>NC_090269.1:149395761-149704511 GCF_040414725.1 Anabrus simplex | reverse complement strand
ATCCATACCATTCAGCAACTTCTCGAGATCTTCTGCAGTCTCAGATAAAATAACAATATCATCGGCAAATCTCAAGGTTTTGATTTCCTCTCCTTGGACTGTGATTCCCTTTCCAAATTTCTCTTTGATTTCCTTTACTGCCTGTTCTATGTAAACATTGAAAAGGAGAGGGGACAAACTGCAGCCTTGCCTCACTCCTTTCTGGATTGCTGCTTCTTTTTCAAAGCCCTCGATTCTTATCACTGCAGACTGATTTTTATACAGGTTGTATATAATTCTTCGTTCTTGGTATCTGATCCCTATCATCCTCAGAATCATAAATAGCTTGTTCCAATCAACATTATCGAATGCCTTTTCTAGATCTACGAATGCCATGTACGTGGGCTTGTCCTTCTTGATTCGATCCTCTAAGATCAGACGTAAAGTCAGGATTGCTTCACGTGTTCCTACATTTCTCCTGAAGCCAAATTGATCTTCTCCCAACTCAGCTTCAACTTGTTTTTTCCATTCTGTAAATAATACGTGTTAAAATTTTGCAGGCATGAGATACTAAACTAATGGTGCGGTAGTTTTCACACCTGTCAGCACCAGCTTTCTTGGGAATAGGTATAACAACATTCTGCCGAAAATCGGATGGGACTTCTCCTGTCTCATACATCCTGCACACTAAATGAAATAACCTTACCATGCTGGTTTCTCCTAAGGCAGTCAGTAGTTCAGAGGGAATATCATCAATTCCAGGTGCCTTGTTCCTATTTAGGTCACTCACAGCTCTGTCAAACTCTGACCTCAAAACTGGGTCTCCCATTTCATCAGCATCAACAGCCTCTTCATGTTCCAGAACCAAATTATTTACATCGTTACCTTGATACAACTGTTGGATATGCTCCTGCCATCTTTCTGCTTTGTCTTCTTTCCCTAGAAGTGGCTTTCCATCTGAGCTCTTAATATTCATGCACCTAGATTTCCTTTCTCCAAAGGTTTCCTTGATTTTCCTGTATGCAGCATCTACCTTTCCCAAGACCATACAGTCTTCGACATCCTTGCACTTCTCCTTCAGCCATTCTTCCTTAGCTACCTTGCACTTTCTATCCACTTGATTCTTTAATCGCCTGTATTCTGTTCTGCCCTCTTCATTTCTATCATTCTTGTATTTTCGTCGTTCATCAATCAGGTCTAGTATCTCCTGAGTTATCCACTGATTCTTAGTTGATCTTTTCTTCCTTCCTAACATTTCTTCAGCCGCCCTACTGACTTCATTTTTCATGACTATCCACTCTTCCTCTTTTGTGTTTCCTTCAGCCTTTTCATTTAGTCCTTGTGCAACATGTTCCTTGAAACAATCTCTCACACTCTTTTCTTTCAACTTGTCTAGATCCCATCTTTTTGCATTCTTTCCTTTCTTCAATTTCTTCAACTTCAGATGGCATTTCATGACCAACAAGTTGTGGTCAGAGTCCACGTCTGCTCCTGGGAAACTTTTGCAATCCAACACCTGGTTTCTGAATCTCTGCCTAATCATAATGACGTCTATTTGATACCTTCCAGTGTCTCCAGATCTCGTCCACGTATACAGCCGTCGTTTTTGGTGTTTGAACCAAGTATTGGCAAGGACTAAATTATGATCAGTACAGAATTCAACCAGCCGACTTCCTCTTTCGTTCCTTTGTCCCAATCCGAATTCTCCTACTGTACTACCTTCTCTTCCTTGGCCTACCACTGCATTCCAGTCTCCCATCACAATTAGATTCTCGTCACCTTTTACATACTGAATTAAATCTTCTATCTCCTCATATATTCTTTCGATTTCTTCATCATCCGCTGAAATAGTAGGCATATAGACCTGCACTATTGTGGTGGGCATTGGTTTGGTGTCTATCTTGACAACAATAATTCTTTAACTATGCTGGTCGTAGTAGCTTATCCGCTGCCCTATTTTCTTATTCATTATTAAACCAACTCCTGCATTTCCCCTGTTTGATTTCGTGTTGATAATTCGGTAGTCGCCTGACCAAAAATCTTGTTCTTCCTGCCAACGTACTTCACTTATACCAACTACATCTAACTTTAGTCTATCCATCTCCCTTTTCAGATTCTCTAACCTACCACAACGATTCAAACTTCTAACATTCCACGCTCCGACTCCCAGAATGTCAGTATCCTTCTTCCTGATGATCGCCCCCTCTCGTGTAGTCCCCACCCGGAGATCCGAATGGGGGACTAGTTTACCTCCGGAATATTTTACCCGGGAGGAAGCCATCATCAGTACATCATTCATACAGAGAGAGCTGCATGTCCTCGGGAGGTAGTTACGGCTGTAGTTTCCCGTTGCTTTCAGCCGTGTAGCAGTATCAACACAGCTAAGCCATGTTGAGTATTATTACAAGGCCGTATCAGTCAATCATGTAGACTGCCGCCCTTGCAACTACCGAAAGGCTGCTACCCCCCTTTCGATGAACCATTCGTTAGTCTGGTCTCTCAACAGATACCCATCCGATATGGTTGCACCTGCGGCTCGGCTATCTGCATCATTGGGACACGCAAGCCTCCCCACCGCGGCAAGGTCACATCAGATTTATTCGTGAGACAAGTATGCAACGCTTATACAGAGTTTATTCAATGTACAACTTACAAGTGTTAAACAAGTGCACAAGGATTTTTATTAGTAAGACTGCTAGTGTTGACAGTGTATTATGACCTCTGCCATCGGCTAGAACAATTTGATACTTTCATTGACCTGTCTCAGTCTCATCCTTGGCTTTGACAATATGAAAGTGACTGAGGTATGAGTGATGCTAGTAATGCCATTCCTTATGCAGCCAGTCCCTGCTATGAATGGTATGAAGGTCTTGCTCGTAGGATCGGTCGGTGCATGCATTTCAGTGGACTTGCCAGACTGATATGTAATAGCAACTTCTGGCTCAGTGAGGAAAGCAACGGGAAAGTAACTCACTCCTCATTCCCTTAGTACGCCTCTTCAGTGACACCCAAGTTGTCTATAACTGCGAATGGCGAAGCCGTTGAGGATCCAATCAGCCTTCGGGCTGAGGACTGCACATACACAGCAAGGCGAGGACGGACGTGACAAATGAAAGCCGCCCCGGGGCTCGCAAATCTAAAACCGACGAGGTGGGAAGAGACAAGAACTGACCAAGGAAGATCGTATACGAAAACTGGAAGTGAAGTCAGGCGAAATGCTGTTACTAGAAAATCCAGCAGATACCTGTATCAGCGGTAGAAGTTGTGAGTGCACCCAATAAACAAATAATACTATTTGATACATGCATATTTTCGAATGTCTACACGAACTTTGACTACATAATGAATAATAAACAATAAACACTACTCTATAACTTAGTAAGAAACTGCTGTTATAAGTATACCGTGAACGGATCTTCATTACGAAATGGGTCCTTCAGATATGCTGTTGCAGCTATTCTCGGAATGAATTGAAGGGAATGCTTGTTTGATTTTACAGTCTTGGGCACCTTTACGGCAAGACAGAAACTATGAAACACAGTATATTCCTACGTTTCTCCGTTCATTTATATGCCACTGATAAAAGAGCCTGGTGAGAAATATTATCTAAGAAGTCTGAATGTATCTCCGCACACACACGGCGTCCAAATACAATTCAAAGGGAGTAACGTGAACTTATAACTTCGAAAGTGACTGTTGCGTACTGTATTTTATTTCATGCTATGGCGAATTTATACTTTAAATTAAAAGAATTTAACCAACTCTCCAAAGCTGAAAACCTCGTCTGGTAGTGACGATTATTGTTCTAAAAGGAGGTACAACATCCTCTCTTAACACTAATCAGAGGGAAAAGTCGAAGAGATTGATAAATAATGTTATTTTTGGCTGACTAATTTTACGATTTTCAGAGAAGCCTGACTGCCGGAATTTTGTTCCACAGGAGTTCATTTCTTGCCAGTAAACTTACCAACATGAGCACCAAACTTGGTCCGTTTTGAACTCGTCAACTTGGGCTCAGATTCCCTGGTCCTCGTAAACCGTCAGGATCAGAAAAGTGGGTTAGAGAGGAAAGGCTGAGACTTCGCTAGGGGCCCTGTGGTCCTCGAGTGGATACTGTGGATATACCCACCAGGCAGGCAGATTCGTGAAGATGCAGCTGGGAGGCTGTGGATTTTCATTGGGAACGGAAGTCCTCTGACTTTCAATTACTGTGTTGATGGGCATCGCTGTAGGTACCTAGGTTTCATAGGGGTAGGCATGTACCGAGGTTGTGAATAAAGGTAACAGATCTCTTCATATGGTTATGAGTATTTAGGAGATCTGTTAAGTTACTGGAGTGGCCCCAACCAGAGTATGGTTCCAGTGTAAGAGACCCTCACCAGGATTACTTGATTCGAAGGAGCTAGAACCAAGGGATCCAAAGGAAAGCAGGACGATTTGTTATGGGTGATTTCCGATAAAAGAATGATGTCACGAAAATGTTGCAAATTTTGAGCTCGGAAGACTTGGGAGTAAGGACATGAGCTGCTTGACTGTCAGCAGAGAAATTAGTAGACGAATAAATCTGAATGGAGTTTTAAAGATAAAGCTGGATTTCAAGAGGAAAAACTGGGGCAACTATTCGTTTATTGAAGGGCTTGTTGAAGGAACCAGGTAGTTCCATTCTAGCTCATCTTCAGATAATCAAAGAAAAGTCAGTAATGGTTTGAAATGTTGATAGAACAGGAGTGAATACTTTTCCTGTACTGAAAATAAAATTGTATCAGTGTGCAGTCACATGAACCTAAATATTTCAGTCATTGGATCCACCTGATTCTTTCACCAAAAAAAAAAAAAAAAAAAAAGAGAACAATAATTTTGCAGTTAAAAAGTACTGAAATTATATTGCCAGAACCTCCCAGAGGAGGAGATTACGTGTCAAACCACACCCGAGCTGAGGAAAATGAGAAAATTTAAGAAGAAGCAACCAATATAAAGTATATAAACGAAGTTCCATAAATCCTTAAATATAAAATGTAGTTACACGTGCAGTCTCTCAAGCTGCCTGCTCCTTCTCAAACGGAGAGAATCATTGTGCTATCAACACCTTCAATTAGGCCGATGCATTTTTTTGCCAGTTGCTTTACGTCCCACCGACACAGATAGGTCTTATGGCGACGATGGGATATGAAAGGCCTAGGAATTGGAAGGAAGTGGCCGTGGCCTTAATTAAGGTACAGCCCCAGCATTTGACTGGTGTGAGATTGGAAAACCACGGAAAACCATCTTCAGGGCTGCCGACAGTGAGTTTCGAACCCATTATCTCCCGGATGCAAGCTCACAACCGCGCGCCCCTAACCGCACGTCCCCATAATGGAGTCCACAAGGCAAGCAGTGTTGTTGTTGTTGTTGTTGTTGTTATTTGAGTCGTCAGCCTCCCAGCTGCATCTGCCTGCCTGGTGGGTACATTCTCAGTATCCACTCGACGACCACGGGGCCCCTAGCGAAGTCTCAGCCCTTTCCTCTCTAACCTACTTTTCTGATCCTGACGGTTTCCAAAAATTTCTAATTTCTTTGAAATCAGAAAAGAAGGAATGGGTAAACAAGCTTTAAATGACAATATTGAGAAATATACTATGAAAATCAGTGTGGAGAAGAGGAAAACAGTGGTGATGACAAGCGGAGAAAGAGAAGGAAAAGGAATCGTTATGTAAATGTATATCTCAAGAACGGTGGGTGATATGGTTTGCATATTTTTGCATATTTTGGATCAACATGTTTTAGAACGCGTCTTGGATCCCAAGATATCCACTGAAAGTCATTTTTTGTTGACCAGTCTAATAAAAGGTAAATAAACTATTCTTTAATATGAAATCTTGGTGATATAAATGTACAGGGTAATAACATAACTTAACATTTTATGAGTAGAAAAACGCAGAAAAGGAAACGGGCGGATTCATACTGTGGTTATTATTATTATTATTTATTTTCCTTAAATTGTACATATACAATTTATGGGTGGTAGATGGAGAAACACATACACGGAAGTGCCTCCATCTCCACATGTGTACATAAACTCCACTGAATATTTACATATAAACTTATGTAGACAATTTTAAATTTACATATTTACACTACAAACACTGTGCCCTTAGAATAATAATTATCTTGATTTATCCTGAAAATATTAGAGTAAGAACACCCAGCCATTTATACTCTCACTCAGACCCCTGTATACACACTCATTCACAACCACTCCCACACGCGCACGCACACACATTCGTCCACATACACCTGTACTTGCACCCATCCTTCTTGCAATTCTAATTTATACAATTTATATACATCGCATATGGGTTTCTATTTACATATACATTTTCTTTACTTTGCGGAGGAAGTGAGGAAGAGGAAGCAGCTTTATCTCTGATGGCAGAAGGTTCCAGGTACGAGCAGCCCTTGCGTAAAACCCATTTAAATATGAGGTTGTTCTAGCGAAGGGAGGGACAAGAGTAACTCCTTGGCCTCTTTTAACAGAGCGGTAACTGAACTGCAGGCGGGGAAAGGGGAGAGGTGTGTGTTATCTGTCAGGGATTTCCTAAGGAAGGCTACATCTATTTGTGTACATAACGAGTTCACTGGTGGCAATGACCTGGCTGTGTTTAAGGGAATGTGTTTGTTAATTAAACGTTCTGATCGTCGCTGGATACCCTCTAGTTTCCTCATATTTTCCGTTGTCGTTGGATGCTAGGAAGGAAGGCCATATAATAGTATGGGCCGCACTAGGGAAATATGAGCCGTTCGTAGGGCTTTACTTCTTCCTCCCGAGAGACATCTACGGACGAAACCTAGTGCTCTGTATGCCTAACACCTCACTTCCTCCACGTGTTTATTCCATTTCAGATCGTCCGTAATGTGAATACCGAGCAGTCTGACGGAGTTAGAAGTCGGCAGTTGGATTCCACATAGAGTAGGTTGGTTCTGGAGTGGTTGTTTAGCTCTTCTTAGTCTTATATATTTATACTTCTTAATATTTATATGCATTCTATTTACCTCACACCACAGAGCTATACTATCGAGATCCGATTGGAATTTTACAATATCATCACTGTTTTTCATGGCTCTGTAAATGACTGTGTCATCGGCATACTGCGCCATGGTCGAATTTATACAATCCGGTAAGTCGAGAGCACGTTCTTTGGGCTGCGTACTCAGACAGGGGGGGGGGGGGTGCTCGTCTCTCAGGACAGGGAGATTTGTATCGGTGATGTCATTTGAGGAGAAGGCGAGGTGGGTGCAGCCGTGGCTTATAATAACATCTGTCCCGGCATTCGTCCTAGACCGGAGAATGAAAAACCACGGAAAATTTCTCATTATCGACGAGTTGGCCGTGCGGTTAGGGAGGCGCAGCTGTGGGCTTGCATCCGACAGATAGAGGGTTCGAACCCCCTGCAGATGGTTTTCCATGGTTTCCCATTCACACCAGACAAATGCTGGGGCTGTACTTTAATTAAGTCCACGGCCGCTTCCTTCGCACTCCCAGGCCTTTTCTATCTTGATGGCTGTCTCTGACAATTCTCAAGTACTGTGCTTTGTTAAACAATAATGGCGGGACAGAGGACCCTAGTTGTGACGTACCCACTCGGCCCAAAGATTACTGACAAAATTATAACGTGGCGGGTCACTTTAATATTAAAATAAATAAATGATATCTCATTGTTTCTCCATAAACAATATCCCATGGGGGCCAGCCTTCAAGCTTATGGCTTGAAAACGAAAGTTGATAATTAATAATAATAATAATAATAATAATAATAATAATAATAATAATAATAATAATAATACGTAATGATTAATAATAATTTCAGAACATACAAATTAAAACAGCTATTTATTAGGATGAAAAACTTGACGTAACGGCGTATTAACGAAATTTGAACTTACGGAAGCAAAAGAAAAATTGTATGAAATTAACTCTAAGAAAATGATCTGTTGCGCGAAGACTTGCCGTAACTTATGCCATAAGCTCACCATATGTAGACTATGTTGTCTTGAAGCTGATGATGGGTGGATCTCTCGTACCGGCTGCCTCATCTGTTGTTGGATTCCAGTCCTACTTATGCTTTTCCTGCCCTTAACACTTCCTACTTTACTCCTTACATAAAGTCGTAATGAGTCCTAATTTTAAGTGCAAATCCACCATGGGTTATGTTCATGGAGAGAATACACTTGTATTCTTCCGTATTACGGAACAGTAGGGTAGCTAAATCCATAATAAAAGCTCTCCTTCCCTATACTAGTCAAAACCGGTCTCCCGTTGACTACCTCTCGTCATTGAGATAACAGTTCCCAATGAGAGTAACTTTTGAGTAGTATATGCTCAGATGCGAGGTGAACTAAGTTAAAATCTTCTCCGATGTGCAGACGTAGAATCGTAATAAGAGTGTCTTCCAAGAGTGAGAATAAGAATGTCCTCTCCAGCTCTTGTCTTCGCAGTATATCCGTTCAAAAGTCTCCTTCCATCAGCCATATCACATGGTCCAGTAAGATTCGAGGTCTCATCCCTTCTCCTATGTACTGCTGTGAATTCATTACGTTGCTTCATTACATTCATTCACATAGGCTGAACTTTCCCGCTGAAATAAAGCGTCAGGTAGCGAAGTTCGAAAAGTGGGCGTTTATAATGTATCAACTGTCTCTTCATGAGGTAGAGAGGGTGAGGTCTCTCCTAACCTAGATGACGTACTTTTCCTGGAAATGGGCTGAAATTAGCCTGCTGACTCTGGTCACCTCACAACGGCTATTGGAAAATTTACTGCAAGTTATAAATACGAATGATGTTGAAATACTTTACCCAATAATTTGTTCGTTCAGAATACGTTATAGGCGCGATACAAAGAAATGAAATGATGATTGAAATGGATGATAAAAACCATTACTGGACATAAAGAAATGAAATTTTGGGAATACATTCATATTAAGATGTAGGCGCTCGCTAAGAAAGGATTTTTTGATATTCCTTCGCTAAGGGGGTGAAAAGGGGGTTGAAATTTTAAAATGAGTTTATCTATATCTCAAAACGTTAAAAGTTTACAGATGTAAAAATTGGTATTTAGAATCTTCTTTAAAAATAAGGAAACCCGTATTTTTTTGTTTTCGGAAAAACCCAATAGGAGGGGTGAAAAACGGTGAAAAAGGGGTTGAATGCCTTTAATCAGGATACCGCTACATATATCTCAGAAACTGAAGATATTACAGACCTGAAAATTGATACTTTTGATCTCCTTTAAAAATAAAGAAACATGTATTTTTTGTTTTTGGAGAATCCAATTAATGGAAGGGTGAAAAGGGGGGTGAATTTTAAAAATGAGTGCATCTATATCTCAAAATTTTTAAAGTTTACAGATGTAAAAATTGGTATTTAGAATCTTCATTAAAAATCAAGGAACACGTATTTTTTGTTTTCGGAAACCCCAGTAGGAGGAGTGAAAAGGGGTGAAAAATGGGTTGAATGTCTTTAATGAGGATACTTGAATCTCAGAAAATGAAGATATTACAGACCTGAAAATTGGTTCTTTTGGTCTCTTTTAAAAATAAAGCAAAACGTATTTTTTGTTTTTTGAAAATCCAATTACTGGGAGGGTGAAAAGAGGGGGTGAATTTTTAAAATGAGTGTATCCATATCTCAAAACTTTTAAAGTTTATGGATGTAAAAATTGGTATTTAGAATCTCCTTTAAACATAAAGAGACACGTATTTTTTTGTTTTCGGAAAATCCCAATAGGAAGGATGGAAAAGGGTGAAAAAAGGGTTGAATGCCTTTAATGAGGCTACTTATATTTCAGAACCTGAAGATATTACAGACCTGAAAATTGGTATTTGAGATCTACCTTGAAAATAAAGAAACAGGTATTTTTTCGTTTTTGGAAAATCCAAATAATGAGGGGTGAAAAGGGGGGTGAATTTTTAAAATGAGTGTGTCTACATCTTAAAACTGTAAAAATTTACAGATGTAAAAATTGGTATTTAGAGAATCTCCCTTAAAAATAAAGGAACACGTATTTTTTTTGTTTTCTGTAAATCCCAGTAGGAGCCGTGTAAAAGGGTGAATAATGGGTTGAATGCCTTTAATGAAGATACATTTATCTCAGAAACTGAAGATATTACAGAACTGAAAATTTGTATATGGGATCTCCTTTAAAAATAAAGAATCACGTTTTTTTTTTGGAAAATCCAATTAATGGCGGTCAAACAGGAGTGACAAATTGGGGTGAATTTTTTGAAAGACTATACCTACAGAATATCTGAGAAACGTAAAATGTTACAGACGTAAAAAGTGGGTATTTGGAATCTCCTGTAAATGTAAAGAAACATAGGTGATTTGTTTTTGGAAACTCCACTTTAGGGGAACTAAAGGGGTGAAATTTTAAAATGAGAGTTTCTACAGTATACCTCAAAAAACTTAACATGTTACAGAAGTGAAAAATGGTGGTAGTTTTATCTGTATTAAAAATATAGAAACGTGTATTTTTAGTTTTTGGAAATACCACTTGGGTCGAGGGGGGGGGCGGTAAAAGTGACTGAAAAATGTGTTGAATTATTTTAATTAGGCTACTGATATCTCAAAAATGATGATGTTACAGACGTGAAATTTGATGTTTGGAATCCAATGAAAGGGGGGGGGTGAAAGATTTGAAAAATTAATTGAATAGTATTAGAATACATAACCCACAAACCCTATGGCACTACAGCCCTTGAAGGGCCTTGGCCTACCAAGCGACCGCTGCTCAGTCCTCCGAAGGCCTGAAGATTTTGAGGTGTCGTATGGTCAGCACGACGAATCCTCTCGGCCGTTATTCTTGGCTTTCCACGCCGGTTTAGAATACATGCATCTAATAAAAAGTAAAGTTGTTACAGACGTGAAAATCGGTATTTGGATCTCCTTTAAAAACAAAGAAAAACGCGTTTTGGGGGGAAAACCATCTTGGTGGGCGGGAGTGAAAAGGAGTTGAATTCCTTTCATGAGGACACATAAATCAAAAACTGAAGAAGTTAGAGTCTTGATAATTGGTATTTAGAAAATCCTTTACTATTAAAGAAACAAGTATTTTGTGCCTGAAAATTCACTTGGGGGGGGGGGTGAAAGGAAGTGAAAAAACGTGAATTATTTTTATGGGGATACTTATATCTCAAAACTGAAGGTAATCGACGTGAACATTGGTGTTTGGAATATCCTTTAAACACAAAGAAACACGCCTTTAATTTTTCTTGCGGGGGGGGGGGTGCTAAAGCCGCCTGCCTCTCACAGCTGGGTTCCGTGGTTCAAATCCCGGTCACTCCATGTGACATTCGTGCTGGACAAAACGGAGGCGGGACAGGTTTTTCTCCGGATACGCCGGTTTTTCCTGTCATCATTCATTCCAGCAACACTGTCCAATATTTCATTTCATTTGTCATTCATCGATCATTGCCCCAGAGAAGTGCTTCGGCAGCCGGCACAATTCCTATTGTAGCCGCTAGATGGGGCTTCATTCATTCCATTCCTGACCCTGTCGAATGACTGGAAACAGGCTGTATATATTCGATGTACTTATTCTGATCATAAACCGATCATTTTTAATCTTTCCTGGGTTCGTTTTCAACAGCCATTTTTTCCTCCGGAGAACGTTCTTAGATTACAGTAGATTCTCCTGGCATATAAATAAAAATTTAAACACATTTGAAATAAACGATAGGAATGAGATTGACCGTCAAATTGTTCACCTCTATAATAAGGTCAATAATGCACGGAAGTATGTCATTCGTATCGCCAGAAATCCCGCACACTTGCCTACGCGCGACAATGGTGCTGGTGACATTGTCAACAATGACAATGGCAGCAGATGTAATTTACCGCCAAGTAGCGGTCTTGCATCTTTCAGTGGGGTCCAGAACATCTATAATAATAATAATAATAATAATAATAATAATAATAATAATAATAATAATAATAATAATAATAATAATAATAATAATAATAATAATGTTCTGGACCGTCGTCAAATGTGCGGACCGCGCTGGAAATGGGTCCTACACGGGTAATGTTAAAAATGCAGTCCGACCGCGGGTTCAGTACCGCCAGGGCACCCAAGACGACACCACGCCGGATCTCCTGAAGGATTTGATCCATATTAAAAATGCTTATAGGAAAAGATGGCAAAGATTTAGGGACCCAACTGACCGGGTGAAATGCCTAGACCGAGCCCGGGAAGTACGAAATCGATTGCTGGAAAGAAAGGTTGAAAAATGAGTGGAAACTTGCCGTAATCTATTGGAAAACGAATCAGAGCGCGAATTTTGACGGATTATATATCTAAAACAATAAGCATTCAATTATTAATTTCAGTATAATACCGTAGCAAAGCACGGGTATCTTGCTGGTATATATATATATATACATACATATTAATTTTAAAATGACCTATCAGTGATTAAATATTGCACCCGCTCACTTCCTGAGTCCCAGACTAGCATTAATCTCAGGGGTGATCAGTTCGAAAAAGATAAAAAATAAATTTAATAAAGAAATTCTAATTATATATCGCGCATGAAATGAACACAGGGATGAACGGGGCATGCAAATTAAGGTAACGGAGGATGACTCATTCACGGATACAAATTTTTGACTCCACAATAGGACTGGGAAGTGGCAACTTAAATTCCATGGGCATAATTGACTAACTACAATAAAAAGATATGGAAACTGTTTCCTATTGAAATTGCAATGAGGAGCAATTTATTCACTTATTTTGCAAACTACACATGATTACAATTACTACATTGGGACACTTCCATCCTGAAAAATAAATGACATACTACTTGGATTTACCTCACTACTCTGGTAGTGTAAAACATTTGGTGAATTCGCCCCAATTGGTTACTGGGGGTCGAATTCACATCCGTATGCGTGGACGTTTCATCGCTGGAGATCTTCTTTCGGAGACGAAGGCATGACAGTAACTATTTACGGTCATCTCCTCGTTCCGTTTGGATATGAGACACTTCCGGTATGTACATTCTGGTGAGCCGGACACCCACCGTGGAAATGTTATCGCCTCGAAAAAACGGGAATTTATAGTACGGACAAACTCCAGCCTATTATTTCCAGATTCACAAACACGCCAGGTAGAGTTCATTAACTCAAAGCCTATTTCAATATTTACACTTGTCAATTCGACAAGACGTACGGAAAGGTTCATTACTATGCTCTGACAATGAAGACATGTGCCGTCCGTGGGTTATCTTCGCATCTACCGCTAACAATCTCCCCCGTGAAAACCCAACATCTGGTTCTGAGCAGTTCGACACAGGACGACTGTCCCTATCATATCCTCCTATGATTATTAAATAATATAATTATCATTCTTTATCTGATCATTATTATATTATTTGATTGCCATCAATTAATTTATTATTATCATTAATTTCAATTATAATCCTAGATTTGATTATTATCATTTGTCATCCGGGATGATTATATGCCAACCCTTGCCGACGTTTCAAACGAAGGGTCGTTCTTCCTCGTAATTTATCCGCACAATTTAATGATCAGTTTCCTAATAAATATTATTATTATTATTATTATTATTAATATTAATATTATTTCGTTACAATGAATCATCGTCCAAAAATCTCTTAATTTTCCGTCATCATAATTATTATTCTCAAAATACTATTGCAAGTTCTTCATCTTCTGCTTCTTCAACTTTTCATTATTATTATTATTATTATTATTATTATTATTATTATTATTATTATTATTATTAGTGGAGATTATCATTATCGCATCACTTATTCCTCATGGAATTAATATTTACATTGATCTCACCATAATTATTCTCAAATTAATCAAATAAATCCTTCCTATTATTATTCCTCATTATATTATTATTATTATTATTATTATTATAGTATCCTAATTTCACGTTTACACTACCGTTAGCGATATTTATGGTTAAATGCATAAACCTTTACAATTTAAGTCTACTTTGGCACTAAGCAATTGATTTAAGACAAGATTCACTTGAAGTATGATTATTATTATTATTATTATTAAAAATGGAAAGATGATATTTTAATTTCCACTCTTTAGAATTTAGTCGCATATGTTAAATCCCGTTATGAACCACCAAGATCTGCTTTATGTCGGTCGGGACAACACGGTATTCGGGACCGTACCTTCAGTTTCGTACTGCCGTTAATTTATATGGGGACACCCGTCCTCCCAAGACACATCTCACAACCTATGGCACATCGCGGCTGGGCAAATACCTCCAATGCCGGCGATTGCTAAACTATTCCTTCCAATTTGAAGTCCATTTCCTTTTATTGGAACTCTTCAAACATTTAATTCGTAAATTAATCCTCGGTGCGTGGATTCTGCCACTAATAACACCGGAATATGCATTTTATATCATCTTAGGCCTTGAGATTCATCTATTTCATCATTACAAACAATACGACTCAATTTATTTCACGCCGGATATTCGTCCCTCATGACTTCCAACTCTAAATACAGGCTCAAACCACTCTGGGCTTTTAACATATCGTGACCATTCTAATTCACGTGCCTCTATCGCTTTTAAACAAATTTTAATGGTTAAAATAAAGTCCAAACGTGAAATCAACAATTTACGTAAAATCAAACTGACTACGCGAATTAAATTCTTTAATGCTACATGTCATCTCCACGTTGATTATTATTTGCACTGGCTAACTCACGAAGCACTGTCATTATTATTATTATTATTATACTTTAACTTGCAAACGCACAAAATATTATTATTATTATTATTATTATTATTATTATTATTATTATTATTATTAATTTACTTTCCTTTGCCAACTCACAAACATTATTATTATTTCTTTCTCGCAAACACACCGAGCATTATTATTATTATTATTATTATTATTATTATTATATAGAACTTACGAACGCCCAAAGCAGATAGAACATTATTATTATTATTATTATTATTATTATTATTATTATTATTATTATTATTATTATTATTATTATTATTATTATGACCTTCCGTACGCAACACAAATTTTACATACTCTGGCACTTTCATAATCTGGCTGTCTGGTAGAAAATATTCCTAACTAAAATACAAATAATCACTGCAGTGATTTAAATCAAATAAATGGGTTAGCACAAAGAGTAATTTAACGCTTGAAATGAACTTAAATCAAAGTTTTACAAACAGCATGCATTAATTGAAAGAAATATATCCCATATCTACATTATATACAACAAACAAATACTCAAATTAATTAATCTAACCCATTATTACGTTAATATAAATTAGTTCGTCCGTCTAACAAAAAATTTAAAATCATGGATTCGGGAGGCGGACCATGTTAAGTCCGTAATTAATAATTAATTTACACTGAACCCCGTTTAGTCGCGATAACATCCCCAAATATCAAATTTGTGTACTCATTCCTATGTAGAATTCCATTGTCTCGTAGCGGATGAGAAGCCTGCTGGCCCCATGGTAATTTACTCGTCCATCATATCGCACTTTATAAATTTAACACAATAAAACACTTCTGGGTGACTACCCATGATTAATACCTTCCTTACAGAATTTACATTAATTTATACAAAAAAAACACTTATAGGTGGCTCTAGACCCATTACATTTGCACAATTATTCTTCCTTTAGCCCGAATCACACGTCGTAACACATTACGTCGAAGTGTCGTTTCATTCGAACCGGCGCGTATCGCGTTCTTCAATCCGCACTTCCTGAAGTATACGATGCCGTGCTGCGATCGAATCGCTCCTACAGTTCCCTGCTATAGTAATTGTTACGCAGTCTATCATGAAATATTTATTTCCGGCTCTGAACACTGCCTTCAAAAAGTATTATCGGCGTTCCTGTCGATCCTTTAAATTCCAACACATGAAATGTTGAGAAATGTACTAATTTCACATACAGTGATACTGATAATTTACACTCGATATACTGAATAATTATCACTGTTCGTCTTCACCTTCATGACTACTAACGTACTTTCACTCTAACAGCATCTATAATGAGTTTTCTGGTACCGAATTACAGAGTCACCGTGTCAGCGTAACAAATTATTTCAAACGACTGGTTGACGTGAAGCTCGACTGGTCACAACTGGTGACTGGTAACGACTGGGTGATGTGAGGTCCCACTACTGGTTATTTATGGACGATATGGTTTCCCGCCGAAGTCATCCGCGGTCATCTCATGGGGAGGGGGGTTGGTTATCCTAAATCGGCATATGGAGGTGGATTTCGATCTCTTGATTTATCACACTCAATAAACTTGCGATACACACTCATGTGTCGTATTCTGAACTCATATCGTTCGGTGATCATGGAAATATCACTTAATTCCTGTCCTCCACCTTTCGCACGCTAAATCGGCGTCCCTGATGGCGTGCTCTTCTTGACCAATGGCGAGATAGCGTGGGTCATTTCCAAGAATTCATTACTTTAATTTATTATAATTACTATTAATCAACATGGGAATGATATTACAAAAATCCCCTCTATTCAATTCTGTGGTTGGAATAATTTAATTATTGTTATCGGAGAAGCTGACTGGAGTTCACTCTGAGTTTTTCCTATGGTGGTTTATCTGCGGGCCTATGATAAATTTTTCCATTGGTCAACACCGCATCGGTTAGTTTAAAATTTCTTCCTTGCAACTTGACAACACAAAATGCCTCGAGGCGTTGGAAAATATTGGTACGTCATATTATCGGTATCAGTGAGACACCTGGCTCGCCCTTGTTTGGAAATAAATATTCTTTCACTTCCGTGTAGTCATTACTTCTGTTGTTGTAAGCTCTAGATTTAATCCTCTTAGCCTCTGACCAAGAAACATTCTCCCCATAATGACAAGCTTAACTGTGGCGACGGACTGTCGCGATATGTTGAAATCCTTCCGTCCACACAAAACTGACACTGTATTCAATTTAATATTCCTATATATTTGCATTCATCTTATAAAAATTAAATCATGAAAACTAGGGCCTACCTCATCCGGGTACAATATATACATCTTATCAATTAATTATATAGTTCAATAATTGAAAACATGCAGTGATGTCCCAGACATCACATAGTGGAGGTGCTTTAAATGGCAGCCCGAAACGGCGGGATGCGCCGAAAAATGTCGAAATTTAACCCTCATGAAAATGCAACATTAACTTAGATGTTTCTGAATTAGGAATACTTGTAGAAAAACATTAGCTGCTGTTTCATTAGCCGGTTTTTCAGCAATAATGAATGAGTACAAACATTAGTCCACATAAAATGATCGAAGCTAAACAAATACAAATTGTGTCTCTAAAATCTTGCGGTAAAAATACATAATAGTCTATTTTTTTCTCCTAGAATGATACCAAACTGAGTTTAAGAAAAAATACATTGCCTCAAATTTGGCTCTTATTTTTAGTGTGGACTAATAATAAAAGAGAAACTGAAAATCTTAAGCCTTTAGTACAAAATTTGAAATATTTCCAGAATTTCTAATTCTCACTCAGAAAAAGAGTGCTCTTTCGAACAGTCGACTGTATGATGAAAATGTTCGCCACAGTTTCGAGGTTTAATTTGTCTCTGGATTACGGACTGGATTTTCCTTGCGGCATAGTACTGCGCAAGTAAGTTGTTAAATCTTCTCAGGGAGAAAGAAGATCGTTCCGATGTACAGGCAAGCCACTCAATGTTGAAAACATCCTAGGGATATGAACTACGAATTTTAGATAAAGTATAAGAACATATTATTTATTCCTAAAATTACAATCCTTTTCTTAATCATTGTTAAGCGGTCGATTAGATTAGTAGTTTGCCTTTTTCTACCACTACGAGCGCTAATGTGAGGCAATACATATTTTCACTTAAGCACCACTACGAGCGCTAATGTGAGTACCAGTGTTTCGCTTAAGCACCACTACGAGCGCTAATGTGAGTACCAGTGTTTCACTTAAGCACCACTACGAGCGCTAATGTGAGTACCAGTGTTTCACTTAAGCACCACTACGAGCGCTAATGTGAGTACCAGTGTTTCACTTAAGGACCACTACGAGCGCTAATGTACCAGTGCTTCACTTAAGCACCACTACGAGCGCTAATGTGAGTACCAGTGTTTCACTTAAGCACCACTACGAGCGCTAATGTACCAGTGTTTCACTTAAGCACCACTACGAGCGCTAATGTGAGTACCAGTGTTTCACTTAAGCACCAATACGAGCGCTAATGTGAGTACCAGTGTTTCACTTAAGCACCACTACGAGCGCTAATGTGAGTACCAGTGTTTCACTTAAGGACCACTACGAGCGCTAATGTGGGTACCAGTGTTTCAGTTAAGCACCACTACGAGCGCTAATGTGAGTACCAGTGTTTCACTTAAAGACCACTACGAGCGCTAATGTGTGTACCAGTGTTTCACTTAAGCACCAATACGAGCGCTAATGTGAGTACCAGTGTTTCACTTAAGCACCACTACGAGCGCTAATGTACCAGTGTTTCACTTAAGGACCACTACGAGCGCTAATGTGAGTACCAGTGTTTCACTTAAGGACCACTACGAACGCTAATGTGAGTACCAGTGTTTCAGTTAAGCACCACTACGAGCGCTAATGTGAGTACCAGTGTTTCACTTAAGCACCACTACGAGCGCTAATGTGAGTCACAATGTTTCACTTAAGCACCACTACGAGCGCTAATGTGAGTACCAGTGTTTCACTTAAGCACCACTACGAGCGCTAATGTGAGTCACAATGTTTCACTTAAGGACCACTACGAGCGCTAATGTGAGTACCAGTGTTTCACTTAAGCACCACTACGAGCGCTAATGTGAGTACCAGTGTTTCACTTAAGGACCACTACGAGCGCTAATGTACCAGTGCTTCACTTAAGCACCACTACGAGCGCTAATGTGAGTACCAGTGTTTCACTTAAGCACCACTACGAGCGCTAATGTGAGTACCAGTGTTTCACTTAAGCACCACTACGAGCGCTAATGTGAGTACCAGTGTTTCACTTAAGCACCAATACGAGCGCTAATGTGAGTACCAGTGTTTCACTTAAGCACCACTACGAGCGCTAATGTGAGTACCAGTGTTTCACTTAAGGACCACTACGAGCGCTAATGTGGGTACCAGTGTTTCAGTT
Source organism: Anabrus simplex (assembly GCF_040414725.1). NCBI lineage: Eukaryota > Metazoa > Arthropoda > Insecta > Orthoptera > Tettigoniidae > Anabrus > Anabrus simplex. The sequence goes on along the minus strand of NC_090269.1, from coordinate 149,685,352 downwards.
AAGCACCACTACGAGCGCTAATGTGAGTACCAGTGTTTCACTTAAAGACCACTACGAGCGCTAATGTGTGTACCAGTGTTTCACTTAAGCACCAATACGAGCGCTAATGTGAGTACCAGTGTTTCACTTAAGCACCACTACGAGCGCTAATGTACCAGTGTTTCACTTAAGGACCACTACGAGCGCTAATGTGAGTACCAGTGTTTCACTTAAGGACCACTACGAGCGCTAATGTGAGTACCAGTGTTTCAGTTAAGCACCACTACGAGCGCTAATGTGAGTACCAGTGTTTCACTTAAGCACCACTACGAGCGCTAATGTGAGTCACAATGTTTCACTTAAGCACCACTACGAGCGCTAATGTGAGTACCAGTGTTTCACTTAAGCACCACTACGAGCGCTAATGTGAGTCACAATGTTTCACTTAAGGACCACTACGAGCGCTAATGTGAGTCAATGCAGAGTTTTACGTAAGCCCTTATAACAGCATTCGGTGTGGACTTTTCAAAAATAAAAAAAATGCTTGAAGCAAATAAGTTACTTTGGGTAGGATTTGAATAAAAATGAAAACGAGTAAAGAAACAAGCGATTTAGGCTGTTTTTCCGGAACTACACTTAGGCCGGAAGTTATTTTCGAAATGTATTCATTTAGTTTGACAGAGCTGTCCAAGACTCACAATTTGAAACCTTTCCTGGCCCTTCAGCCCTTCAATTGTCGATACAATTCAGGGAATTGGTTAATTTTACGTTTTTCGAAGTATGGGAACCCCTACTTTGTCTGTTGAGAGTTGTTTTCTACATCAACATGAGGATTGTTAAAGCGATGTTTAGGAACTTAACTGCTTCTGGAAGCGTTTATGAAGATTGGACTGATCAGATCTAAGTAATAAAATAAATGAAGTAAATAAGAGTTTCTTAGCGGGCTCCTCGGCCCCCGGTTGGTATGGCTAGAGTTAAGAACTATGATGAAAAATTCCCCCTTCGTTTCTACTGTTTATTATTTAATCTTTGTCCTCCCTGTTTGTGGGGGTTGCTGGACAACCCACACACCTCTTGAGGGTTGCTCGAGCACTGTAGCACCCTCGGTGTTCCTACCCACTTTCGTTCCAGTCAGTGTGACCACTGAGCAGAGAGCACTCAAAGGTCTCACCTGTGCATTAAGTCTGATGGCCACAATTAATTAACGCTGAGTGCTGAACAATACAAGACACTCAAGAGCTCTCAGCTCCCCTGTCATTACCGTCACCTCTTATTGTCTGAACGTAGGCTACAGCTTGCGTCGAAATGTACTCATTTAAAGAAATGATGAGCAGATTAAACTTACATTTCCCAATGGATACAAGCTCAAGAAGTTGGAAGACGTGTCACGATCTATCCCGGAGCTGTGACGCAACAAGCGATTTTAGGCTCTTTTTCCGGAAATGAATTTAGGTAGCAAGTGATTTTTAAAATTTGTTTTTTAGTTTGATAGAACTATCAAGTCTCGCAATTTGGAACCTTCCCGGGCCCTTTAGCTCCTCAACTTACGGCTCAATTGAGGAAATTGCTTAATTTTCACTCATCGAGTGAGAAACGGATGAAACACGGTTGAATCCTCGGATTCCTTGGACAGACCACAACGGCACTGGTCTGAAAAGAACTCGAGAATTGACAGCGCATCATACGGTATAGCTGGGACGGCAACCGATCCTCACCTGGCAGCAAAGAAAACGGCATACGTCTCATTTCCCGGCTTCTCGCTTGCCCAGCAGGCGAAGATGTGTGACGGTAGTGGGCCTTAAAGCGGAAGTTCTCTTTCTCTAACAGAAAGATCTGTTGCCAATACACCTCTCAGATAGAAATACATGAAACACGACACAGATAGCAACCGAGGTAGATTTGAGACTCACCTAGCAGACAATGAAGAGGGCGGCGAATAGAGGTAAGGTAAATACTGCATTATATATTTTAAATAGCTACGTTTGTTTATTATCAGGGCCTGAATTCTGATGACCTAAACTGTTTAAAAACTGATCTGGAAAACAACGGTAAATGATCCAAACTCTTTAAAAAAGACATAAATTTTAAGTGAAGTTTTACAATCAATTTATTAGTCGAGTTGATACGGCCTATATTTATGTTATAGACATAATAATCTTTTGGGCAGAGAACTTTGCTCTGTGACTTCAGAAGAACATTTCGACTGTTCATGAGGAAGACTTCTCCAATTGGAGGTGTCTCTCGTGGAACGTCGAAGTAACTGGCGAACGAAGCTTTTTTAGTCCCCACATTGACAAAGCGTTGCGAAGATTCTCAAGTCTCGTATTCATCCTCACTTCAAGTTGCGATAATATCCAATCCCACGCGCGTAAATGCTTCAGAGTCCTCAAACATCTAATAAAATGACTCAAAAAGTATAAAATAGCCTAATGAATTCCATAAAATGACCAAATAATGACGTATAATTTTAGAAAATGACCTAATTAGCATTTTAACAATGTGGGCGCTAAGATCAAGTTACCAATGTCTGTTGTGAACCAAGTGCTAGCTGCTTTACGTCGCACCGACACAGATAGGTCTTATGGCGACGATAGGACAGGAAAGGGCTAGGAGTGGGAAGGAAGCGGCCGTGGCCTTAAGTAAGGTACAGCCCCAGCAGTTGCCTGGTGTGAAAATGGGAAACCACGGAAAACCATTTTCAGGGCTGCTGACAGTGGGGTTCGAACCTACTATCTCCCGAATACTGGATACTGGCCACACTTAAGCGACTGCAGCTATCGAGCTCGGTATTAAAAGATGACATGTCAACAAAATCCTAGCCCTGTTTATTATTATTATTATTATTATTAGTAGTAGTAGTAGTAGTAGTAGTAGTATGTCCGTCTCCATGATAAAATGGTTAGCGTGCTGAGCTTTGGTCCAAGCTGCCTAAGTTAAAACGGACATAAAAACCCATAACATTATTATTATTATTATTATTATTATTATTATTATTATTATTATTCCTTTTGTCCGACTCGTTGGCTGAATGGTCAGCGTACTGGCCTTCGGTTCAGAGGGTCCCGGGTTCGATTCCCGGCCGGGTCGGGGATTTTAATCGCTTCTGATTAATTCTTCTGGCTCGGGGACTGGGTGTTTGTGTCCGTCCCAACACTCTTCTCTTCATATTCAGACAACACACTACACTACCAACCACCACAGAAACACGCAATAGTGATCACATCCCTCCACATAGGGTTGGCGTCAGGAAGGGCATCCGGCCGTAAAACAGGGCCAGATCCACATGTGCGACGCAGTTCGCACCCGCGACCCCACAGGTGTGGGAAAAGCGGTAGGAAAAGAAGAAGAAGATTATTATTATTCCTTTTCTGGCGAGATGTAGTGTTTACAGTGCACAGTGTCTTCTGGTATGGGCTAAAATAAATTTGTTACTTTCATTAACCTGTCACAGTCTCCTCCTTGGCTTGGACAATATGAAAGTGACTGAGGTATGAGCGATGCTAGTAATACCATTGCTTATGCAGCCAGTCCCTGTTATGAATGTTGTGAAAATATCGCTCATAGTGTCAGTTGGTGCATGCACTTCAGTGGACTTGGCAGACTGATATGTGATAGCAACTTCTGGCTCAGTAAGGAAAGCAACGGGAAACTCACTCACTCCTCATTTCCCTAGTATGCCTCTTCAGTGACGCCTAGACTATCTCTGACAGCTGTTGGTGCAGCTGTGGAGGATCAAACCAGACTTCGGGCTGAAAACCCAACATACATTATTATTATTATTATTATTATTATTATTATTATTATTATTATTATTATTATTATTATTATTATTATTATTATTATTATCCCATTCCCTAGTTCATGATTTTACGTTTATTTTCTTTACCGAAGGCGAGCGACTGATATTAGCAGCATAAAAGCTTTTTAATAGGCCTACTTTGATATGAATTTAAGTTTAGTATTTTGGGAGACCTTTTATTTTTATATGCCAGTAGTATAATACAGGGATTCTGCCGCCACCACCACCACAAGTTCCCAGAGGCCTCCTCCACCACCACCACAGCCAGAGGCCTCCCAGAGGCCTCCTCCACCACCACCACAACCAGAGACCTCCCAGAGGTCTCCTCCACCTCCCGCGGGAAATTTGAATTTGTAAACAAAGCCACGTGCTTTTTGACAGCTACCATCGACAACAACGCATCGCTAACCTCAGTACTGCCATCTTGACGGGCCTAAACCTCAGTGGTACCAACTTAACCTAACTAACACGAGATTTGAATAGGTAAACAAATCCACGTGTTTTTTTGACAGCCACGTGCTTTTTGACAGACAACAACGTATCGCAAACCTCAGTGCAGCCATCTTGACGGACCTAAACCTCAGCGCTACCAACTTAACCTCACTAGCGCGAGATTTGAATTTGTAAACAAATCCACGTGCTTTTTGACAGCTGTCATCCACCATCTTTAAACTACAGAGCACCGTGCTGCCCTCTTTATCGCAGTAGCTGCAAATTCGTCAGCTGCCCTCTTTAGCTACTTACCTTTGAAATGTGGTGGCGGATAATTTGAAAAATGCTTTTTGACAGCAGCCATCTTAGAGCACCGTGCTGCCCTCTTAAACAAACTCACGTGCTTTTTTCTGAAAGCTATCATCCGCCATCTTGCATCACAAACCTCGGTGCTGCACTCTTTAGCTAGATACCTTTGAAATGTGGTGGCGGCAATTTGAAAAATTCTACATGCTCCTGTTTGGAAACAAACCTATGCGCTTTTTTGACAGCTATCATCCGCCATCTTTAATCCAGAGAGCACCGTGCTGCCCTCTTTAGCTACTTACCTTTGAAATGTGGTGGCGGCAAATTCCACGTGATCTTGCTTGGAAACAAATTCCACGTGCTCTTGTTTGGAAACAAGCTCACGTGCTTTTTTCTGACAGCTGTCATCCGCAATCTTGCATCACAAACTTCAGTGCTGCAGTCTTTAGCTAGATACCTTTGAAATGTGGTGGCGGATATTTGAAAAATTCTATGTGCTCTTGCTTGCAAACAAAGCCACGTGCTTTTTTGACAACTGTTATTTCGTCAGCTGTCATCCGCCATCTTTCATCCACAGAACACCGTGCTGCCCTCTTTATGACATGTAGTAGCGGGCAATTTGAAAAGTTCTGTTAGCTGTCATCCGCCATCTTTAATCAAGAGAGCCCCGTGCTGCCATCTTTAGCTAGATACATTTGAAATATGGTGGCGGCAAATTGAAAAATTCCACGTGCTCTTGTTTAGCAATCAAACTCACGCGCTTTTTGTCAGCTGTCATCCGTCATCTTACATCGCAAACCTCAGTGCTACACTCTTTAGGTACATACATTTGAAATATGGTGGCGGATAATTTAAAAAGAAAAAATCTACAGCAGCCATCTCTCGACGCTAATTGCATAAGGTGGTGACTATACATGACTCCTTAAGGGTGCTTACGCATGATGGCTGCTATACACAGGTTCTTATGAGACACCCTTGGGATGCTTGCGCAAGATGGCAGTTATACATGGCTCCTTATGAGATGCCCTAGGGATGCTTGCGCAAGATAGCGGCTGCTCTTATGGGACGGCTTAAGGGTCCTTGCACAAGATGGCTTGAGACGCCCTAAGGATGCTTGCGCAAGATGGCGGACACAAGATGGCGGCTATACACAACTCCTTATGAGACGCTTTAAGGGTGCTTGCGCTGCCGCTCTTATGAAGAAAGCTAGCTTAGAGGCTAACGTGTCGTGGTAGTTCGATTCATTAAATTTGGGGCTTAAATGCAAAATTTTAAATATCTCGAAAACGGTGCACCGTAGAGCAAAACGGACAAAATTTTTCTACCTATTACCCAGGTTCGCAGTATGAGGAACATGATAGCATAAGAAAAACAAAGTCTAATGATGGGATCAACGGTTCGGTTCCTACTTAGGCCATTTGGCATTCGCTCTGTTTTAGCTTGTATTGAAGCGAGTCTTCGTAACATGATCAGGTCTAGCTATGGTAGAGAGTATAACGTACCGTGCTGATTCGATTCATTAAATTTGGGGCTTAAATGCAAAATGTTAAATGTCTCGAAAACGGTGCATCGTAGAGCAAAACGGACAAAATTTTTCCGCCTAATAACCAGTTTCGCAGTATCAGGAACAAGAAAAACATAGTCCTATGATGAGATCGACGGTTCGATTCCTACTTAGGCCCTTTGGCATTGGCAGCTATCTAATTCTACAAGATGGCGGCTATACATAGCTTCTTATGAGACAGCTTAAGAGCGCTTGCACAAGATGGCTGCTGCTCTTATGAGACTCCCTAGGGGTGCTTGCGCAAGGTAGCAGCGACAAGACGGTGACTATACACAGCTCCTTATGATACGGCCTAGAGGTGCTCACACAAGATGGTGGCTGCTCTGATGAAGAAAGCTAGCTTTGCATCGTGCAGGTATCTTTACAGCACTAAACCTCATACCTTTGAAATGTGGTGGCGAGTAATTTGAAAAATTCGACGTGCTTTTTCTTAACAGCAGCTATCTTTAAACAACAGCGGCTATACATAAGCTGTTAAGGCCTCCTCTTATGTCAAGGCATAGTTCTATCGAACAAGTTTAAACCTGCATCGGGATAGCTAGAGTAAGCACGTGCTGCAGTGATGACGTCATTAAGCATGTTTAGACTTGCAAATCACAAAAGAAACGTAACAAGACTAGAATCGAACACTGCACTCTATGCCGTGAACTTTATCATATGATCGGAACATTGATTGAAGTGTTTAGAACACTAAATAAGTTTTTTTCCTATTTGCTTTACGTCGCACCGACACAGATAGGTCTTATGGCGACGATGGGACAGGGAAGGGCTAGGAGTGGGAAGGAAGCGGCCGTGGCCTTAATTAAGGTACAGCCCCAGCATTTACCTGGTGTGAAAATGGGAAACCACGGAAAACAATCTTCAGGGCTGCCGACAGTGGGGTTCGAACCTACTATCTCCCGAATACTGGATACTGGCCGCACTTAAGCGACTGCAGCTATCGAGCTCGGTCACTAAATAAGTAATCAAGACTAAAATAGAATACTGTACTCGATACAACTTGTGTTTAGAACATGTCAGGGGATACCTTTGTTCTAAGAAGATTAGATTACCGCACATTCCTTGTAGGGCTCATAGGCTAAAGGGCTAATGGGCAAAAGGGCTAATGGGCAAAAGGGCTAATGGGCAAAAGGGCTAAAGGGGCTAAAGGGCTAATAGGCAAAAGGACTAAAGGGCTAAAGGAGCAACAACCTCATCGATCGCTATCAGCAAGAACGCATGTACTTTGTTAAGTGTAGAAAATTAATCTTTATTTGTAAATGGCTTCATGTTCAGAACAAGGAATGCAACCTAGGGGTTACGTCTTACCTAATAAAATCCCCGAGGAGCGATGAGTTACGTTTTTCGAACTAGTGTTTGAAACACTGAACTTTTCAAGATGATAGCAGAGAGTTTAGCAATGTTCTGTTGTTGGATTATAAATTCCGAGCTACAGCATGTATAAGGTGGCAGCCTTGAGGTTTACCGCCGTAAAGATGACAAGAGTGAGGTTAGCAATGTTCCGTTGTTGAATTTTAAATTCCGCGCTATAACATGCATAAGGTGGCAGCCTTGAGGTTTACCGCCGTCAAGATGGCAGCAGTGAGGTTAGCGACGCTCTATTGTCCTTCAAAGTGAGATTAGGGTCCGTCAAGACGACAGCTGTCAAAAAAGCACGTGGCTTTGTTTACTAAACAAGAGCACGTGGCTGTGACATCACGGTCACGCGATATGCTGCGTCAGCATGCGAAGTTCAATGTCTACACCTACGTAGTTAACATTCTGCTATGTTCACAAGATTTTTACACATAACTATTCTTTATGCCTTAAGTTCATGTACATATGTTATGTTAAGATAGCAGCAGATACAAGCGATGGTCACGTGCTCTAGTAGAAGATGCATGCATTATCAAAAGGTAGTGTGTACACGCTTTTAAACCTTGCTATTCTTACCGCTGCCATGTTCACAAGATTTTTAAACATCGCTATTCTTTGTACTTTAAGTTCATGCACATAGGCTATGCTAAGATAGCAGCACAAACACATGCGAACATTGTACATTCTAGTGGAATAAGTTTAGTACTGCGTGCATCATGGGTACATGATGTGTACACGCATTTAAACATGGCTATACTTAATGCTGCTGCTTTGTTTACAAGATTTTTATACATTGCTATTCTTTATGCATCAAGTTCGTGCACACACAAGCGATAGTCGTACACTCTGGCAGGAGAAGTTTAGTACGATAGTCGATACATACATTATCGATAGGTGATGTGTACACGCTTTGGAACATAGCTCTTCTTTGTGCTTTAAGTTCGTGCACATGGGTTAGGGATACACAAAAGCGATTGCTATATGCTCTAGCGGAAGAAGCCTAGTGCGATAGTCGATGCATGTAAAATCGATAGGTTATGCTAAGATAGCGGCACACTTACACGATTTTAGCACAATCTAGTGGAAGAAGTTTAGTATGATAGTCGTTTCATGCAAAATCATTAGGTAATGTGTACACGCTTTGAAACAAGGCTATTCTTTGTACTTTAAGTTCATGCGTACAGGTTATGCTAAGATAGCAGCACAATCTAGCGCAAGAAGTTTAGTACGAGAGTCGATGAATGCATCATTGATAGGTGATGTGTACACGCTTTGAAACATGACTATTCTTTGTACTTTAAGTTCGTGCGTACAGGTTAGGCAAAGATAGCAGCACAATCTAGCGTAAGAAGTTTAGTACGAGAGTCGATGAATGGAAAATCGATAGGTGATGTGTACACGCTTTGAAAGATAGCTATTCTTTGTACTTTAAGTTCATGCGTCTTAGTTATGCTAAGACAGCAGCACAATCTACCTGAAGAAGTTTAGTACGAGGTTCGATGAATGCATCATTGATAGGTGATGTGTACACGCTTTGAAACATGACTATTCTTTGTACTTTAAGTTCATGCGTACAGGTTAGGCAAAGATAGCAGCACAATCTAGCGTAAGAAGTTTAGTACGAGAGTCGATGAATGGAAAATCGATAGGTGATGTGTACACGCTTTGAAAGATAGCTATTCTTTGTACTTTAAGTTCATGCGTCTTAGTTATGCTAAGACAGCAGCACAATCTACCTGAAGAAGTTTAGTACGAGAGTCGATGCATGCATCATTGATAGTTGATGTGTACACGCTTTGAAACATAGCTATTCTTTGTACTTTAAGTTCATGCGTACAGGTTAAGCTAAGATAGCAGCACAACCTAGCGCAAGAAGTTTAGTACGATATTTGATGCATGCAAAATCGATAGGTGATGTGTACACGCTTTAAAACATGGCTATTCATTGTACTTTAAGTTCATGTGTATAGGTTAGGCGAAGATAGCAGCACAATCTAGCGTAAGAAGTTTAGTACGAGAGTCGATGAATGGAAAATCGATAGGTGATGTGTACACGCTTTGAAACATAGCTATTCTTTGTACTTTAAGTTCATGCGCATAGGTTATGCTAAGATAGCAGCATAATCTAGCGGAAGAAGATTTAGTACAAGAGTCGATGCATGCAAAATCGATAGGTGATGTGTACACGCTTTGAAACATGACTATTCTTTGTACTTTAAGGTCATGCGTATAGGTTATGCTAAGATAGCAGCACAATCTAGCGGAAGAAGTTTAGTACGAGAGTTGATGCATGAAAAATCGATAGATAATGTGTACACGCTTTGGAACATGGCTATTCTTTGTACTTTAATTTCATGTGTATAAGTTATGCTAAGATACCAGCACAATCTAGCGGAAGAAGTTCAGTACGAGATTCGATGAATGCAAAATCAATAAGTAATGTGTACACGCTTTGAAACATGGCTATTCTTTGTACTTTAAGTCCATGTGTATAAGTTATGCTAAGATAGCAGCACAACCTTGCGGAAGAAGTTTAGTATGATATTTGTTGCATGCAAAGTCGATAGGTAAAGTGTACACGCTTTGAAACATGGCTATTCTTTGTACTTTAAGGTCATGCGTATAGGTTATGCTAAGATAGCAGCACAATCTAGCGGAAGAAGTTTAGTACGAGAGTCGATGCATGCAAAATCGATAGGTAATGTGTACACGCTTTGAAACATGGCTATTCATTGTACTTTAATTTTATGGGTACAGGTTATGCTAAGATAGCAGCACGATCTAGCGGAAGAAGTTTAGTACGAGGGTCGATGCGTGTAAAATCGATAGGTGATGTGTACACGCTTTGAAACATGGCAATTCATACTGCTGCTCTGTTCCCAAGACTTTTAAGCATAGCTAATCCTAATGCTGCTATTAACGACGTCGAGCTAAGGATTGATTACGTGACCGTGAAGTCACAGCCACGTGCTCTTGTTTAGTAAACAAAGCCACGTGCTTTTTTGACAGCTGTCGTGTTGACGGACCCTAACCTCACTTTGAAGGACAATAGAGCGTCGCTAACCTCACTGCTGCCATCTTGACGGCGGTAAACCTCAAGGCTGCCACCTTATGCATGTTATAGCGCGGAATTTAAAATCCAACAACGGAACATTGCTAACCTCACTCTTGTCATCTTTACGGCGGTAAACCTCAAGGCTGCCACCTTATGCATGTTGTAGCGCGGAATTTATAATCCAACAAGAGAACATTGCTAAACTCTCTGCTATCATCTTGAAAAGTTCAGTGTTCCAAACACTAGTTCGGAATACGTAACTCATCGCTCCTCGGGGATTGTATTAGGTAAGACGTAACCCCTAGGTTCCATTCCTTGTTCTGAACATGGAACCATTTACAAATAAAGATTAATTTTCTACACTTAACAAAGTACAAGCGTTCTTGCTGATAGCGATCGATGAGGTTGTTGCTCCTTTAGCCCGTAAGCCCTTTTGCCTATTAGCCCTTTAGCCCTTTTGCCCATTAGCCCGTTTGTCCATTAGCCCTTTAGCCTATTAGCCCTACAAGGAATGTGCGGTAATCTAATCTTCTTAGAACAAAGGTATCCCCTGACATGTTCTAAACACATGTTGTATCGAGTACAGTGTTCTATTTTAGTCTTGATTACTTATTTAGTGTTCTAAACACTTCAATCAATGTTCCGATCATATGATAAAGTTCACGGCATAGAGTGCAGTGTTCGATTCTAGTCTTGTTACGTTTCTTTTGTGATTTGCAAGTCTAAACATGCTTAATGACGTCATCACTGCAGCACGTGCTTACTCTAGCTATCCCGATGCAGGTTTAAACTTGTTCGATAGAGCTATGCCTTGACATAAGAGGAGGCCTTAACAGCTTATGTATAGCCGCTGTTGTTTAAAGATAGCTGTTAAGAAAAAGCACGTCGAATTTTTCAAATTACTCGCCACCACATTTCAAAGGCATGAGGTTTAGTGCTGTAAAGATACCTGCACGATGCAAAGCTAGCTTTCTTCATCAGAGCAGCCACCATCTTGTGTGAGCACCTCTAGGCCGTATCATAAGGAGCTGTGTATAGTCACCGTCTTGTCGCTGCTACCTTGCGCAAGCACCCCTAGGGAGTCTCATAAGAGCAGCAGCCATCTTGTGCAAGCGCTCTTAAGCTGTCTCATAAGAAGCTATGTATAGCCGCCATCTTGTAGAATTAGATAGCTGCCAATGCCAAAGGGCCTAAGTAGGAATCGAACCGTCGTTCTCATCAATGGACTATGTTTTTCTTGTTCCTGATACTGCGAACCTGGGTATTAGTCGGAAAAATGTTGTCCGTTTTGCTCTACGATGCACCGTTTTCGATATATTTAACATTTTGCATTTAAGCCCCAAATTTAATGAATCGAATCAGCACGGTACGTTATACTCTCTACCATAGCTAGATCTGATCATGTTACGAAGACTCGCTTCAATACAAGCTAAAACAGAGCGAATGCCAAAGGGGCTAAGTAGGAACCGAACCGTTGATCCCATCATTAGACTATGTTTTTCTTATGCTATCATGTTCCTCATACTGCGAACTAGGGTTGGGCACTATGTCCCTGTTTCGGCACAAGGTGCCGGTGCACAGTTACGTTCCGCTGTTCCAGAACACCGAGTGTCAGTTGTTCCGAAACATTCTCAATCGAGCCGGAGAAACGACTCGCTGTCCCATCAGAAGCGCCGCTATGCACTGCCCTTCGCCTACTAGCTGAACTGTGCAGCGGGCGCATGGGACGCGGGACTGCAACTGCGCAGTGTAGAGAGAACTTCGAGAGGCAACATTACATGCTCCGCGCCAGTGGGAACTGGGAGTGTGCCTGTACGGAACGTGCTGTGTGGTGTGTGCCTGTGTGTAGTTACGGCCATGGTCCAGCATAAAGGTGCAGGGAACGTGAACGAACAGTCGGAACACTGAAATTCGCGCCCAACAATCACGTTAAAGGCTGCTATTAGGTTAAGACTTTCGATCAATATAAAATACACATAACACGGTTACAATGGCAGTGCAGGTGTTTAAAAGTAACCAATTCAAGAATATTTTCACCAGTTGAATGTATTGGCCTGTATTGTGAGTAATTAGTGAGTAATTAATATCTCGAAAATTTCCCTCAACACTTTCTCGGGCATTGACGTTAAACATTAATTTGGACTTTAAGGAAACTTTTAAGCCCAAGAAAAAAATGGGTCGTCGCTTTGGAATTAAAAATATAACTGGATGAATACATTGTTGTACTTTGCTGCTGTTAGGCCGGGCGCACAATGAGAAGCAGGTGGCCGCAGAGCAGAACACCGCGAAGCTTACGAAATTGCGAAGTGGACGTGAGCGCACATTGCCACGCAAGGTTTCGTCGGTTTTCAGAAATAACATATTTTCTTTAGACTCTGTGATACTGAGGCATCCAGTATAAAGAGGCTCTTTTTTTCTTTTTCTTCAAGCATTCGCGATTTTTCTAATTTTGTTAGTCATCCTTCCTTTGTGCTGATGGCAACGCGGTTATTAAGCTTAAGACAATCGTAATAAAAACAACCACCTTCGCCAGTTTACAAGACTGAACAATATTTCTATGTGACCGATGTTCGGCGTTCATATGGACTAAGCAAAGAATTTAATTCATGATTATTTTTTATATTTTTCACGTCGCACCGACACAGATAGGTCTTATGGCAACGATGGAATAGGAAAGGGCTAGGAATGGGAAGGAAGCGACCGAGGCCTTAATTAAGGTACAGCCCCCCAGCATTAGCCTGGTGTGAAAATGGGAAACCACGGAAAACTATCTTCACGGTTGCCGACAGTGGGGTTCGAACCCCCCTATCTCCCGAATGCAAGCTCATAGCAAGGCGATCCTAACCGCACGACCAACTTGCATGATAAATTCATTAATAGGATCACAGTGGGGGAGAGGGAAAAATATGTATTTACAAATGTACTACTAGATTTTCATCTAGTTGTCACAAGACACAAGATACTAAAATCAATCAACATTGACAATCTGTTGTGAACGCGTTTGCATTTATATTTGACAAGACATGATACATGATTTTCCATATTTATCTCTTCACATAAATGTGATGATGGATGACGGCGACGGAGTCGGCGATGATGCTCTCCATAATCAGCATTAGATCTTTGTCTTAAATTCTATATGTTGCGAGAACTTGGGTCATGGATTGTTTCATAGATATATGAGGATTACATTCTTTTGTTTGCTGTTTGTTTAACGTCGCACTAACATATCGAAGGTTTTCGGCGACGGAAGAAGGGTGGAAGATTGGGAAGGTAGCGGGCGTGGCCTTAATTAAGGTACAGCACCAGCATTCGCCTAGTGTGAAAATAGGAAACCACGGAAAACCATCTTCAGGGCTGCCGACAGTGGGGTTCGCACCCACTATCTTCCGAATGCAAGCTCACAGATGCGCGACCCTAACCGCACGGCCACTTGCTCGGAGGATTACATTTTAGGCCTTTCTCTAAACTACCTTGTTACGCAGCGTGAATAAAATGATTTATAGCCTGGACTGTAGTGCCTTATTCCCCGAATTTACATACCGATTTTAATTAAATTCTGTTCAGCCATTTTCTCACGAACATATATACATACATACATACATACATACATACATACATACATACATACATACGTACATACTGCATTGCAGTCCACATGATTCACATAGTACCTACAAAAAAAAGTGAGACTGAATGGCTGTGGTAATTTTCTCCTCCATTTCTTAACTGCGTGACACGTGCGCAGGAAACTGTGTTTCGAAGACATCCCGTGGTAGGCGGAAGTACGTGCAGAACCGGCCTGCTCTGCTCTGTCCTGCCCTGTCTGTCAACTTGCCATGGTGCAATGATTTGTGTGGATTACAAAAATCTGCTCTGCGTTGCACTGCTTTAGCTGCTTCGCCTGCGTCCCAATGTGCGCCCCGTCTTATGCTCTCTGCACTTCGAATTCCTTCCCTCTCAACTTCCATTTACTTTCTTCAATATCTCGAAAATTTCCCTCAACACGTTCTCGGGGATTGATGTTAAAAATTAATTTGGACTTTAAGGAAACTTTTAAGCCCAAGAAAAACACGGGTCATCGCTTTGGAATTAAAGATATAACTGGATGAAAAAATGTTCGACACTCCAACACAGGGCGGCACACAGCCGGTATCGACAGGCAGACAGCCAAGGCCAACTAATCTATCTAGTGCGGCCTTGGCACAGCACGTTCGGTTCAGGCACATTCCAGCTGAAGCGGAGCATGTCCTGTTGCCTCTCGAAGTTCTCTCTAGGACGCAGTTACAGTCCTGTGTCCTGTGTCCCGTGTCTCGGCACTCTGTACCGAAGCACTCCGTCTCAAGTTCCTAATGTTGCGGAACAAGTGAATGTTCCGGTCTGCCCAACCCTACTGCGAACCCGGGTATTAGGCAGAAAAATTTTGTCCGTTTTGCTCTACGGTGCACCGTTTTCGAGATATTTAACATTTTGCATTTAAGCCCCAAATTTAATGAATCGAACTAGCACGACACGTTAGCCTCCAAGCTAGCTTTCTTCATAAGAGCGGCAGCCATCTTGCGCAAGCACCCTTAAAGCGTCTCATAAGGAGTTTTGTATAGCCGCCATCTTGTGTCCGCCATCTTGGGCAAGCATCCTTAGGGCGTCTCAAGCCATCTTGTGCAAGGACCCTTAAGCCGTCCCATAAGAGCAGCCGCTATCTTGCGCAAGCATCCCTAGGGCATCTCATAAGGAGCCGTGTATAACTGCCATCTTGCGCAAGCATCCCAAGGACGTCTCATATGAAAATGTGTATAGCAGCCATCTTGCGTAAGCACCCTTAAGGAGTCGTGTATAGCCACCACCTTATGCAATTAGCGTCGAGAGATGGCTGCTGGAGAATTTTTCTTTTTAAATTATCCGCCACCATATTTCAAATGTATGTACCTAAAGAGTGTAGCACTGAGGTTTGCGATGTAAGATGGCGGATGACAGCTGACAAAAAGCGCGTGAGTTTGTTTGCTAAACAAGAGCACGTGGAATTTTTCAATTTGCCGCCACCACATTTCAAAAGTATCTAGCTAAAGATGGCAGCACGGGGCTCTCTTGATTAAAGATGGCGGATGACAGCTAACAGAACTTTTCAAATTTCCCGCTACTACATGTCATAAAGAGGTCAGCACGGTGTTCTGTGGATGAAAGATGGCGGATGACAGCTGACGAAATTGCCCGCATGATAGCAGCACAGTGCCCTATTGATTAAAGATGGCGGATAACAGTTGTCAAAAAAGCACGTGGCTTTGTTTGCAAGCAAGAGCACATAGAATTTTTCAAATTGCCGCCACCACATTTCAAAGGTATCTAGCTAAAGACTGCAGCACTGAGGTTTGTGATGCAAGATTGCGGATGACAGCTGTCAGAAAAAAGCACGTGAGCTTGTTTCCAAACAAGAGCACGTGGAATTTGCAACCACCACATTTCAAAGGTAAGTAGCTAAAGAGGGCAGCACGGTGCTCTTTGGATTAAAGATGGCGGGTGATAGCTGTCAAAAAAGCGCATGGGTTTGTTTCGAAACAAGAGCATGTAGAATTTTTCAAATTGCCGCCACCACATTTCAAAGGTATCTAGCTAAAGAGTGCAGTACTGAGGTTTGTGATGCAAGATGGCGGATGATAGCTGTCAGAAAGAAGCACGTGAGTTTGTTTAAGAGGGCAGCACGGTGCTCAAAGATGGCTGCTGTCAAAAAGCATTTTTCAAATTATCCGCCACCACATTTCAAAGGTAAGTAGCTAAAGAGGGCAGCACTGTGCTGTGTAGATTAAAGATGGGGGATGACAGCTGCACGTGGATTTGTTTATCTCGCGCTAGTGAGGTTAAGTTGGTAGCACTAAGGTTTAGGCCCGCCAAGATGGCAGCACTGCCGACGACAGGTGACGAATTTGCAGCTACTGCGATAAAGAGGGCAGCACGGTGCTCTGTAGTTTAAAGATGGCGGATGACAGCTGTCAAAAAGCACGTGGATTTGTTTACAAATTCAAATCTCGCGCTAGTGAGGTTAAGTTGGTACCACTGAGGTTTAGGCCCGTCAAGATGGCAGTACTGAGGTTAGCGATGCGTTGTTGTCGATGATAGCTGTCAAAAAGCACGTGGCTTTGTTTACAAATTCAAATTTCCCGCGGGAGGTGGAGGAGACCTCTGGGAGGCCTCTGGCTGTGGTGGTGGTGGAGGAGGCCTCTGGGAGCCTGTGGTGGTGGTGGCGGCAGAATCCCTGTATTATACTACTTATGCCGGCCCCATGGTGCCTTTCGCCGGAAGGCCCCGGGTTCGATTCCCGGCCAGGTCAGTGATTTTTCTCTCGACCTGAGGACTGGTTAGAGGTCCACACAGCCTGCGTGATTAGAATTGAGGAGCTGTCTGACGTTGAGATGGCGGCCCCGGTCCCGGAAGCCCAGAATAACGGCCGAGAGAATGCGTCGTGTTGAACACACGGCCCCTCGTAATCTGGAGGCCTCGGGCTGGGCAGGCCAAAGCCCTTACAAGGGCGTTACGTGCCATGGGGTTTGGTTATAGCTCATGGCGATCATTTAGGGCTATGTGAAAGTTCTTTGTCGAGTTTTTTTGCTAATTCTTACCTTCTCTCTTTCTTTCTTCTGACATCCGCGACCACCGCACGCGTTATGCACGAAACAAAATATTTTGCGATATTGGTTTGCGCTGTGGTTCATGATCAGGTTTTTATATTTATATTCTGTCTTTTAAATCAAATGCTAACATGTTTAAATAATGGACGCAAAATATGATAATCATGCCCTTGACAGTACTCACTTGCCGTCTGAACGACGCACGCCCCTTGTGTCCAGAGAACTGACAACCCTCATCACATATTTTTGAGATGAGAAGCTGCCGCCTGGCGATACATTGGCCGTCTCAAGTTTATTACAATTCATTCTCCGGGGGAAGATATTAGTAAATAGAGGACCTGGAAGAAGAACGCGACAAGTAGTTTCAGACCAGTTAGGTAAACATCCGAAATTCGTAGGCACCACAGGAAGAAGTTGCAACGCATAAACGCAGTAATTACAGCAATTCCTAATGAATAATGACAAATCAAATCGTAGAAAGTGCGGATATTACAGCACAATAGGAAAGAAACGCGGTTTTTACTTCCTGGCGTAGATCGGTTCGCGTTCCTACCGCCAGAAGGCCACCGTGAAAACGCTCGAGTAGGCGAGGAGAGTTTCCGTCCTTATAGCTAGGGCAGTGGCTCTCAAACTATGTTACGCATACCCCCAGGGGTGAGCCTGAGACTTGTGGTGGGGAACACGAGAAGCCTTCAAGGAAACTTGAAGTATGGAAATAATATGGAGCCCCGCTTTCACTTGGAATACAACACATCAGAAAACTGGGTCTCGTCATGCAGGTACACCCATCCCACTGAAATTTTGATGGTTCGCAATGTCTGAAATCCAAATTAAGATCGAACATATTTCATCCTCAATTATTAATTTGACATTAAGGCTAAAATATAGCGTTTTGTGAAACTTCCATACAAACAGGGTATTCTGTTATTTAATTTAATTTCCGGTATCTACCACCAGTAAAAGACACAATAGAATTACAGGCCCCTGGAGTGTATCACATTGAATGTAGCTGCGGAGCTTGTTATGTAGGTGAGACAAAACGTCTGATCTCCACCCGCCTAAAAGAACATATCCGTCACACCAAGAACCAAAACACAGATATTTCAGCAGTAGCCAAGCATTCCTACGAAACTAGGCACGGAATATCATTTGACAAGACCAAGATCCTAGCAGCTATCCCTTGGAATCTGGAAAGGAAAATCCGCGAGGCTATCGAAATCAAGAAACATCCGAACAACATCAATTTAGAAGAAGGATATAAAATCAGTAATTCCTGGATGCCTATCATTCATAGTTTAAGACATACAGACCACAACATAAACACACGGGCCTCAACCCCATTACATAAGAGCGCGGGCAAGCCCCCACTACCTGGCTGTGACACACACTTTACTGTGTTACTTCATTATGCTTGATACAGACACGAACTCCTACATTTCTTCTCATGTGTTATAAAAATAGATGTAATTTCACAATCTCTTCTTAATTGAGACGTGCATTTAAACAAATGGCTTAAAATAAATTAAACACGCGTTAATAATTAGCCAGGTACTCATATTTTTTAAACCTATCCTTTAGGGATTTTTCCGTGGGGGTGCTTTGAACATTTAGCCATGAGTGAGGGATACAATCCCATAACAGTTTGAGAACCTCTGAGCTAGGGGATGCTTGAAGGCGCGGCTTACCAGCGGTTTAAACAGCTCATGTAGAACGTTCAGTAGACTTTTGACTTGAGGCACAGGAGCATCCCGTGCCGTTTCATCCAGGTGGCGTTGACTCGGGTGCGGGCACCTGGAAGGCTCTCACCGCACGAGAGAACAGAGATATTTGAATTGCTCTTCTCCAATGATGCTGATCAGGTTGTGTGCTACACTCCAGAGTTGTGAAGCGCTGATCCGAGCAGTTGGGTGTGTGCCAACGTGTGAGTTAATGGCCCTGCGTCTTGTTAGCGTAGCGAGCTGGGGAATTCATTGAGAAGAGAGGCACTTCCTCATGGGCGCCCGTAAGGGGGGGCACTTGCCCCCCCTGGATTTCTAATTAGGTTGATGTTCAATTGTTTAATATCATACCAGATTATACAGTCAGTCATCTAAACATCTGTTATAACCGGAAATTTCTGTAAACAATTGAATGTTGCTGACGTTATATTGGTTTTTATATTTAAGAAAAATATTCTAATAATGTCATACAATAGGCTACTAATGGAAATATTGCTTCAGTTTCCAATGTAGTTACGCCTACCCTAGTTTTATGTACCGTATGTTTCCATTACACTTATCATCATCATGAGTGCCGACTAACTACTTTTTCCACCCCTCGTACGGTACCTTAGGGATTTGTCCTCGGCAGTGACCATAAGGGAAAGCACGTTCTGGAGATATTTTTATACATTACCACACCTCTAGCGAAGTTCAACCCCCTAAACCAAGGTCGTGTTTGCTGACTGGTAAGACATTAGTCCAGTAAGGTCGTGCTTACAAAGCGGATTATTTATTGTGCTCTCGCCTAATTTTACGCCGTTTCATCTTACCGCAATCTTTGTTCGTGCTGCGAAATTCTGTATATTGTTATTTTTAAGGCGTGCAATAATACGGTGGCTAATTTCTTGTGAACAAAGTGACGATTGCTATAAGAGAATGGCAGCCTGCCATTGTTGTCGTACAGTAGGTTCTTAACTTGTAGTGTTAAATCATCTACAATCGAATCATTGTATAATAGTTCAGTGATTCTGGGATGTTTGTGTTGTTATCAAAGCGGCTATTAGAGTGAGAAGTGATTTAGTAATTTTTATCTATTTGATTTAACGGTTATAAGTTATTGCGAATACAATCAAACGATTTAGCGACTTTTATGCATTAGAAATGGATATAAGACGGTTTTTCAAAAAGGCTAAACTTAGTAACTTAAGTGAAGGGGCTGGAAGTTCTGAGGAAATAAGTGCGTCAAGTGACAGTGTTGAACAGAACAAAGAGTGCAGTGTTAGCGAACTGGAATCTTCACAAGATATAGAACAATGCTGTGATAAAGCGGAACTGCAAGGGGGGATTATTAACGAAGTATTTCTGAAAGATGAAAGTGACAGAAAAGACATTGGCATGTTCTTAATGCAGGAAAATATATGTGACACTCTTAAGTATGAATTATTGTTAAAACCATGGGTCCCACAAGTAACCTAAGATTTTAAAGGTGATTTGCGAGCTGGAACCGCGCTTTCAGACACCAGTGGTTGAAGGATTATTCTACGTGGCTCTGCTATTCTCGTGAACTGAAGGGTGCTTTATTATATTATATTATTATTATATTTGCCTTTATTTGTAGTGGCGAAGTTAGGACTCATGGTCCTCTCTTACACTTAACCACACTTCATTAACATTGTACATCTGAGAGCAATATTCATAATCTTATCTTAAAACTGCCATTACAAACTAGAAACAAAATATGAAACATAATAATAATAATAATAATAATAATAATAATAATAATAATAATAATAATAATAATAATAATAATAATAATGTGTAAAACCCCTCAATGGGGGTATATGCATATATGAATATATTTATTCATAAATCCAGCCAAGGGAAATCCAAAGTATCGGTGACACCGAGTGCTTACAAACAGTAGGGAATAAATTTACGCGATGAGAAAAATGCCAAATTGAGAATTGAGGCCGTGGTAAAAGGGCTTCTCCTAATAAACATTCCAGAGTAAGCGCAGATAGCGCAGTGGAAACTATGCTTGATAATTTTCAAAAAAAATTAAAAGAAAACGGCAGGAGAAATAAGGGACATGACAGGTGAAAATTAGATGAGAAACCAAGATAAAAATTTGGAAATATATATATATATATTAGAAAAATCAAATCAAACTCTTACAATATTAGAAGAATAGAAGTCAGTACAAATACGGAATTTTCCCAACCAGAAATAATACAAATAGTTACATCAAGAGTAAAATATTCAAGAAAATGAAAGCAAATAAGAGAAGGGGCCAGGAGAGGAAAGGGATGGACAAAAAGGGGATGAATACAGTTTAAAGAAAAATGTTGAACAACGAGAATAAGAAAGAATGTTCGCAGTTACCAGATTGAAGTATACCAACATGAAGTCTACTAAGCACAGTCTAATGTCATGTGAAAGTTGCCACCCCTTCAATTAACACCCGAAATAGGCACAAATAAAGATTGTCCAACTGGCTTAAGTCACTGTATACAATAATGAAACAGTCTCCAAGTGTACCAAAACATACATGGTGAAGCATTAATTAACCACAAGTGTGTATAGGAGTCGCAGAGTTGCGGATATACCACACGCACATTTTGAAAGCAAACAGTCACTGGATAGTCAATAGAGGCTTTGAAATTGAAAATGCAAGTAAAATCTCGGCCTGGAAATGCACTGCTCCCAGTCAAAATTTGCAAATAAAATAGCTCCAAATGCAACACAGCATTATTTACAATAAGGACATTTTTAGTTTGTCATACCTCATCTTGAACCAAGTAGTTCTGCCCAAAAATGGAGAGTCCAGGGCACATGTCGCTAAAGACGGAGATGATGTTAAAGGTTCCTCCCTCCAAGTGGAAGGACTGGAGCTCTTCAAAGTTAGAGAACATATCTTGTTGCTACTGGACCTTTTTAAAAAGCAACGATCAGACGCAATTACCCACTTTCAAAAAATAATGATAGATGCTGAGGACACAGCTTCTAATAGTGGATTTGGAACAACGATCCCTCGCCTCGCTGCCAAGCAGCGTCACAGGGCGAACCACAATGAAACTATGGCTCAGGACTATTACAGAGTTTCAATCTACATTCCCTACAAGGACTCACTGATACAGTCTCTAGAGTCGCGTTTTGGAGAACAAAACAAAACCATACTGATGCTGTATTCTCTCCATCCTTGTGTTATGAAGACATTAAGAAAGGAAGATTTTTTGCATTCCATGAAAGTTGTTTCTAATATCTACAAGATAGACAGGTTAATGGTGGACGCAGAGTTGTGGTATGACGTGTGGCAAACCAAGGACTGTAAACCCTATATGAATTTCCTGGAACTTTTAAAAGAAAGTAAGGATTTTTACCCAAGCGTAGGTGTTGTTTTAGAAATTTGTATATCCCTGCCCGCGACAACGTGCACAGCGGAGAGGAGTTTCAGCACGCTTCGTAGGGTGAAATCTTGGCTTAGATCAACAATGACAAACGATCGACTTAGTGGGCTTTGCATGCTGTCTTTGCACCGTGAAAGAATAGCCGAGGACAAACAGAAGTTTATTAAAAACGTTCTTACACGATTTTCCAGAGAAGCTCCTAGAAGAATGCAACTTCTCTTACCCGATTCTGTTGTTTAGGGATATATTACTTAAAAAAAGTAATTTAAACTATTAATCAGATTTTAGCGTGGTTTACGTCCATTTTAATAAAAATGATGGATAATATTTGTCATGTGATAGATATGTTTTGATTGAATGAATTTGTATGCTGGAAATTGTATTACGAAACTAAGTCTTCATATTCCTAAAGCTGCTAAATCAGTACAGATTTTTGATTCGTACTTTTTTCTTCTCATTTAAAGCAGACAGAACATTTGCGTAGCTAGTGCTTTTTATCACTGCCGTGAAACTAAGTGTGTGAGGAAATAAAATGAACATTACAATTTTTGTCATTCAGTACAAGTGTTTCATTATTCTAACAAGAGCACTGCAAGATATTCATGATTGGCTGTGAAGAAGAGGAAAAACGTGATGATCCACTGTAACGGTGAGTACAAAACTAGATTTTTTTTAAACATTTGGGAATATTATTTTTAAGTAACTGACAAATTATCCCATTGTGTGTGCTATTCGAATAATTAGCCAGGATGAGTTTTAGAGATATTTCTACAGTTGAATTTAACATAGTGACTTGGTATTATCTCAAAATATATCCATTTGTTTAGAAAATCCGATGGTGCGTCCACACCAAGATGTTTTCGTTAACTTTGTTAATAAACATTGTTAATGAACAATGTTCATGAACATTTCCGTGTGTTAATAAACAAAATAACGTGTTCATTAACTTTTCGAGCATGTTGCTAAACAAAATTTCTTTAACTTTTGTGAATGAAACTTTTCTTTAACATTTCGTGTTTTCGTTAACATTTCGGTTCGCACATGCGCAAAGACGCAATTAGAACACGCAAATTCGTAGCGCGGAATACTCAAAATCGAATCGATTCACCATACAAATACGTAAGTGAAGTGTAGGAGTCACCAGTTGTTACGAATCTTAAAAGTTCTACCTAGCCTAACATTAATAGAGATGGCATTCCGATAATTTGTATCATTTCTTGCAATTTCAAGCCCGATTACTGTCAACAGGAACTGAAGGTCATGTGGGGACATTCTCAGAAAATTTTGAAAGTCTGCTGCATCATGAATTAAAAGTTCTTTTTTTTAAATTTGCTATTTGCTTTAAGTGCCGGCCCCGTGGTATAGGGGTAGCGTGCCTGCCTCACCCGGAGGTCCCGGGTTCGATTCCCCGCCAGGCCAGGGATTTTTACCTGGACCTGAGGGCTGGTTCGAGGTCCACTCAGCCTACGTGATTAGAATTGAGGAGCTATCTGACGGTGAGATAGCGGCCCTGGTGTAGAAAGCGAAGAATAACGGCCGAGAGGATTCGTCGTGCTGACCACACGACACCTCACAATCTGCAGGTCTTCGGGCTGAGCAGCGGTCGCTTGGTAGGCCAAGGCCCTTCAAGGGCTGTAGTGCCATGGGGTTTGGTTTGGTATTTGCTTTAAGTCGCACCGACACAGATAGTTCTTATTACGACGAATGGACAGGAAAGGCTTAGGAATGGAGAGAAAGCGGTCGTGGCCTTAAGGCACAGCCCCAGCATTTGCCTGGTGTGAAAATGGGAAACCACGGAAAACCATCTTCAGGGCTGCTGGCAGTGGGGTTCGAACCCACTACCTCCCGGATGCGAGCTCACAGCTGCGCGCTCCTAACCGCACGGCCAACTCGCCCAGTAATTAAAAGTTCTGACATAAGTGTCTTCTCCAAACTTAATTCTAAACGCTTTACCAATATTTTTCTTTGCCACACTGTGCGTCTGCGCTTTTCTCTAATTGCACTAGTTAAAATAATGAAAGCGGCAGCTGTAGGTATTTTCTTCTTCCTGACCCTATCTATTGTAACCTCACAAACAGTTTTTGGTGTGGATACAATGTTAAAGAAGTTTGTTAACAAAAGTTTATTGACATATTGAGAAATGTTTTCGTTAACATTGTTTACTAACTTTGTTTCGTCAACGTTGTTTATTAACTTTGTTGTGGACTAACCATAGTTAACTTTACCATTTTGAGAATTGCTTGATTTCTAATTTTTGGAAATACGAACTGATCATTATATCATTTGTAACCATTTTAAGAACTCAACCTTTTGATAATGAATCACAGAAGAGGAAACACAAAATTTTGTGGTCAAAATCTCTAAACTAAAGGCTAAATATCCATTCATTCCGGCCATAATGTAGCCAACGGTTTCAGAGCAGCAAAGCGCTGCAACGAAAATGGGTGGGGGTGGGGCTGCTTGCGCATCATCGTCATCTAGGTAGGTAATGAAACGAAATAATTTATCTTCTTTATAACAGGAAAGTTGATCTAGAAAATTGTTAATGTGCCCCCCCCCCCCTGGAAAATATCCTGCGGGCGCCCATGCACTTCCTCATACAACCACGACCCATTCATGGTCCACTACTTTTAGTCTTGTCAAAGATATTTAGTAAAAAATATATATATGACAGTGTAATGGAGGAATGTGTCATAGAATGCCCTTTGATAACATTTCTTAGATAAAAGGAGTGGTCATCGTGTTATCTCTTGCAAAAGATTTGACTTGTTCAATCCAAAATGGCTGATCGTTAGTTCAGTTATTGCAGGTACAATAGAAATTTAACCCAGCAAATAAATACTACACAGAAAGGATGCACAGTTTTGGACGTGAAATAGAAACTGAATGGATTACGTAGCCAGCATTCGGCTGCAAACAATGCTTTTAGTTTTCTAATAAGCCACGTGAGATAACCTAAAGCCATGTGGGTTTTTAACTTGTAGCAGGAACAAGCAGACTTGTGGTGTACTCTCCTGTGATGGTTTCATTTAAAACAAACCGATACATCTTATGAGAATTTTTGTCATTAACAGTATTAGTAAAAACTAATAGTAGCCCAACAACTGTCCATCATCCACTTTTGCTGAACTATGATAAAATATTTTATGTAGTATAATGGTGCAATGGCTATATGTTATAATGTTTTAGGGTACGTCAACGAATCATATCCACGGAAGTTCATTATAATTTTTGTCCTAAATGGAAGATAATAATTAAGCAAATTAAGAGTAAACTTACGAGTAAATTAATAAATACGATTATTACTAGAGAAACATATACGTGCATACTTTGCTACGTTACGACTATGAATTCTACTGGGTAAAACTTTTTATAACCCTCACCTGGGTAAATAACATAATAATGATGGCTCACTGCGGCGCCAATGGACTCTGCCATTGGTTAAAGATTACGCCAATGAAACGTCGCTCCCATAATTCAAGACAGCGAGAAGTTATGACCAACTTAGGCGGTATAAAAAGACCTAAAACAATGCGGCAATGTTACCGACAAAGTAATCATCGTTGTAGTCCGGAGGAAGAATGGAAAGAGTAAGCATATAAAATTAATAATAACAACTCGCTGTCTTGAATTATGGGAATGACGTTTCATACGGCAAATCTTCAGCCAATGGCAGAGTCCATTCATGCCACCGCAAGCCATGATTTAATAGGAATAACAAAGACAAATAACAACATGTTTACATAGTTGAGAAGTAGCAATACAGTAATTACGGATCTCGCCACTGCAAAGCATACATTGCGCTGCTGTCACTCTTGGAATATCACCACTTATGATTTAATACCAATAAGAAAGACAAATAATAACATGTTGAAATGGTTCAGAGGCAGCGGTACAGTGATTACAGATCTCACCACTGTAAAGCATCAATTGCGCTGTTCTCTAGTAATAATGGGACTTATTAATTAACTGCTAATTTGACTGTTGATTTGTGTGAAAGCAATTATTATCCTCCACTTATGACAAACGTTACAAATAAATTTCATGGATGCGATTCGTTCTCATAACCAATCTTTTATAAAAGTTAACTTGCACAAAATATGTTACAAAAGTCTCACAAGTGTGGTGCGAAGAATCTCTTTCTTTTGTAACATGCCGCGAAACTTATTCGAGAGAACAGAGCATCTGGAGTGTCCTCCTGTTAAACTGTGTGTACATGCGGTAAAACGACGACATAGTTCAAGCTTATAGCACCCTCAAGTAAATTCAATAGTTTTTTTTTTTACTCCGCATGAACTTGGTTTCATAATTCTATTTTTCATTGTGCTAACTGTGTGTGTTAATAGTATATTTCTGTCCGACTCATTGGCTGAATGGTCAGCGTTGAGGCCTTCGGTTCATAGCGTCCCGAGGTTCATTCCCGGCCGGTTCGGGGATTATAGTGGCGCCTGATTAATTCTTCTGGCTCGGGGACTGGGTGTTCGTGGTTGTCCCAACACTTTCCTCTTCATATTCAGACAACACACTACACTACCAACCGTCACAGAAACACGCAATAGTGATTACATCCCTCCATATAGGGTTGGCGTCAGGAAGGGCATCCGGCCGTAAAACAGTACCAAATCCCCATGTGTGACACAGTTTGTACCCGCGACCCCAAAGATGTGGGAAAAAGCGGTAGAAAAAGAAGAAAAGAAGAATGTTATATTTCTGTGAATATCTGAAGATGGAAAAGGTTTGTATAAGTAGTCTACAGTCTGGACTAACATTACAGTGTTTTTTGAAATTTGAGGGTTTTTTTCCAAAAGGCATCAGTTCACGAACCGTGACTGCCCACAAGGATCATGTTTTTTTTTTTTCAATTTGGACGATGATAACCGAAAATATTGAAATGATTGTACAGAAAGGAAACACTAGATGATTTGTCATTTAGGAGTAGTATAACTGATTATTTAAATTAAAGTTGCCACCGAATCTTTTAAAATGTCCACTATATTTTTTTCCAAACTTGTACGCTTGATTCCAACCCTTTTCAAGATTTCCTACGTCTGCTTCCAAATAGCAAGTCCATCACGGATCAGTTTTCTGGGCGAATATTATGTCTCTCACTCAGATATGCGATGCATGGTTCATAGATACTCTTCTTTTCCTGGTCAGCTTTCTTGGCCTGGGATAAGTCTCTTTCGAACCGGACGGTTGGATCAACCTGTTCGAGTCTGCTGGTGGATGGCAACAATACCTGCTCTTCTGTTGGACCCCGTGGAAGAGATACAGTGTACTTCGTCATAAACTCTCCACTTCAAATCTCTCAGTGCAGACGCTAAGGTTGCTTTCGCTCTGCGAGGACGGGTGTTCCTGACCAATTCTCCTTTGCGGCAGTATCCTAACACCAGTCTGGATGACGGCAGCCGAACAGCTCGAACCGCCGAGATGTTGCACGACGTTTCCAGCGCGTTTGATAGTCCTTTCCGGTTAAAATGTGATATTTTCTCTTAAAAGCTGTTTTCATAATTTTCACGTCATATTTTTATAGCATAATATAATAAACTAATAATTAAATAAAGACATTAACACACAAATTTTAAGGTCGCTGATCTTGGTAAACGTCCGCTCAATCACTTGCTGACTAAACCGACTGATTCCTTCTTTACTCTCTCGTTCGTTTGCTTACATCACTTCTTAGTCACTTGATTTTTTCTTTTAACTTCTTTCTCCCTCGATTGCTTCCTTGCTTCTTTCGGTGACTGACTTTCCCCATCTTGGTCACAGATCTTTCAATACAATGACGCTATACACCTACTGGAACGTGGCCAACCAAATCCGCCCTCTGTAGAAATTACCCAGGACTGGCAACAACACACAAACACGGAAGCTGTTAAAATATCAAGCAATAACGACTGTCTGGAAGAGTCCATTATGAAAGTAGCAAGGGGTAGAAAACAAAATACCCGTTCGACAGATAATTGTTAATAATTCATTTTGCCATGGGTACCGTAACAACTCCTAACGAGTTATTAAATAAGATTGAAATTTGTCATAGTTTTCTATAACAAAAGCAAAGCAAAGACTTCTCCGTACAGGCCATGAAGGCCCTGGGAGTGGTGGAAGGTAAAGGCTTCCACTATCCGTAACCTCGGCACTTGCTGGGGTAGAGTGGTCAGCTCTACGCCCGGCTGCCTTTGCCCTCTGGAATTAAGCTGGTACTCATTTTTGGTGTAGGCTGAGTGAACCTCAGGGCCATATGCACCTCCGGAAATTTTACGACTTTCTGACGGCGATTCGAACCCACGTTCTTCCGGGTGAACCGAGTACGCCTTTAGGAAAATATAGGTAACGATTAAAAATACGGCCTTTCTTCCCGGGGAAGGAATATGAAAGGAAAACAATGTTAACGATCTGCTAAAGTGAGTTAGACCTATACTTTAAATTTCGTTACGTGCTCACAATGTAAAGTTTCAACACAACTCTCTTTTCACTTTTATCACATTAGTGGTTGGCTCATTCATGTACATGGCTCAGTCAGAATTAGCCTGCTCATGCGCCCGCCAGACGCCTTCCTACGTTGAGGCCACTGAACACCCGAGCCAGTATTGCCAGGTCTCCCGAAATTTCAGATCTCCCAACTTTCAAGCAACACACCACAAAACCCGAAAAAATATCTCCCGAAATTTCTTCTAAATCCATATTTAAAGAAAATAAATAATAATGATCAGTGGTAGGCCGAAAAACACTTTCCTCGTCTCACATCACTTCCCCGCATTCAGTTTAGGCTTGAATTACGAAATCCCTCCTTATTGAACTCAGAACAAAGCCTTGACTGCATCATTCGAAGGAAAATTCCCGACTCGAATATAAATCTGTATCCTGCTACGACTTCAAAATTGGCACACAACTTCTACGCCTGATGAATAATTACATCTAAAGTAAGAGTGGGGAGGAGGAGAAGAATAAGAAGAATAAGAAGAAGTGGCCAGAGAATACGGGTGAGTAAAATTGTATATTTTTCTCATAATAACTTCAAATGAATATTGCATCCTTTAATTTAGTTATATTATAAATTTCAGTGCTCAAGAAACTGCGGAAATTTTCATTAAAACTCCCGAAATGTTTACGTACTATCTACCGATTTGTTCATTTGTAGATCTGGCAACAGTGATCCGAGCAACCAAGAATGTTTGCCACACTTTCAGTGAGCACCGCATAAGCGAGGTTGAGAAAATGGCGGCCCATTAAGATGTCCCACGAGTGTTGAACCAACAAGCCTCACACTTCCTGGATGTGACGAGAAACTAAATGTAGGTATTTGGTAAATATTCATACTTAAACAGGGACTGAGATTGACGTGACGTGGCTCGGTTGCTTGACAGTGACAAAACCATTCCATCACCGGGTGACTTGGCCGTACGGTTAGCGTCGCGGTGTTCGGGAGATTCGGTTCGAACCCCACTGTCGGCAGCCCTGAAGACGGTTTCCCATGGTTTCCCATTTTCACACCAGGCAAATGATTGGGCTGTACCTTTTCCTTTTTTAAATTGGTTTTAACGTCGCACCGACACAGTGCAATAGAAAAGAGCTAGGAGTGGGAAGAAAGTGGCCGTGGCCTTAATTAAGGAACAGTCCCAGCATTTGCCTGGTGTGAAAAATGGGAAACCACAGAAAACCATCATCAGCGCTGCCGACAGTGGGATTCGAACCCACTATCTCCTGAATGCAAGCTCACAGTTGCGCGCCCCTAATCGCACGGCCAACTCACTCGGCCTGTACCTCAATTAAGGCCACGGTCGTTTCCTTCCCACTCCTAGCCCTTTCATATCCCATCGTCACCATAAGACCTATCTGTGTCGGTGCGACGTAAAGCCAATTGTACAAAAAAAGTATTTCATCAACATTTTTCAACGCAAATTTCCTTCAGAAGTACAAATCATTTTCTTATCTCCCTACAAAATGGTCGGAAAGAGTGTAAGCCGGGTGTATGATCGTTAGAGGGTTGATCATCGATATCTCGCTCCGCTGTTATTGTATCATTTGCTGAAGTTAGCCAATCAGATCGCTTCGCGGGAAAATTTAAATGGGCTTTGCGAGGAAGCTATCGCCAGGTGGGTTGGCTTGCTCTCGGTCACTTTCGTGATGTTATTCGGAGTGGTACTGTGTTAGCTGCAGGGTGTCCTGCTCCATGGCTAAATGGTTAGTGTGCTGGCAATTGGTCACAGGGGTCCCGGGTTCGATTCCAGACAGGGTCGGGAATTTTAACCACCATCGGCTAATTTCGCTGGCAGGGGGACTGGGTGTATGTGTCATATTCATCATCATTTCATCCCTATCACGACGCGCAGGTCGCCTATGGGAGTCAGATCAAAAGACCTGCACCTGACGAACCGAACTTGTCCTCGGACACTCCTCCCCCTGTGGGTGGGGGCGGTAGAATAACACCCACGCTATCCCCTGCCTGTCGTAAGAGGCGACTAAAAGGGGCCTCAAGGGCTTTGAACTTTGGAGCGTGGGTTGGCGACCACGGGGCCCTCAGATGAGTCCTGGCATTGCTTCCACTTACTTGTGCCAGGCTCCTCACTTTCATCTATCCTGTCTGACCTCTCTTGGTCAACTCTTGTTCTTTTCCGACCCCGACGCTATTAGGTTTGCGAGGGCTAGGGAGTCTTTCATTTTCACGCCCTTCGCGGCCCTTGCCTTCCTTTGGCCGATATCTTCATTTTTCGAAGTGTCGGACCCCTTCCATGTTTTCCCTCTGATTAGTGTTATATAGAGGATGGTTGCCCAGTTGTACTTCCTCTTAAAACAATAATCACCACCACCACCACCACCTCAGATACTCCCAGCACTAAAATCCATACGCCATTCCATTTCAGCTGCAGGGTTGCAGCGGTAACAGAAATAGATTTCCGACCCACCAGTGAAATGACCAACTGAAGATGAACGCGTGTGTAACGGGTAGCTTAGAAGAGCTTTCCACCAATTTAAACAGGAAAATAACTGTATGTGCCGCCTCTGTGGTGTAGTGGTTAGCGTGATTAGCTGCCACCCCCGGAGGTCCGGGTTCGATTCCCGGCTCTGCCACAAAATTTGATAAGTGGTACGAGGGCTGGAACGGGGTCCACTCAGCCTCGGGTGGTCAACTGAGTAGAGGTGGGTTCGATTCCCACCTCAGCCATCCTCGAAGTGGTTTTCCGTGGTTTCCCACTTCACCTCCAGGCGAATGCCGGGATGGTACCTAACTTAAGGCCACGGCCGCTTCCTTCCCTCATCCTTGCCTATCCCTTCCAATCTTCCCATCCCCCTACAAGGCCCCTGTTCACCATAGCAGGTGAGGCCGCCTGGGCGAGGTACTGGTCATACTCCCCAGTTGTATCCCCCGACCAAGAGTCTGAAGCTCCAGGACACTGCCCTTGAGGCGGTAGAGGTGGGATCCCTCGCTGAGTCCGAGGGAAAAGCCGAACCTGGAGGGTAAACAGATGATGATGATGATGAAATAATTGTATTAGGCCTACATTAGTAAAGTATTTAAATGTTTCAATATTCCACTGTATAAGTTATATTTTAAAAGACAAAGACACCTCCGTACAGGCCATGAAGGCCCTTGGAGGAGTGGAAGGTAAAGGCTTCCACCATTGTTAACCGCAGCACATGATGGGGTAGAGTGGTTAGCTCGACGCCCAGCCGCCTTTGCCCCCAGGAATTAACCTGGTACTCATTTCTGGTGTAGGCTGAGTGAACCTCAGGGCCATATGCACCTCCCGAAGTGGACATCTCGTTTCTTAAATTTTACGACTTCCTGACGGGGATTCGAACCCACGTCCTTCCGGGCGAACCGAGTACGCCTTTACCGCCTCGACCAGGCAGCCCGTAAGTTATATTTAAAAAAATACAAAATCAGAAGGGCAAGAAAGCTGTACACCACAGCTATACCAAAACGTTAGAATTATTTTGCTGTGTTATCGTAACTCAAGGGTTGATCGGTTATTTAAAATGGCTTTGTCAGTTGCGGTTGGATTCTATATCGATATAAATAAAGTTGTACGGTGTCCGTTGTCTGTAATTTCGTTTATTTTGCCAATTTTTTTAGATATGTATCTGTTTTAGGTCAGCTCAAGTCCTTATCAGGTTTTTAGCTTTGGTGTCTATTTGCCCGTCTGTTCCACCATCACGGCGAAACGGCTGGACAGATCTCGACCAAACTTCATATTTAGAGGGGCAGGGAGGCTATAGATATGCATGTCATTAAAAATCACAGAATACACTGGGTTTTATAGGAAGACCAGAAGAGACTTTTTGAATTAACTTTTATACTACTGATTTTCTGTAAAATCCGTAGACTATATGTAAACGTGCCTTCATTTTAAACAGCGTTTGTTATGTCCATTATTTTCTCCTACTCTTCCATGACGGAGTAAATTAGGCCTACTATTTTCTGCGGGTTGCATTGAGTGACCCCGAACCTACCGGTTACCACGGCAACTTCGTCGTCATTCTTGTAAACTCGTGTAAACTCTTGTAAAACGCCAAGCTGCCATTATGCGGTGTATTTCTCTCTTTATAATGAAAACTCCCCATCTTCATTGTGAATGGCATTAGGCAAGTGAGCCTGCAGTTATACTAGAAATTCCCGAACTCGATTGTGAACAGCAGTAGGAAACGTGGCCTGCCATTACCATCAAAACTTCCCAAGGCACACCGTAGATCGGAAGCAACGTATGCGCTTGTCTCCGTGGTTTTCCACAGATAACGCTAAGAGAATGCAATTTAAGTAAAAATCCGTATAAAATATACGAGGGCGAATCAAGAAGTAAGTTACACTTTCAAGTTATGGCCATTTATGAAACCACCTACACATAGGCAACACGGCTATAACAACATACAATGTAAGTTCACTTTTCCACATAGTCCCCAAGAGATTGTAAACATTTTTCGAGGCGGTCAACCAACTTTTCGTTACCGAATGGGCAGAAATCACCTCCAGCGTTATGTAACCACCTGGAGATAGCTGCTTTCACCTCCTCATCGTTTCGGAATCGTCGTCCACCAAGAACCTTTTTCAGCTTATCGAACACATGATAATCGCATGGCACTAAGTCTGGACTGTATGGAGGATGTTGCCATAAGTCCCACTTCCATTTCTGCAGCAGTTCGGACGTTTTGCTGGCCGTGTGGGGTGTTGCGTTATCATGCACCAAATTCAAACCGGCGCTCAATTTTCCTCGCCACTTTTCTGTAATGGCCTTACGCATCCAGTTCAACGTCTGAGAATTAGAACCCGAGTTGTTTGTCGTGCCTTTCGGCATAAATTCCACGTGCACCACTCCCTCCATGTCAAAAAACACTGTCGCCATTACCTGCTGAAGGATGGACCTTGGCCTTTTTTCGTGGTGGTGATGTGGTGTGCACCCATTCCATCGATGTTCTCTTTGTTTCGTGGGTGAAGTGGTGCACCCGCATTTCATCCCCTGTGCTGATTCGGCGCAGAAACGCGTTGCCCTCCACAGAATACCGTTACAAACATGCCAGTGGCGATTGGAAACGTTGTCTCTTGTGAACATCGGTGAGCAGATGTGGGACCCATCTTTGACAGTTTACGAAATCCAAGGTGCTGGTGAACAATGGAGAACACACTGCCATACGAAGTGTTCCGCACGCTGGCTATTTCCTGCAGTGTTATTCACCGATTCTCTCTAATGATCCCATCCACACGGTCAACATTTGTAACGGTAATGGACGTTGCGGGCCTGCCTTCGTGATATTCGTCCATGAGATCCAAGCGTCTGGCGTCAAATTGTTTACACCACTTTACAATGCCAGGGCGAGAGATTGTACACCCACCATATACAGCAGTGATTTCATGATGAATGTCCGTGGATTTGAGCCGTTTAGCCCATAGAAATCTGATCGTTGCACGCACCTCCAATTTGGAGTGAACATCCAGTTGACGCGCCATTGAGCTCTACACACACAACGCGACGGGACACCTCACCAACATTCACATCGGACGTGTCAGCAGTTACTGTAGCTTGCTCCACATTGGGCACGGTCACGGCACACAGCGTACTTTTGCAGCAAGCTAGTGTAACTTACTTTTTGATTCGCCCTCGTAGAATACCGAAGTGAAGCATGGGTACACTTGCTAGTCAAGTAAAAATTTGTTTTTCCCTGCGTTATGCTTTAGTCTATATCGATTTAAAATAAATGTACAATTCTACTACACTTTATCGATTCTTATTTTACTGTTAACTCTACTCAAATGCGATTTTTAGTTTCATGTTAATATTATACTTTTTGATGAATGAACTCATATTTTGTCTTTCTTCAGAACACTATATAAAAAAGCTCATTCAAAAATGTAAAAATACTAAAAAAGCTAAATTTAAGATTTTAAAACGCAAATATATTTGCAACCCCACATATAATCATTCCTCTAGATCTTGAATAGTCGTAGGCCTTTCTTCTCTTCTTTTCCTCATGGGGCCTCTAAATTAAAGTTCCTAATTAGCGTCGACCTCTAAGATATTTTGCTACCACGTTTTTCCTTCATTCCCACCTAGATATACCTGCTCCCTTCACAAAGCTGCAGCGTGTTCTTATTGGGTCTTCTTGGATTTTTTCTCCCTCTTCACCTGGTAGTCCTAGAGTGGAGAGTCTTATTCTACCCAGCGCCTCACATTCGAAAAATATGTGTTCAGCTGATTTCTCTACTTCATTGAATTTTCTACATATACTGTCTCTTATTACTCCAATTCTATGTAGGTGTTTTTTCAGATGGTAGTGTTCTGTCAACAGTCCTACTACCCATCTTATATTTCCTCTGCTGAGTTTCAACAGTTCTCGAGTATGCTTCTTGTTTGGATTCTTTATCAGTTCCTCTGCAAGCCTGCATCCTGGAGTATTTTTCCAGTTTTCCATTTGTTTATTTTGTACCCATTTTCCTATGTAGTGTCGGTCTTGTCCTTAGGAGATCCAGCATAGAGGTTTTGGGCCTACAAAATGTGTTTCTGCCCCTTTCCTGTCCAGTTTATCTGTCTTTTGATTTCCTTCTATACCTGCATGCCAGTTGTAGGCCTACCGGCAGAAGAATGGCACAAAAAAGTGATGATGTTAATTACTTTCATGTTCTTGTGGTGGTGACTATTGTTTTAAGAGGAAGTACAAATGGGCAACCATCCTCAACATAACACTAATCAGAGAGAAAAAATGGAAGGGATCCGATATGTTGAAAAACGAAGGTATCAGCCAAAGAAAGACAAGGGCCACGAAGGGTGTAAAAATGAAAGTCTCCATAGGCTTTGGGAACTTCATACCGTCGGGGTCGGGCCAATGGAGGTCAGACAGGAAAGGTGACAGTGAGGTGCCTGGCACAAGTAAGTGGAAACAATGCCAGGACACAAAAGGTCCCCGTGGTTGCCAACCCACGGTCCCATGTTAAGAGCCCCTGGGGCTTTCATGTTATTATAAAATAATAATAAGAACACCAGTGTGGAATTACTTGGGACCAAATATGGCAATATCACACGAGTTAAACATTTCAAGTACTTAGGTGAAATTATTGGAAGCACTGGTAACGACAGGACAGCCAAAAAAAACCCGTGCCGAAAAATTACGTAAAGCCTATACAGTCACCTGGAATATCTACAATAAGAAATCCCTTTCCATCCAAGCCAAGCTGCGTCACTACCATACAGTAGTTCTTCCTGAAGCCCTCTACGCGAATGAAACATCAACACTGACCATCAATATCAATGGCATCGAGAAAATGGAACGGCAAATACTTAGGAAAATATTTGGACCAAAGGTCCAAGATGGAATATGGATGCGAAAAAGCTCGGAAGAACTCTACTCGCTGACCGTAAGATTCACTTCAATCGCCCGGAAAAGACGTATGCAATTCTACGGACATCTAGCACGAATGGACGACTCGCGACTGACCAAGAAAATCTTCCTCATTATCAGCGGAACCCGACAAAATAAAGTACGGTGGCTTGCTGACACCCAAAAAGATCTCGCAGAAGTCGGCGTTGAAACACTGACAACTACACGGGCTACATTTAGACACAAAATTAACTTCCACAGCTTTGCAGCCAGACAATGTACAAGAAACTTGAAACTCCAGGAGGCATGGACTCAAGAAAGACGACAGACTCACAGTGCGAGGATGAAGCAGTTTTGGGAGGGTAAGAGAAACAAGAAGAAGAAGGCTAACTAATGGTTCTACGTGCTCCTTAGAGGGCCTAACGCATATATATATATATATATAAGATCTACAGGTTCTTATCGAAAGTAATAGATTAATTTACGGCTACTGAATGATTACTGAAATTAAACATAATATGCGAAAACTCAAGCATATTATGTTAAAATTACGTTAAACTGAACATGTTATTTATGACTGCTTCTGTTATGAGGTGAGAGGGTATCATTTTATGTAGCTATGTAAGGGAGTATTTCGATTTCATGCGACATGCATGTGGACTCTCGGGTCGATGAAAGCCTCGATACGGCCTGTAGGCCTATATCACGAAGGAAGTGCTCTGAACAACTGGAAATAATATTACGGTTCAGTTTTTGGAAGCTTGATATGTCGGACTTGTTTCTAAGGAAACGTACAAACTTATTATTGCCACAGAAACGTATTATGTATGAGGAAATGGCAGCTCGTAATACATGCGATACTGACCATTGAGCGTAATGCACCATCTACAGGATTGAGGTAGTAACACTGGTACAGTATTTGATATCCTTAAAGGAATGTGTGTCCAGAATAGAATGCGAGAGCAGAAGTTTCACAGTCCAGTTCAACAATCCTCCGGTTAATATACGAGAGAACCTCGGTTCTTTTTTCTTACGACCTTATTCTTGAGTGTAACATAATTTTCAGGTCTGCTAGGAAATAATAGGATTGGGGGAAGCATTCATTCTGCTCCATAGTCGTAACACATTCGGTGCAAGTCAACAATACGACACGACAGAAACATACTATTGTTGAACAGGTCGCTTACTGAGCAGTCCGCATTCAGTTAATATAAGAAGGGTAAGAAACGTTGTCTCTATTCCCCGTTCACCCAGCACGCGTCCGTAAGGACTCCGGGGGCAATCAAGCGTGCTGACTCTCTGGATGGTTGCCACGGGTGATGGCGGGGAGGGGCCATCACTACGGGGAATCCTGTTGCGATCGCAGCTGGTACTCCCCCACTGTACTTGTTAATATCGTCGGGGTTACAGCCGAACTCGACACGAGGTCACTGCTCCTCAGAACAGGGCTTCGCTCTGTTTGGGGATTCAGTCCCAAGTGTCGGGAACGACTGAAACTTCGGGCATATTAGCAAATACGTGGGATGAGGTGCGCGTCCGAAAGGATTCCGGGGGCGACAAAGCGCATCGACTTACTGGATGGTCGCCACGGGTGATGGCGGGGAGGGGCCATCACCTCTACGAAAGCTTCCTGCATTAGTTCAAGGAAGCGACACACCCTTGTCTTATTTGGTGGTATCCTTGGGGTGACAGCCGAACTCCGGATGAGGTCAAGGACTGTTGATCTGCTCTGAGGATCAGTGTGCGACTGAGTCGCGGAGACGACTGAAGCCTCGGAGGCATCAGCAAATAAGTGTTGGGTACGGTGCGCGTCCGAAAGGAGACAAAGCGCACAACCACCTCCCCAGCCACCATTGCAACTTGCTGAATTAGTCAGTTAGATCAAGACTGAACGAATTCTCCTCAGATAACTGGTTATGTCCTTTGGCTGCGAGACCGTCGGTGTCTTCTAGCTTCCTCCTAACTTCCAAACTGGCGGTCGAAAACATTCTGGAACAGAAAAGGCTCTGAATCTGTAGATCATCTCCACGCGTAAGAGCGTGGAGCGCCTTCACAATGAAGACAAATATCAGAATCAGAGTACCTTTCTTTGATAGCTTCTAGGTAGATCTGCTGAAAGGTGTTGTGTAAAATGTTTCTTTAATGCTTTTCTCTGCTCTAGTTGTTGCTGCTGCTGATCTTCGTCGATTTATCACATACCACATATGCGACAGATGGACTTAGGAGAAGGCAAGAGAGAAGAAACGTGCGATGACTCGACAAAATGAAGCTTGTTCAGTTGCTGTGAAGAGCTTCAATTGTAAATGTTGGTATCAATGGATGGTTATAAAATCTATGGATGGATAATTTTGTCTATCCCTGTGATACTCGCTAAATAAAATTCAACACATTTCTTAACCGCAATTTTCTTTAATATTCAAATATACAAGACTAAATATATTTACACAATTTGTACCACTCATAGCTGATGGGTTATAGAAAAACTCACAACCATAGAGTTTGCAGGAGATTTAAGATAATATAATACCCATCTCCCATAATCTCGGACACCATAGAACCGGGGGAGGGTATTGACTATTTTAATTTTCGATACACGCAGTTTACAAAACTGAATGTAGCACAACTGAAAAACATGCAGTAAAAACATAAATAAAAACAAGGTGTCCGAAATATATAATGAATTAGAAACTGAACAGAGAAAGAATGGCCTGAAAAGCGTGTTAGAAACATTATTGTAGGAAATGAAACTTCTCGGACATGCTATCGAGGTTCATCGGATACCACGGAAACATGACCCCTCCAAAGAGGTCACCAGAGTAGTCATCCTCAGTCCCTCCATATCATGTCCTAGTTGTGAAATGAATATTAATATTGGCTAAGGAAAGCAAAACAAAGAAAACGTGCAGACTAATAGAACTACGACGATAAATTAATTATATTATATAACTAATCTACGTACCTAACTGCTCTAGACTTCAACGGAGTTATATTTTCTACGTCGCCTTATGCACAATTCTGTTCCTAACTACCATGTAACACTTCTTTTCCTTCCACCAATTTACTACTCCCCACTTCCCTAGTAATGATGAATAAATATGCAATTCTTCCCGGATACATCCACACTCTGTTCAATAACTTTACAGTCATATACAGCCGATTTTCGTTCCCGGTACCAATTTCTCTCATATCCTCTTTGTCTATAAATTTGTGTCTTACTTCTCCTGTCTGTAAACATTCTTTTATAATGTGTGCCCATTCCGTTTCTTCAGAACATTTCATCCTCATCACGACACGTAGGTCGCCTACGGGAGTCAAATCAAAAGACATGCACCTGGCGAGCCGACCTTGTCCTCGGACACTCCCGGCACTAAAAGCCATACTCCATTTCATTTCATAGTAAACATTTATTTTCGTCTCTATTTTGTCCGGAAGCTTTATTTTTGTGTACCCCCATTAACCACCACATTGAAAATGAAAACCTACAACCTGTTTTCCAGTCAATGACAGGGTCAGGGATGAGATGAATGAAGCCCCCAACTTGCGGCGAGGATAGGAATTGTGCCGGCTGCCGAGGCCTGTCGCACTCCTCCGGAGAAATATTAATGACTGCCAGATGAAATGAAATGGTAGTGGAGAGTTTTCCTGGAATGAAAGATGACAGGGAAAACCTATCCCTCCTCCGCTTTGTCCAGCACAAATCACACACAGAGTGACTAGGATTTGAACCACGGTATCCAGAGGTGAGAGGCCGGCGCGCTGCCGCCTGACCCACGGAGGCTTATTAACCACCACATTATGCGCCTCATTTCCTTATTTGTTATATTATCTATATTTATCCTCATTCTCCCAATTGCATTACAAATATTCCACTAGTGACCTCTTACTTTTATATTGTGAAGCAATCCGTTGCTTCTCAACATCATTAACTCTTAGAACTATACTAGCAATTGTACCCGTGCTTCGCTACGGTATTCCAGATTGTATACGGATATCGAAGTAAATTACTGTACATGAAGTGAATAATAATTTTTAAATTGCATGTAAATTGGCGTTATCCGAGAAAAGGCATAGGGAGGTCCGCAGATGATGTTTCCAATGTAAAGTGCGAGTCATGGAGTTGTGATGATAACGACATGTGCACTTGTCTACCACAATTCATTATGTTTTAGAAACGTTGAATAGGGTGAAATTTGTGTAAGATTTTCACACAGTGAATTACTTTTCAGATACTTATGCGACAGCTTCAAACATAGAATTTGGCTCACATATGGCTACTGGGTGGGCCAATATTCGTGTAGAATTTGCTGATCCCATCTTTCGTATAAGTGAATCAAACCATCAATTATATGTGTACAAAGTGCAAAGTTTAGGTAAATCCAGAAAGAGTAAAATTTAATGTATAAGGGATAGAGATACGACAAAAGTTCATAAGACCGAAGTTGTAGATCACTCCAAATTGAACGGAGATTGTGCTATCCGTTTTGTGATACGACTTACCGTTTAGCCACGAAATACATCGAAAGGATGGACTGCACCGTCATTAAAATTGCCTCCATACTTCGATATTTTTCGGGGGTAAAAAATAAAAATTTTAAACATCTCGTAAATTTTCCGTCGGTTACATGCTAAAAACTATAATTTTGCAAAATTTCAATTTTCTAACTCGTCTGGGAGATTGTGCTGCGATCTTGATATGGGAGAGTGGGTTAAAAATCAGGACTTTCAGTAAACTTTTAAGCCCATAAAACCTGTAGGTTCTGAATAAATATCACCGACTGTGTTCTTATGCAGGTTTGAAACTCCCAGCATGTACCTCTCAGAGAATTATGAGAATCTGAGATTTTTCTAGGGATCCAGAAGTCATCAGCTTGTCTAGTACCAAGTTTCAAATTTTTAAGATGCCTAGAATGGTCTCACTAATTCACGTCTGTTTTCATTTTTATGCCTTAATTTATATATACAGTATATATAGTACAGTATATATAGATCGCGCCAAACAGGCTACCATTTATTAGTGTGGATTATATTTCACTCGCTTCCCTAGTAGTTCTAGGGGCGTCTTACTCCCACAGTACGTTTTCCAGGTAGTAAGTTATACTTGAAAGTCATACTGGTACATACACACGTCCATTATCTTGGTCATTTCTGACAATTTATTTTTTCACCCTTTCTCACCCCCTATGCCAAAGGGGGCTGAAGTTAGACTTTAAAAATCCGGAATGTTACTATTCATCTCAGCGACCCGGAAAACTATGGAATCGGCAGTATATTCGATTATTATTATTATATCTCACTCGCCCCTCCCCCACCTTAAAGGGGGCTAAACTTTGAGTTTTAAAAAATCGGAATGTTACTATTCATCTCAGCGACCCCGAAAATTATGGATTAGACACTACTTTCGATGATTTGTATACTCAGTCCCCTTGCCCCTCCACCCCTAAGGGTTCCTGGGGTGTTTTACCCCCATGTGGTTTGTCTCCTGATATAAACAATTCGGAGTGTCACTATTCATCTCAGCGACCCCGAAAACTATGTATTCGACACTATTTTCTATTATTTCTATATATCACTCTCCCATCGCCCCCCACCACGAAGGGGGCTGAACTTGGACTTTAAAAAATTCCGGAGTGTCACTGTTCATCTCAGCGACCCCGAAAAGTATGGATTCGAGGCTATTTTCGATGATTTTTATATATCAGCCCCCTCGCCCTCCCTGCCCCTAAGGGTTCCTGGGCTGTCTTACCCCCACGTGGTTTGTCTCCTGATACTAAAAATCCGTAGTACAATTCACCTCGGCGACCCCGAAAACTAGGTATTCGACACTATTTTCGTTTAATTTTATATATCACTCCCCCCTCGCCCCCCATGCGAAAGGGAGCTGAACTTTGACTTTTGAAAAATGGGGAGTGTCACTGTTCATCTCAGCGACCCCGAAAACTGTGGATTCGGCACTTTTTTCGATTATTTTTTTACCTTGCCCCGCCCTGGCGCCCCCCCCCCCCTAAGGGAGCTATGGATGGCTTACTCCCACAGTGCTCGTCTCCAGATAGTAAATCATAAGTGTACCAAGTTTGGATGAAATTGCTCCTGTGGTTTAGGAAGAGATGTGTCATTTACACACACACAAACATGCATACAACATTCATTTTTATATATAGGAAGAAGAAGAAGAAGAAGATTATGCTTGCTTTATTATTACATGGAGAAATTTTTTGAACACTGCAGAGATCTAAACTTAAACTGTATATCCGAAGAAATTATTCGAATCCGAGGAATGAATTTTACTTCGCTCGCGGCATGCCCAATCATGAGAATGGCTTCAATAATATTAGTCATCAGTTTCAGAGTCGTGTTCATTGCAGAGGGCAGGATTCTTATTCTTAAGAAGGATAACTGGTGCCACAATCGTCCGCTCTAAGATGTTCGAGGGTACTCCAGGTGACTCCAAGTCTTTCGACGCTCTGCCGTGTAGTCGATAGACTTGTAACTGTGTAGAACATCGGGTAATTCTTGTAAAGGTTGCTTGTTGAAAGAAATGAATGACATGATATATGATAGCAAGAATGAAGAGGATGAAACCCACCGCCGGCACATAGCCCACTGCTCTCGAATAGCTCAAGACTTAACGTCCAGAACCGACGAACGAATCATCATCAACACCGTCATATGCCCTCACACCATATAAGACCAAAAACAGCTTCCTACGTCCCGGACGTAATATGGCTCCTTGAATATTGTGTTCTCTACCTATCTTATGTTCGTTGCCTAGCGACAGCGACTCTATGCATTTAATCTTGGTGACAGCACGTTGGGTTGTCATATCCCAATGCACGTTTTCCGATGGTTTTTTGTTCATAACTCACCAACGAAAGCGAAAATGAAAATTCCGGCTTCGAGGTGCATTCGGACCCCCTTCCATCTACCTCTGTTCAAAATTTCAGATATCTGCGTGCTTTAGATTTTGCTGGGCATCGCGCACAGGCACACACACAGACAGACAGACAGACAGACAGAAAGGCTAGGTCAAGCAGCAGGGACACCTTTAAACCTTTCTGGACAGTAATAAAGAGTATTAGGAAGGGAGAGAAAAAGGAAATAAAAAGTCTTTGGGTAATTCAGGTGAACTCATAATAGGTCCTAGGGAATCACTGAACAGGTGGAAGGAATATTTTGAAAATCTTCTCAACGTAAAACAGTATCTTCCTTGTGATGTCGCAAACA
The DNA here is from genome assembly GCF_040414725.1 of Anabrus simplex. Lineage (NCBI taxonomy): Eukaryota > Metazoa > Arthropoda > Insecta > Orthoptera > Tettigoniidae > Anabrus > Anabrus simplex. Next base: position 149,642,104 of record NC_090269.1, on the reverse strand, counting down.
ACCGAGCTCATGGGGAGAAGATGTTGGTGAAATTACACTTGATGAATTTCAAAGGATGGTAAATAAACTCCATTGTCATGAAGCATCAGGAAGAGATGAAATTAGACCTGACATGGTGAAGTATAGTGGGAAGGCAGGGATAAAATGGTTTCACGGAGTTATTAGATTGGCATGGAGCGTTGGTGACATACCTTCAGACTGGACAAAAGCAGTAATTGCACCTGTCTATAAGCAAGGGAGCAGCAAGGGATCAGTATACCAGGCAGTGTTCACTGGCATTTTAGAAGGGAGGGTGCGATCAGTGGTTGAGAGGAAGTTGGATGAAAACCAGTGTGGTTTCAGACCACAGAGTGGCTGTCAGGATCAGATTTTCAGTATGCGGCAGATAACTAAAAATCCTATGAGAGGAATAGACAATTACGTTTATGTATCGTAGATATAGAGAAGGCATATGACAGAGTACCGAGGGAAATGATGTCCGCTGTAATGGGGAACTATGAAATTAAGGGTAGATTATTAAAATCAATCAAAGGCATTTATGTTGACAATTGGGCTGCAGTGAGACTGACAGCAGAATGAGTTCTTGGTTCAACGTACTTACAGGAGTTAGACAAGGCTGTACTTTTTCACCCTTACTGTTCATAGTTTGTATGGATCATCTGCTAAAAGGTATTAAGTGGCAGGGAGAGATTCATTTAGGTGAAAACGTAAACAGTCTGGCCTAAATTTAATCAGACGCGTAAATAGAGGAGATACGAGAAAATGTCACAGGACCAACCATATAGACCACAAAAAATGTGAGCCTGATCATCAAAACTCACTTCCATCGGAAATAAGGTATGGGGACTTCACCCCATGGTGTTTCTCGGATAACGCTAACAGATATACAGTTTAATAAAATCTTACTCTCTGCGTATACAGTAATTTACGTATAAAATGTAGAATATCGTAGCGCGTAGCATTTGCTAGTTAAGACATATTTGCCACTAGCACTGTAAATTAGTTATTATATGTACATCTTACTAATTTTCTAGATTATCTGGTAAATAATAATAATAATAATAATAATAATAATAATAATAATAATAATAATAATAATAATAATAATAATAATTGTACCGGGCGGTACACCTCTACTCTGTTTATTTAAAAGTTGCGCCAGCTGAAACTCCTCTTCTGGAGGAAGGTTGAACTTTATCTATTCTATTAATTCTCTACTTTCTCAGAAGATGTCACCACGTGGAAAATTTTGAGTTTGTGAACTGTGTCATTTTCGACGTACTTTTGTTTTGCTTGTATTAAGAAGTGTGAACTTTCTCTTCTAGAGGACACTACTGTAGATCAACAATAGTGCAACCTAGTGCGGAGTCAAAGAACTATTTTGTTGGAGAAAATTTAATTTCAGGAGTTTGTTCTTTGTTAAATTTCTTTCTGTCATTGTTTAAGTTGGCAATATTTACCCCTTTCTTCCCCTTGCTTTGAATGTATCCAATCACGAATTTCTTCAATGAATTTCTGACCAATCAGGGGTATCTTCCCCCATCTTGTATCTGTTGCGGGGTCCTACCCAATAAAGATTTTGTGGGAGGGTGTTTTATTTCCCCTAACGCCTAGAATCTTCCGCGAGAGGATATAAACTGCTGATTTTGGGGTCTCCGGGCCACTTCTGTTCCATCTTTCAGTGTATTAAGTACATTGCAGGAGGCGGGAAGCGCCTCTTTCCTCGGCAGCGATCTACTACCAGGTAATGGCCTATTAATATCTTCTTTTCTTGCTAGGTCGGCAGTTTAACTCTCGCGGCGGGTTCGAAGCGTTTTCCATCATGTAACCTTTTCCTAAAATGTAACTACTCTTTTCTTCTATTCTCTTGTAAAGCTACATTATGGTATAGAGAGTGCTAACCCTCTCGAGTTCCCACTCACATCGTCTTGAGGTGAACTTATTTTTCTCAACCAATTTTCCCGTAATGTAATGTAAATTGCCTTTAAGTCACCTCTGTAGTATGGGATTAGCCCTTGTATTAACGGCCTAGTGCCAAGTAGGTCTTAAGCAAAGTGTATTAGGAGTGCAAGTTCGCCTCCTCTCAAGTTGTATTTTAGAGGTCATGTATTAATCTTTTCTCACCTAATAGACCTCAGTAGGTTGGGTATTTTACCCCTGTGTATATGTCCTTTGAGGACAACTTGAAAGTTGAGTTTGGTGTGGCCTGGGAGAGGCTTAACTTTAAGAGCGAGTGGCTCTTTTCTAAAATTGAGAGTTGTATGCCTCGAGGAGGCTTTGCTGTGTAATTTGGAGCAAGGGCTCCAGGGTTTGAGTGGGGTCTTCTGCCCCTTTTGTTGAAATTGGTATATCGTAAAGTTGAGCTAGTTGCTCAAGAATTGTGTTTTCAGGGCTCGAAGCCCAAATTCTTTAATCCCTGTAATTGTACATTTCAAGTTGTATTTCGGCTACTAAGTACCTGTTCTATTTGTTGTTACCTAATTTTGAAAAGAAAATATAACCTTGTTAAATTTTAAAATTTAATTTCTCTTTAGTAGCTTGAGACCTATTCACCACCCAGCACCTTCTTTCATGCTTAACTACCACAAAAACTCGGTAACAAGTGGTAGCAGAGCGTGGTTGAATGGGTCTCAATTTAGCCCCTTTTGACGGCTAAACATTGCTTTGATTCGAACTCTAACAATTTTCTCAGTTGCTGGAATTTTTTGAGTTTTTCAAAATTGTTCTGTCATCATGCCCGGCCCTCGCGATGTTCTCCTCCTTAACTACTTGCGCAAAGAGGAGTTGATATATGAGTTAACTATCAGAAACGTTCAATCTGGAGGCACGGTTGCAATAGACACTAACAAGCTTAGAGAGTCCCTTGATTTGCCCATTTCCATCCCCAATTTGGGAGAGAAAGAAATTGACGACTCTCTTTCCACGATTGTCGAAAATATTACTGGGCTAGCATCTGTAGTTAGTTTTTTTGATGAAAACGATCCGTCTCCTAATCAAATTAAGCGTGTGCAAGGCAGGCTGTATCACTTTGCAAATAGAGTTAATGATCTGTTGTCTCTAAAGGTGAATGACGTTCAGAGGAAGGACGCTAATACACTCCTTGAAACTATTTCTGAATTGTCTAATAAGGTCACTCAATTGCTAACCGGCGAAGCTCCTCCCAAAACTGATCAACCCGCCACGGTGAATGTAGGTAACGAGGAAGAGCCTCCTCAGGGAGAAGTCAATAGGATAACCGTTGCTGCTCAAACTATTTCTGCCCCATCGAACAACGAATCTGAACGCCGTGCGTCATTGAGTAACATCCGCTCTGAATTAACTTCCTTGCCCTTGAAACCTTTAACGACTATGACACCTGGGTTCAGCAGCTTGCCTCATCCATTGGCAATGTTGCTTAGAGGTATCTCTAAGTTTTCCGTCAACACCACCAGTGACGTAATTTCATTTTTAAGATTTCTAGTGGAATTTCAGGATCATGCCCTTGTGTTTTCTCTTTCCCCATGTCAAATTTTGCAAATTATCTATCCTTATGCTATTGGTGTTCTATCTGACAAAATAGTTAGAGCCATTGCCGAGCAATCTTCTATTGAGGATTTCCACGCCCATTTGCTAGCTAACTTCATCCCGGCTAGGGCCAGGTCCTCCCTTATTCAGAAATACTATTATCGGGTACAGCGCTTGGATGAAAACCTGGCAGACTTCATCCAAGATATTAAGTTTTATACTAGGGTGTTTGCTCTCCACTTCCCTGAGGATCAGATCGTGCAAGCTATCGTTGAAGGGATTTCACCACCCTACAGGTCATATTTGTGTTTCGCGGCGTGCCCGCAAACCTTCTCTGAACTGGAAGCATTAGCCGTCTCTGCGGAAGGAGTTAGGTATGCCGATTCCTTGCGTGTGGCGAAAGAACCCCCGCCTTCCTTTAGTAACACTCGGCCTCCACCTCGCCGACCAGTCAATCCCCGTAAATGTTATGCTTGTGGGTCGCCTGACCATCTGCGGAATAAGTGTCCTCTGATCAAGTCAAGTGGGACAAGGAATGGAGTGGGGTCATCACAAGGCTGTTTTAAGTGTGGGGCCTTCTCACATATCGCCAAGAATTGCCCAAACTCAAATAGCACCCCCTCCTGCTCAACTTCTGGTGCAAATTCCAGCTATTCCAATAATAAAAAGTGACTAGTGGCGTCGGCTGAGCCGACTAATCCATCTTCCCGAGACTTAGCCCCTAGTAAACAGGTTGTAAATGCAGAGAACGACCAGCCTTCAAATTCATCTTTTGAATGCCCTAAAGAGTGTCTTAGGATTGCGGCGGATACCCCCGCACCTGTTCCTTTTCTTAAGATTGAGTTAAATAACGAGCCTATAACAGCTCTCTTAGATTCAGGCAGTGTTTGTTCCATTATTTCGGCTGATTGGTATTCTAAATGGAAATCTGTTTGTAAACTCCCTGACTATGTCTCTTCTCCTGTTCAATATGTTTCGGCTAATTCATCTCCATTAGAAATTCTAGGTTCCATACATGTCAAAATTCGGGTTTTTAAGTTTACATGGAAGATCAAATTGTTTGTGGCCAAGCGTTTGTCTTGCCCCATCATATTGGGAGCGGACTTCATTTCTCACACTGGTCTTGTGCTCGATCTCCAGTGTAGGTCGTGCATATTCAAATTTGCGTCCAATTGTAGAATTCCCTTGTTAAAGTGTAATTCTGTATCATGTTCATCTATTTCGCCTACCCAGGATGAGATGTTGTTAGACCTTAGACATCTACCTGAGGAGCAGGCTGATAGTATTCGGAAACTGTGTCAGTCGTTTCCCGAGGTGTTCTCTGATACTCTTGGTGTTACTGACCTTATTGAATACAAAATTGAGGTCACGGATTCAATTCCTGTCCGTTTTCCACCGTATAGGCTATCTCCACCTAAAATGAAGGCTCTGAAAGAAATCATCGATCAGATGTTGAAGGATGGTATTATTAGGCCCTCTAAGTCAGCGTATTCTTCGCCTATTTTTCTAGTCCCGAAACCCCAAGGAGGCTTCAGGCCTGTCATTGATTACAGGGCTCTCAATCGGAAGGTGGTGTTGCAATCTGTGCCCCTTCCCGACCTTCATTCTTGCTTTTCATGGTTTCGTAAGGCCAAGTTCTTCACCATCTTGGACTTGAATCAGGCCTATAATCAAATTCCCCTTGCCGAAGAGTCTAAGCATCTTACAGCGTTTGCCACGGACTGGAATTTATATGAATACAACCGCGTGCCTTTCGGGCTCCCCACGGGGGCAGCTGTGCTCACTAGGCTACTAGATAGGGTCTTTTCCGACATCAAATTTGAGTACTTATATCACTACTTGGATGATGTCGTCGTATTTTCCGAAACCTTTGAAGAACATCTAGATCATTTGCGAGAAGTTCTCAATCGCCTTCGTAAGGCTGGGTTAACTGTTAAGTTGTCCAAGGTTGCCTTTGCTAAGCCCTCTATGTCATTCCTAGGGCATATTGTGTCACCTGATGGTGTAGCAGTCGATCATTCTAGAACACAGGCCATCCGTGATTTTAAACCTCCTAAGGACATCAAAGGTATCGCTAGATTCATTGGTATGGTGAATTTCTTCAGGAAGTTTATTCCTAACTTCGCTAATAGAGCGGCGCCCTTAAACCTTCTTCGTAGGAAAGGCATCAAATTCGAGTGGGGACCTTCTCAACAAGCCGCTTTCGAAGATCTTAAATTAGCTCTCTGTAATGCCCCTGTACTTGCTATGCCTGATTTCTCGAAGAAATTCATCGTCCAAACGGACGCGTCGTCGTCAGCTGTAGCTGCAGTCCTTCTTCAAGAGACTGAACTAGGGAGGCGTCCCATCGCCTATGCATCTAGGACTCTATCGGTTCAAGAAGCCAAGTATTCCATCTATGAGCTCGAAGGGTTGGCAGTCTTATTCGCCCTAGAAAAGTTCCGTCTCTATCTGGAACATGTCAAATTCGACCTGGAGACAGATAATCAAGCCTTAAGCTGGGTCTTAGGTAGGCCGCGTCGTACTGGTCGTATAGCCCGTTGGGCCATCCGTATTTCTGCCTTCCAATTTGATGTACGACATATCAGAGGTACCGAAAATGTTGTTGCTGATGGACTCAGCCGTATGTTTCATAACGACGTCGAGACCCACGAACCGGTCGATAGTTCATCACCTTCCGAGTCCATACTATCTGGTGTTAATGCCATCTTAACAGGTGCTCCCATGCTTTTTAGGGATATTGAGAAATACCAACGTGAAGATCCGACGCTGGCTCCTATAATGGAAACCCTTTCTTCTGGGGAACATGTTGTCCCTTATGTTCTGAGGAATGGTGTTCTATGTTGCCCTTCGAGGCATGATAAGTTGATGAAAGTTGTTGTTCCAGCGGTTCTTGTACCTATGATCTTCAAATACTATCATGAGACCCCATTGGGGGGGCATCTTGGAATCTTTAAAACTCGTGAAAAGATTCGTGAAATGTTCATATGGAAAGGTATGGACGGTGAAATTCGAGAACTTGTAAAAGCTTGTAAATCTTGTTTGATCAGTAAACCCACCATGTCCACTAAAGTAGGCCTTTTGTCTTCTCATCAAGCGTCGCGCCCCATGGAACGCCTGTATATCGATTATGTGGGACCCTTCCCCCAGTCAAAGGGTAATGCCAACAAGTTCATCTTTGTGTGTGTAGATGGTTTTACAAGATTTTCCTGGTTATTTCCGACTAAGCTGGCTACCGCTCAGTCCACCATTACTTGCCTAAATTCTATTTTTGCTTCTTTTGGTCCGTGCCAATACATTGTATCTGATAATGCTAAAGCTTTTACATCAAATCTGTTTCGTAAATTCTGTTTTGACTTGTCCATCTCTCATGTAACTACATCTGCTTATTACCCTCAACCATCTCTGGCTGAACGGGTTAACCGCAATCTCAGGTCCGCACTTATTGCCTATCATCATGAAGATCATTCTAGGTGGGACACGTCCCTGCATTGGTTAGCTTTTGCTTTGAATTCGGCGGTTCATGAATCTCACAAATTTACTCCAGCTTCTTTGATGTTTAAGTTCGTTCCCAACACGCCGCTCTCTAACCTCTGGTCTCTGAATGACATTCTGCCCGAGACAATAGATCCGGACAACATTAAAGATCTTTGGAAGAAGGCTAAAGCTAATCTTAAAGTGTCTCACGAAAAGGTTAGGGAAAGGTATGATCGTGGACGGAGACCCACCCCTTTGAAGGTAGGTGACCAGGTTATGGTCAAAAATTTTGTTCCCGCGGGCAAGCTCGCCCCCAGATTCCATGGGCCTTGTATCATTCTCGATTTTCTTACGCCGGTTACTTTATTGTTAAGTAATCCAGCCACCGAGAGGATATTTAGAGTTCACCTGTCCCAGGTGAAACCGGTGTAATTTCTGTGTTAACTTGCTTCATATTATTTTGAAAGGATATGAAGGTTATATATTTTTTTTTTTTTGAGTTTTACTTTTAAGGCATTCTGCACTACCTATAATATTTTGTTTCAGATGTAAACTTTTTGTAAAACCTGTCCCGACCCGTTAAACTGCCATTCTGTCCTTGCCACGGCCATTACCACGCTCCCGTCTCCTGCTCCACCTTACACTGTGGCTTCATAATGTTTAATACCATGAATATCTGCACGCCGCTGGCCCCTCACTCTCTCTACAAGCCTGTACCCTCAAAGAAAATAATTGTCCAACACAATTCTGCCGCCTAGCTTTAATGTTTCAGCGCCCCCGCAGCCGCGCAGCGCCGTGCAGCGACTGGGGAGGGGGATGGGCCCCCTCCTCTCCAGCGAGGACGACATGTGCACGGCGAGCCGGAGCTCACCTCCCGGCCAAGGCTGATGTGCGGCGCACGACCTGCTACATGCCCGCAGCCTGTATCTGTTCACCGCGGGCGCGGCGTACTTCAACACCTCTGCTCCCCTCATAGTGCGGGCGAGCGGTATCTCAGGGTACTTGAGGGGTCCGAGCGGCCTCCGTTGGACGCAAGATGCAACGGCCGGTCTGGCCATCCGACTCAATCTACATCAACTACATGGACAGTCACCATAAGCAATAATTACATTTGGGAATTTAACAACAATATTTAGTGGACATTGCAAAAACTTTTCTTCACCTTTTAAGCATTAAAGGTTTATCTTCAGAAATTCAACTTCTACAAACATAAAAACTTTACTGCACCGGCAACAACAAAATTTTGAAATTGCAACCAACCAAATTACTAAAATCTTATAAATGCTTCCGCAATTAATCTTAATATCAACATCAAAACTTGGACCTTATTTTGGAAACAAAGCTTATGTTCTTCTGTGTTACCCCTTGGAGGAACTTTTGGGGGGGGGAGGTCTGTACCGGGCGGTACACCTCTACTCTGTTTATTTAAAAGTTGCGCCAGCTGAAACTCCTCTTCTGGAGGAAGGTTGAACTTTATCTATTCTATTAATTCTCTACTTTCTCAGAAGATGTCACCACGTGGAAAATTTTGAGTTTGTGAACTGTGTCATTTTCGACGTACTTTTGTTTTGCTTGTATTAAGAAGTGTGAACTTTCTCTTCTAGAGGACACTACTGTAGATCAACAATAGTGCAACCTAGTGCGGAGTCAAAGAACTATTTTGTTGGAGAAAATTTAATTTCAGGAGTTTGTTCTTTGTTAAATTTCTTTCTGTCATTGTTTAAGTTGGCAATATTTACCCCTTTCTTCCCCTTGCTTTGAATGTATCCAATCACGAATTTCTTCAATGAATTTCTGACCAATCAGGGGTATCTTCCCCCATCTTGTATCTGTTGCGGGGTCCTACCCAATAAAGATTTTGTGGGAGGGTGTTTTATTTCCCCTAACGCCTAGAATCTTCCGCGAGAGGATATAAACTGCTGATTTTGGGGTCTCCGGGCCACTTCTGTTCCATCTTTCAGTGTATTAAGTACATTGCAGGAGGCGGGAAGCGCCTCTTTCCTCGGCAGCGATCTACTACCAGGTAATGGCCTATTAATATCTTCTTTTCTTGCTAGGTCGGCAGTTTAACTCTCGCGGCGGGTTCGAAGCGTTTTCCATCATGTAACCTTTTCCTAAAATGTAACTACTCTTTTCTTCTATTCTCTTGTAAAGCTACATTATGGGATAGAGAGTGCTAACCCTCTCGAGTTCCCACTCACATCGTCTTGAGGTGAACTTATTTTTCTCAACCAATTTTCCCGTAATGTAATGTAAATTGCCTTTAAGTCACCTCTGTAGTATGGGATTAGCCCTTGTATTAACGGCCTAGTGCCAAGTAGGTCTTAAGCAAAGTGTATTAGGAGTGCAAGTTCGCCTCCTCTCAAGTTGTATTTTAGAGGTCATGTATTAATCTTTTCTCACCTAATAGACCTCAGTAGGTTGGGTATTTTACCCCTGTGTATATGTCCTTTGAGGACAACTTGAAAGTTGAGTTTGGTGTGGCCTGGGAGAGGCTTAACTTTAAGAGCGAGTGGCTCTTTTCTAAAATTGAGAGTTGTATGCCTCGAGGAGGCTTTGCTGTGTAATTTGGAGCAAGGGCTCCAGGGTTTGAGTGGGGTCTTCTGCCCCTTTTGTTGAAATTGGTATATCGTAAAGTTGAGCTAGTTGCTCAAGAATTGTGTTTTCAGGGCTCGAAGCCCAAATTCTTTAATCCCTGTAATTGTACATTTCAAGTTGTATTTCGGCTACTAAGTACCTGTTCTATTTGTTGTTACCTAATTTTGAAAAGAAAATATAACCTTGTTAAATTTTAAAATTTAATTTCTCTTTAGTAGCTTGAGACCTATTCACCACCCAGCACCTTCTTTCATGCTTAACTACCACAAAAACTCGGTAACAATAATAATAATAGCAAAACATTAAGGTAATTTTCAAATTCACATAAAAATTCAATACCAACTTAACTAACATAACATAACATAACATAACATTAGAACAGAATAGCATAAAAACTGCACAGTATTTGTCATGGTAATACTTTATATGAAAAAATACTTAGAAACGGCAATAAAATGCAGACACGCACAGTCAAAAGAGCTTACAGAGAGTCTTGCATCTTTCATATTCTTGAAGCTGACGTTGTCTGATTCTTGTGTCATCAGCCGTCATATGTTTAATTCTTGTAGGCTACATAAGGTGTTGGATCACATAGAACTCGTGGCTCGAATCTTCAATCTTAAGACGGTTCTTGGATGACATTCATGATGATGATGCTTGTTGTTTAAAGGGGTCTAACATATAGGTCATCGGCCCCATGATGACATTCAAAGTGCTAAATCCCCTTTCAGAGTCGGACTAGTTATTGGCAATGTTGATATAGCCAGTATTCAAATTATCTTTCACACATTTACCATTACTGTTTATGAAATCCCTCAAATCTTCACGAATCATGTCGAATGGCATGCAAAATCTTTCGCATAGTGGTGCAAATTTGTTCTCTCCTTCAAGCCATGGAGAAGGTTCCATTTGAACTCTGATGTGTTGGCACATCACTTTGGGAATTACAGTAAAACAAACTAGTCTGAACAAATAAAAGGCCAGCGACCCACACTGAACGCTCTTTAGAACTGTGATGATTCTTTACGGTTGCTTCAGCGGCTCTATGAGATAAAGCTCCCTACTTTTGCTATCTGCACTCCTAGGTCATTTGCCTGCAGTTGATACTGATGTTTTTGGTTATCTATGGTACAATTAATAGACTTTATCCATGAAAATCTAACATTCATTTACTGGAGACACAGAGTTTACGGTTTTATCCACACTCAGTTCTGTTCTATAACACAGACAATACCACTTGGTAGCAGCAAGATCCTTCAGCCTAAAGTCACTTTAGTGTAACAGACTTTTACCCGTCGTAGAACTCGCACCATACAGCAAATCAAATTTTTGCTAAAAATTAATGTGAAAGGCCAATAGAATATAATCACTTAACTAAGGTATTCACTATACTCCCAGAAGAGGCAGACTTCAATTACTATATAGCAATTTAAAGAAAATAATTATTGTTTCGTCACCAGTGAAATATGCACGGATATATATTACTAAAAGTATTTTTGATGATATTGCTGTCGATTCATCTATGATAACCCACAATTTAGAATCAGCTGCAAATATTTCCTGGGGCCGATGACCTCGATGTTAGGCCCTTTAAACAACAAGCATCATCATCATCATCAAATATTTCCTCGCTGATGTAGGACTCTGGAAGTCAGTTCACTGGCTAACTGTAGATTTACTAATCAGGGTATTTGTTACATCAAATGAAATGCAACATTTGGCTGCACTGTATGCTGTACGAAAAACCTTTATTGTTATCTGCATGCTGTGTACTAAGTTGTTGACCAATAAGATGTAATTGCTGCTTTTCTGCTAGGTTAACTATATCTGAGATTGTTCTTTTTGCCTTGGCTTTTTATGATTAACATATTTTCTTCCCCTTTCTTGCTTCCATAATACGTAAGTTTAGTGTTTTCCTATTCTTTTGAAATATAGAGCACTGATTCCCTTTCAACACTCAAACCAAGTTCCATTCCCTTTGGACAACTATACAACAAATGTCCTGATCTTCAATAACTAGCCAAGTGCATGTACCGTATTCAAGAAGTTTTCTGATTGTTGAGCAGTGCAGTATTTTGAGTATGAAGGCAAACTTTCGCTTACAGATGCTGCACAGGTAGAACTACTACTGGCAAATCACTTGCAATAACCACGTGGCCATCATCTCAAACTTATTTCTTTGTGAATATATTCTCCAGATTCCTTACAGTGCGTCCGTTTGTTAAAATAACTGATCAAAGTCTTCTTCATCTTCCTGAAATAGACACTTTATGTTTATTGAAGTTATCATTGTATATACTTGTTCAAGACTCAAGACTTCCAGACGGGGCGAGTTGGCCGTGCGGTTAGGGGCGCGCAGCTGTGAGCTTGCATCCGGGAGATAGTGGATTCGAATCCCACTGTCGGCAGCCCTGAAAATGGTTGTCCGTGGTTTCCCATTTTCACACCAGGCAAATGCCGGGGCTGTGCCTTAATTAAGGCCACGGCCGCTTTCTTCCCACTCCTAGCCCTTTCCTATCCCATCGTCGCCATGGGACCTATCTGTGTCTGCCCGGCGTAAGGCAAATTGTAAGAAAGACTTCCAGAACACAAGCAGGGTCAAGGAATTTCTGCCACGTATAGACATTTGGAGTATCACACATTCCAGAGATTTGATGAAGCCGTGTAAGACATGCATCTTACCCCAGTCATCTGTTCAGACTCAAAGTTATAGACTCCCCAAATTGTCCCTCTGACCCCAATCAAGAAGCAGACCTCACTAGATACAAACCACAAGTAATCAATTTATATCAAACTCTTATACAACTCAAAGTTCCACTTCCCACTTCCGTTTCGTCGTTATTCAGCATCTACGACATCCGTATATATCAAGCAATAGCCAAATTTTTTAGTGAAGCCAATTTATCATTGTGATACGTTTGTTCGATAGTCTGCAGTTAAACTGTTCTCATCCAACCCAAGTTCCTGTACCGTGGCTTCTATCACCAGTTAGTCACAATGCCATGAAAGGCCTTCTTTGATCTTCCTGTTTGCTAAACGTACAGAACTGGCAGCATGGTCTTACGGAACAAATGCCAAAATGTAATTTTTTAAAAGCAGTTTAAGCAGAAATACAGTTGGCACTTGGGAGTAGTGATCTGATATAGATGTTCTTCAGTATGGGCCTACATTAAAAAGTTATAAAACAAAGAAACTTCAGTCAATTTAAAGGGGAATAGGTCTCAGACTGCTTTCCGCCTTTCCATATAGATTTCAGACTCCATTCCGGTGCGTTCCCGCACCACTGCATCCCTGGTTAGCTTTGTTAGTTGTCTGTATCTACGTCTTTGTTTTCTGAATATTATGTTTGTTCTTAATTCATTTTTGTAAGTTAATCAATGGCTAGTTGTACTACTCTATTCTGTACATAAGATGTGCACTTGTTCAGGTTACTGTCAGAAACTGATGATTTTGTTAGTGATTATGAAATCTCTTATTTAACGACAATGACGTGTTCTGCCTTTAATGCTGGAATTACACTCATGTTCAAAAAAACCAGAACATCTTGAAAGACTAGAGATAGGAAGTTCATATTCACAGAACATGTGCATTAGTATGATCTGAAGAAATGATTAGCATTTGAAGTACGTCAGCCCTCGAGTTCAAGGTCCACATCGATATCTCGGCGCACCACCACCGACTAGTAAAATGTGCGTGCGGCTCTCGTTGTCACTATAAACCGAAGGTAATGGACCAGTGTGACTTGGGCAGACGTGCAGGATGCCTCGCAGACGTTTGCGAGAACCGTACCGTCAAATGAGTGAGTTTGAAAGAGGGCACATTATTGGCATGAGAGAACGTGATGCATCCATCCGGGAAATTGCTGCTGGTGTGGGACGAAGCGTGTCGGCAGTACAACAGGTGTGTGCAGAATGGTTCACAGAAGGCCGCAGAACACGACGAGATGGGTCTGGTCGCACCACCCAAACCACCTCCGAGAACATCGACACCTCATCTGAATGGCATTGCAGGGCAGATCTGCGTCCTCCTCGGCCCTGGTAATGAAATGGCGTATGGCATTTCGTGCCGGGAGTGTCCGAGGACAAGTTCGGCTCGCCAGATGCAGGTCTTTTGATTTGACGCCGTAGGCGACCTGCGCGTCGTGATGAGAGTGAAATGAATGATGAAGACGACACATACATCCAGCCCTCGTGTCAGCAAAATTAACCAATTACGGTTACAATTCCAGACCCCGCCAGGAATCGAACCCGGGACTCCTGTGACCAAAGGCCAGCACGCTAACCATTTAGCCATGGAGCCGGACCTCGGCTCTGGTGTAACAGTGGAACAGTGTAACACATCGTACAGTCCGTCGTCGTTTATTACGGTCTGGGTTACCGGCGCGTCGTCCACTTCTCCGCATAAACATGCTAGACTGCAATGGTGTATGGAACGACGTCACTGGAGACAGGAATGGCAGCAGATAGTGTTTTCGGACGAACGCAGGTTCTGTTTGTTTGAAAATGTTGGTTGCCTACTTGTTGTCACAGGGTGTCAGACTGTTGCCCTGGCCCGCCCGATCACCGGACTTATTGCCAATCGAAAATGTGTGGGATATGGTGAAACGACGGGTGCTGCGCTGTGACCCAATGCAAACCACCAAAGATGAACTGTGGAACCAGGTGAATGCAGCATGGATGGCTATACCCCCAGGACGTCTTTCGCGCCTTATACGCGTCGATGCCATCACGCATCGAACAAGTTATCAGTGCCCATGGAGGACCCAGTGCCTACTCGGCAACAGGACACATGCTGAACCTAAGTGACTGAAATGCTAATCGTTTCTGCAGAACATACTAATGAACATGTTCTGTGAATATGAACTTCCTATCTCTAGTCTTTCAAGGTGTTCTGTTTCTTTTTAACATGAGTGTATTAGCACGAGCTTAGGTATGGGTCAAAGGTTATTAAATTGCATTAAGCCTACATGTTCTATAAAACAGAGTAAGGTATGATTTTATTGTTTAAAATTATTGGAGAGATGTCCTACATGAATGACATCCTACGAGCCGACACCCCCGACGCCATATTTCAGCAGGACAATGCACGACCAAATGTTGCTGCACGAACACGTGCCTTCTTGTTGTCACAGGATGTCCCGCCTGACCCGCCCGATCACCGGACTTGTCGCCAAGCAAAAATGTGTGGGATATGGTGAAACGACGGGTGCGGCGTCGTGACCCAATGCAACCACCAAATATGATCTGTGGAACCACGTGAATGCAACATGGGAGTATTCACCCTCAGAATGTTAACGTTGGCCAAGTGCTTTGTACCCCACCGTGGTGAGTGAGGGCCACATAGGGGTTTAGGACGTACTACTGTGCTGTAGTGGTGGTATTTGTCTGTCATGATGGTGATGGTGATTATTGTTTTATGAGGCAACCATCCTCTATTAACACTACTCTGATGGAAACAATGGGAGGGGACCGATACTTCGAAAAATGAAGGTCATGATAAGACAAACACACGAAGGGCGTGAAAATTAAACACTCCCCAGGCATCGCGAAGCTAATACTGTCATGAGTTGCTGAAGAACAAGCGTTGACCAAGAGAAGTCGGATAGGATACATGAAAGGGAGGAGCCCGACATAAGTAAGTGGAAGCAATGCTAGGACTGAGCTAAGGGCCCCATGGTCGCCAAACCACGCTCCCAGGTTAAGAGCCTCTCAGTGCCGTTTCAGTCGCCTCTTACGCGTCTGCCATGAAATCGATCTGGACTGATAAGGGAGTTTAGAGAGGTGAAAACTGTTCCCGTGCATTTGGCCCCGACGTTTCTGTGATACACGAGAGGTGCGTGATAGGAAGAACTACAACATTTGATTTCTTCCCTTTTTTAATCATCATCATCATCACTTATTTCACTATTTTACATTTCTCAACTCACCTCGTATTTCGATAGATTAAGTACAAGGAATAAAGCTCAGTCCTAATTTACATAAATTTGCGATGTCCGCACTGAGCTTCACTATTTTCTTCTCTAGGTAGATTTTAGTCTTTTCTAATCACGGTGGTCCGTGATGAGCGTTCAACAATATCCTGACGATGTTGCAGGTCTTCAAAATTCCAGCCTTTTGCACCTTATTGTGAGTGTCGAGAGGGAGCCGATAAGGACGGAGTTTGTGCTCCCCACAAGCCCGGGAACTATCCTCAGAGTTGAGTCAGCAGGACTCGAGGAAGCAGACGCAGCAGGTGTCGGCTCTGTAGACATAAGAAGACGCTTTTCTCTACCTTGTGTTTGACTGTACATGACGTCACCAGCTGGTGGGAGAAGCATGGAAGCTACCTTCACGTGTCTGTTGTTATTGGGGCAGTCACTAGCTGTTGACAACGCAAAGGGCACAGCAGCTATACTACTCGGCATGTAAGCGCACACTCTTTCTCTCCTCTCAATACTGAAGGTGGTGATTTATAATCTCTTTCTAACTGTTGAGTTCCATTCAGTGTTGCTTTAGGGGCCCGACGTCTGGCGCTATGTCGCGACTTGCGAGAACTGCCGTGTTGCGGTGCTACAGTACAGCAAATCTATTTGGATAATACCAGGTACAACGAATCTGTAACAGTAAATTTCCACCTTTTTGACACTTATGCGCAAATCGATCAAGCAATCATATACAGTACATGTTTCATTCCATTTGTTTGGAACATCTTCAGCTGTATTACAACGCTTATGTGAAATTACAAAGTATTTATCTTCTTAAGAACAGTACATACCTCGCTTACTTAAAATCTATGTGAATTTAAAAAATTCAAATGAATTAAAATCTATGTGGATGGTTGAATGGGAGGGGACTGGATTTACTTACTTCAGCCTATTCATTGGAACAGATGTTATAAAAATGTTTCTGTTTCCAGCACTTTTCACTATGATATGATATTCTGCTTGTCTACTAATAAAATGTTTTTGAAAAATAATTTTCCTTTCAATATTTTACAATAATGTTCTCTTCATTTGTTCCTTCCAAGGCAAATGTTGTTTGTTTTAATTTTATAAAAGTGAACTACAAACAAAAGAAAGAGGAGAATGAAGAGTGCCGTGATCCAAAATGTCCATATGTATACTACAGACCAGTATTAATTTAAACCCATGTTTACCTATTTCAGCAGTGTGTAAAAATACCTTCGAATTTGCCACAAATTTAATTTCCTCAAATATTTAGTTTTGAAATGTAAAAAAGCTGGTGGGTGATACAGATTCTTTATTGTCATATTCGGATTCAGGGCACTGAAAACCACAAGAATATGGAAAATTCATTTTTAACAGTTTTTTCATCGTTGATATGTGCAATTGTTTTAAAGGGAAGTAAAACCGTCCACTCTTCTTCCAGGCATTTTTCTCAATTTATTGGGGTCGGACGCCCAAGCCTATGTGGAGGAACGTATTCACCACTGCGATGTGTATTAAGAGGAGCACAAATACTCAGTCCCCGAGCTTAACTGCTGACATGGGGTCCCTAGGACCAATTAGCCCCGAATCACCCACCTTTCGCTTGTATCACAGGCCTTGAAAATCTCTTTCCCTGTCTAGTTTCCTAACTTCCAGTCGTCTCTGTGTCCTCATAGAGATCATGAAGTGATATTGCAGAGTGTTGCTGGAATGAATGATGACAGGGAAAACCGGAGTACCCGGAGGAAAACCTGTCCCGCCTCCATTTTGTCCGGCACAAATCTCATTTGGAGTGACCGGCATTTGAACCATGGCACCAAGTGCCGCCTGAGCCACGGAGGCTTTGTAGGCGACTGAACTGAAGCGGCAGTCGATATGGTCTCCTCACATTTCAGCATTTCCGCCGTCACGTGCATGCCACGCATAGCGGCCTGTGTGCATGTCCAAAGTCTGGAAATGGCGTCTGCTTCACCGAGCCCTCTTGTGTAACATATTTGCTGCAAGTTAAAGGAAACGACACTGGAGTACGAAACCGTGTTCCAAGGTGCACGTGAGTTGTTCCAGGAATTTCTTGAGCCATTGCAATCTGCTTTAAAAGTTCAGTTTTCACCTCTATTTAGTTACTTTGCTATATAAATAATGATCGCTTTATGAAGTTTTCCTATTATACCGCCGGATGTAAAGGCGATGGATAATAACCGATTCATTTTTGGTGTTAGTTGTTCCAATCCTTATCACGAAGACAGCCGAGTCCTGCCGTTGCCTAAGTTAAACACGGCCTTGTGAGTGTCAGGCGCTAGAACAAAGTCATGGAAAATCGGTTCTTCGGGCGGTGGACGAGGGGGTACCCTTTTGCCGTTGGGATGAGAATGCGTACGACCCAATGCCACTGGATGCGGAAGGCAACGGGAAGCCACTGCATTAAGGGGAAGGAAACAGCCACCAATGGGATCTGCTGGTGCACTTAGAACGGTCAGTCACTTCTCTGCCAACAGCTGGAGGTCCAGCTCATTCACTGAATAGTCAGCCTAGTGATCTTCAGATAACTTATGATTCCCGGCCGAGTCGGGGATTTCAACGACTTTTTCTCCGCGGCTGGGTGTTTGTAATAACCAACGACGCATAGTGAATAGATGTCAGTGTTGACTTACGGCTGAAGGGAAGCTAAGCCGTTACAAACCGATCTTCGGACTGAAGGCTGCAGAACATCCGCTGCACTTAATTTAGTACGGAACAATATCTTAAACATAATTGTGTTTATTAGAGAAGGCCTTGTTCGTGACTGTCAATTCATTCTTTTAAAGAAGAAAAGGGCTAAGTTTACAACAGATAGTAAATTAGGAGCACACGTGGCTCAGGCGGCAGCACGCTGGCCTATCCCCGCTGGGTTCTGTGGTTCAAATCCCGGTGAAATTTGTGCTGTACAAAGCGGAGACGGGACAGGTTTTTCTCCGGGGACTCCGGTTTTCCCTGTCATCTTTCATTCCAGCAACACTCTCCAATATCATTTTAATCTGTCAGTCCTTAGTCATTGCCCCAGAGGAGTGCGACAGGCTTTGACAGCCGGCACAATTCCTATCCTCGCCGCTAGATGGAGACTTCATTCATTCCATTCATGACCCGGTCGAATGTCTGGAAACAGGCTGTGGATTTTTCACATAGTAAATTAATGGTAGACTCATTAATTGAACAGTATCAGAGCGTCTAAGTTTCCTAGAACCATTCTTTCATTTACTTCGTTTGGATCGAATAAATTTCTTCTGCAGTGTGTACCAGACATTGTTTCTTCGTTCTGTCCGTTCTACAGCGATGTGAAGAGACAAACAAGAGGAAAGTTTGTTGTAGTGGCATAAACCTTAAAGAAATCCTGTCTGGGAAAGTGTCCATCTAAACGAGCCCTTGTTTGGTGAAGATAAAAGCTAGGCTCCGGCTTGCTGGTCAAAGGTCAACTGGCTACGAGCTAATGAGACTGGGAGATAACAATTTGGCTTCAAGAAGACACAAAAGCATCTGAATGGTCCGGTCTAGGGATGGCAGCAATACGTACGTATCAGTTTCTATGTGGAGGGTATCGCCTGCCTGTCGTAGAGGGCCACGTGCACTCTCAACTTGGGAGCGTGGGTGGCAACCACGGGGCCCTTGCTAAGCCCGGCATTGTTCTTGTGTAAGACTCCTCATTTTCATCTTTCCTATCTAACCTCCTTTGGACAACTCTTGTTCTTTTCCGACCTGGACGGTATTAGCATTCGAGGTCCTTGCCTCTCTATGTCCGATGTTTCGAAGTGTGGGCCTCTTCCAGTTTTCTCCCTTCAGATTAGTGTTAATAGAGTACGGTTGCCCAGTAGCAATACAGCACTATCACCACTAGCAGTGGTGTCATGCAATCCAATTTGCTGGCATCTAGAAGCGAAGTGGAGCTCACAGGATGCAGAGCGTTACTCTTCCTCAGCATCTTGTAGGGTGTGACACCCGCTGTTGGCGGCCGTACTGTACAGTACATGTCCCACGCAGAGTGAACTGAAGCACGGAGGGATATTGGGCTACCTAACATCTTCCTCAGTTTACTAAAACCGTGCAATTAGGGGCGCGCAGCTGTGAACTTGCATCCGAGAGATAGTGGGTTCGAACCTCATTATCGGCAGCCCTGAAGATGCTTTCCCGCGGTTTCCAATTTTCACACCAGGCTATACGTTAATTCAGGCCACGGACACTTCCTTCCCAATCCTAAGTCTTTCCTATCCCATCGTCGCCATAAGAGCGACGTAAAGCAAATGAGCCGTTATTATATCTTAAATACGCCCAACTCCGCGTTAAGGCCTTAGGTTCAGACGGCCCCGCGTTCGATTCCCGGCTGGGTCGGGGTTTTAATCGCCTCTGATTAATTGTTCTGGCCCGGGGACTGGGTGTTTGTGTTTGTCCCAACACTTTCCTTTTCATATTCAGACAACACAGTACACTATCAACCACCGTCCGGCTCCATGGCCTTTGGTCAGGCGGGTCGGGTCGGAGATTTTAACATTAAATGGCTAATTCCTTGGCTCGGGGATTGGGTGTTTGTGCTATCCCCAACATCCCTGCAACTCACACACCACACACAACACTATCCTCCACCACAATAACACGCAGGTACCTACACATGGAAGATGCCGCCCACCCTCATCGGTGGGTCTGCCTTACAAGGGCTGCATCCGGCTATAATTAGTCACACAGAGACACTCAATAGTGATTACAGCACTCCATATAGGGTTGGTGTCAGGAAGGGCATCCGGTCGTAAAACAGGACCAAATTCACATGTGCGAAAAAGTTGGCACCCGCGACCCCAAAGTGTGGGAAAATCGGTAGGAAAAGATTATATCTTAAATACAAATCATACAAGGAGTGGCGGTGCTGATTATTATTGTTTTAAGAGGAAGTACAACTGGGCAACCGTCCTCTATATAACATTAATCAGACCGAAAAAATGGAAGGGATCCGACACTTCGAGAAATGAAGGTATCGGCCAAAGAAAGACAAGGGCCACGGAGGGTGTAAAAATTAAAGACTCCCTAGGATTCGCAACCCAATACTGTCGGAAAATAACAAGAGTTATTCCCGTGTGGGTGGGGGGGGGTGGTAGAATAACACCCACGGTATCCCCATCCCGTCGTAAGGGGTGACTGAAAGGGGCCCCAGGGGCTCTCAAATTGAGGGCGTGAGTTGGCAGTCATGGGGCCCTTAGCTGAATCCTGGCACTGCTTCCACTTACTTCTACCAGACTCCTCACTTTCATCTATCCTATCCCACCTCCCTTGGTCAACTCCAGTTCTATTCCGACCCCACCGGTAGCAGGTTTCTCGAAGTGTCGGATCCCTTAATTTTTTTCTTTATGATTACTGTTAACAGAAGATGGTTGCCTAGCCGTACTTCTTCTTAAATAGTTATCACCACCGCCACTCCCCTGTAGTGTAGATAACTCGTGCGACGAACGTGCGATATTTCATTGGAAAGATGGAGGACCACCGTACCCAGCAACAATTTATAGTGCCCCATCTTGTTCGCCGTACCGCGCGGCTAACAGTTGGTGTAGCTCTGAACTCTGGCAAAAACACATGAAATAGTAAATGCTTGAGGCAATTCTGCTTGCTGAGAAAATATTACTTTCTTTCTTTCTTTCTTTCTTTCGCAAAATATCGCGAATAACGGACAATAAATGGCTTCAAAATTATCGAAAGGGCATCGAATTGAGCGGCGAAAAAGTCCAAATTCACCAATGACGAGCTTATCGGCAGAGGCGGCCGAAATCATCGTCTTCAAGATATGTATGACTACATTTGTTTAGAATTAAGAAATAAACATACATACATCTTCATTATAGACCGTTATGCCTTTCACCGTCGAGTCTGCAAGCCTCTGTGAATTTACTAATCGCCGCCACAATCCTCTATTTGCAACTAGTTCTGTGGTCTCGTTTAGTTCTACACCTCTTATCTTTAAATCGTTAGAAACTGAGTGTAACCACTGTCGTCTTGTTCTCCCTCTACCACTCTTACCCTCCATAACGGAGACCATTATTCTCCTAGGTAAACTATCCTCCTCTATTCGCCTCACATGACCCCACCACCGAAGCCGGTTTACACGTACAACTTCATTCATGGAGTTCATTCCTAACTTAGCCTTTATTTCCTCATTCCGAGTACCCTCCGGCCATTGTTCCCACTTGTTTGTACCAGCAATCATTCTCGCTACTTTCATGTCTGTTACTTCTGGCTTATGAATGACATCCTCAGTCCAAACAAAATCATTTTAAACCCATAGTCATTAGATAATACAGTACGGAACTTAACCCACTGTAACCCAATCTTCACGGACTGCTGTGATAAAATGAAAAATTAAACAATTTGAAATAACTGCGTTGAAGATTATGTGACTCACAGCCTTCTTTGACACCAAGAGAGTAATGTTGACCTGAAGGTAAGGAATTCCTGAAACATAACTAAAACATCAAATATAATAAATAACAAATTTAGTTACTCATCTGGTCATTACTTCCAACCAACGAAACATGAAATGAAATGGCGTATGGCTTTTAGTGCCGGGAGATCCCAGGACGGGTTCGGCTCGCCAGGTGCAGGTCTTTTGATTTGATGCCCGTAGGCGACCTGCGCGTCGTGGTGAGGATGAAATGATGATGGAGACAACACATACACCCAGCCCCGTGCCAGATAAATTAACCAATGATGGTTAATATTCCCGACCCTGCCGGGATTCGAACCCGGGACCCCTGTGACCAAAGGCCAGCACGCTAACCATTTAGCCATGGAGCCGGGCAGACCAAAGAAAATTGTTAACAGATGAAAAAGAGAGAGAGAGAGAGAGTTGAATGATATTATTTCTCTAAGTAAGTTGTAAGATTTCTTCGTGAAATTTTCAGATCCAGTTGGGCTGTCTTTTTTATGGAATTTTGAGTGCGATATGTCAATAACATTGCAGAGTTACTTTGAGATTAATATGTTGAACAAGCAGGATATCAGACAGCACGTAGTCGGTAGCACAGAATTAAAGACGGGAGGAATACATCTCCCCCTGTGGGCGAGGGGCCCCAGGGGCTGTGAACTTGAGACGTGGGTTAGCTGAGTCCTGGCACTGCTTCCACTTCTGCCAGCCTCCTTACTTTCATCTATCCTATCCGACCTCTCTTGGTCAACTCTTGTTCTTTTGCGACCTCGACGTTATTAGGTTTGCGAGGTATAGGGAGTCTTTCATTTTCACGCCTTTCATCGCCCTTATCTTTCTTTGGCCGATACCTTAATGTTTCGAAGTGTCGGACCCAGTGTTGCCAACTTAGCGGATTTTCTGCTAAATTTGGCGGAATTAGAAGACTGTCGGCGGAGAAATATATCATTTATCGGACAGCGGATTTCTTGGCGGAATTCTAGATTTATTATAGCGGAATTTAGTGTTTGATCCATTTTAAGTTTTTTTTTCATTTGTACTCCAGTCTGTCTCCGAGCTATTTCGTATTTCTTGTCAGGAGCTAGCAGTCACATGAGGAAAACATGTTACTTGGATTTGATGTTATGAGATCGTGGTATCACAAATTTGTAATGCGTGGGGAATGGGTACTTATCTCTTAGTGGACGAATGACGACAGATAATGAAACTGTGAGAGAGTAGCATTTATATCTATGCTATGAAGGAAGACCGTTTAATGAACTGGACTGTTCTGTGTATGGCCCTTGAGGTAGGGGATTCACGTAGTTTGCACCCGGCACTAAAACGCCTACAAGTTTTAGCACGCCGGTTCGCAGGCAGGGGGTTAATCCCAGTGAAACTCGCACATCAGGTGAGTGCAGATATTCACTTTTATTATTATTATTATTATTGCTCAGTTTTTGCTCATAATTTGAAATCGGATTTCTTGGCGGAATTTTAGCGGATTTTTAGTAGTATTTAGCGGATCTTGAAAATATATGTTGGCAACACTGGTCGGACCCGTCTGATAAAGAGTTAATAGAGGATGGTTGCCCCGTTGAACTTCCTCTTAAAACAATAATCACCACCACCACCTCCTCTCAATTTGGCAGTGAGGGTTGGCGGCCACGAGCTCCTCATTCATCTATCCTGTACGACTTCTCTAGGTCAACTCGTCTTCTTTTCCGACGCCAACGGTAGTAGGCATCGAGGCCTAAGAAATATTTAATTTTCACGCCCTTCATGGTCCTTGTCTTTCTTTGGCCGATATCTTTATTTTTCGAAGTGTCGGACGCCTTCCATTTTTCTCTCTCCGATTACTATTCATAGAGAATGTTTTTCCAGTTGTACTTCCCCTTAAAACAATAATCATCACCAACATTTGACGTTTTCATAATGAACGACCATGCAGTTCTAAATACAATCACGTGTATCGCACGTTATTAGTGATGTTCAGGTATAAGAGATCGGAAATTAGATTTTCCGTATTTTTATTTAGGTATCCTTTTTAGATAGAACTAGCATTTCAGGAGACGAGAATAACCGCGAATATCCTAGATTATTCCTCGTATGGAACAAAAGCATGAACCAAATGGAAATTATTCCCTACTAGTTTCCTATCTGTTCGCCTCTGTGGTCTAGTGGTTAGTGTGCCACCCTCGGGTTCGATTCCCGGCTTTGCCACGAAATTTGAAGTGAGGTACGAGGGCCGGAACGGGGTCCACTCCCAGCCTCGGCAGGTCAACTGAGTCGTGGTTTCGATTCCTATCTTAGCCATCTTCGAAGTGCTTTTCAGCGGTTTCCCACTTCTCATCCAGGCAAATGCCGGTATGGTACCTAACTTAAGGCAACGGCTGCTAGATTATTCCAGTCCCTAAGTGCTCTGTCTGTGAACGAATATTTGTCTCAATCTGTCATCTTATAATCGAAATTTATCTTCATATAGTGATCTTTCCTAGTTTTAAAAACACCGCTCAAATTTATTCGTCTACTAATATCATTCCACGCCACCTTCCCACTGACAGATCTGAACATACCACTTAGTTTAGCGGTTCGTCTCTTTACCGAAACTTTGCAACATTTTCATAACACTGCTCTTTTGTCGGAAATCACCCAGAACAAAACGAGCTGCTTTTCTTAGGATGTTTTCCACTTCTCGAATCAAGTAACCCTGGTGAGGGACCCATACACTGGAACTATACCCTTAACACCCTCATAACCATGTGCAGAGAGCTGTGATTGCCCTAATGAAGATCTATCTGCTTTTACAGTGATCCCCATAAATAACTTTCACCTCATCAATGCAGTACTTGAAACTGAGAGGACATTTCCTCTTGGTGATACTCACAGCCCCATTGCCTGCTGTTCATCTCATAAAATTGTTGACGTCTTTTTGCAGTTGCTCCCAGTCTTTGAACTTATTTATTACTCTATACAGTATAGACCCTTCCGACTTTTGTACATCTAATCATGAATAAAGTGTACAAAGAACTTAAAAGCTATTCTGTGATTACCACACACATATCAGGGAGGCTGCCCGCACGAGTTAAAAAGGAAAGATTACCTGAGGTCTGCCGTCATCGTCGTAGCACTTGGTCCTCGCTCCGCTGTCGTAGTGCGGGGTCAGTTCGTCCTGCTGCAAGGAATTTGAGACACACAGCAGAAGAACGAGTGCACCAATATTCCCGCACGCGCCCATGTCACACACCGCACGCACTTCACACACCCGGTCGGTCACTCCACAGCGCGCACCAAACCAAACAGAGTCCCACCACTAACTGAGCCAGCCTGCACTAGTCTGCTGCACTGGCTGACTGGCGAGCGCCAAAGATCTACTCCGGCAAACATACCACTCCACTGCTGCTACCAGCAAAGAGGCTGTGCTCGAGCAAACAAACCACTTCTCGAGAGAACGCTAAACTGATCAAAACAAATACACGTGGTGACCATGACTCAGCTCGTCAATGACCTCCTCACCGGTTCCGCATGTTGGTGGATACGATACTCTTTGGAACCGTCATCACTATATTGTAGAGCTACTTCCGCGTTAATCGTCACTCCGGAGACATGGGCGAGTTGGCCATGCCGTGAGCTTGCATTCGAGAGATAGTGGGTTCGAACCCCACTGTCGGGAGCCCTGAAGTACCTGAACCAGAGGATTCTGCTTGTGTAAGTTTGAGCTTGCATTCGTGAGATGGTGGGTTCGAACCCCGCTGTGCGTGGGCACGGTAGAGTAACACCTACGATACCCTTAAGGGCCCGTAACTTGGGAGCGTGGGTTGGCGACCACGGGGCCCTTAGCTGAGTCTTGGCATTGCTTCCACTTACTTGTGCCAGGCTGCTCACTTTCATCTATCCTATCCGACCTTCCTTGGTGACCTCTTGTTCTTTTCCGACCCCGAGGGTATTAGAGCATTCGAGGTCTAGGGGGTCTTTCATTTTCACGCCCTTCATGGCCCTTATCTTTCTTTAGACGATACCTTCATTTTTCGAAGTGTCGGACACCTTCCACTTTTTCTTTGTTTTGTTTGTTAGTGACTTTACGTCGCACCGACACAGATAGGTCTTATGGCGACGATGGGATAGATAAAGGCCTAGGAGTTGGAAGGAAGCGGCCGTGGCCTGGTGTGAAAATGAGAAACCACGGAAAACCATCTTCAGGACTGCCGACAGTGGGGTTCGAACTCACTGTCTCTCGGATGCAAGCTCACAGCCGCGCGCCCCAAACCGCAGGGTCAACTCGCCTGGTCGTTTTTTCTTTCTGATTAGTGTTAATAGAGGATGGTTGCCTAGTTGTACTTCCTCTGAAAACAACAATCGCCACCACTGATAATGAGACATTTCTCTATGTATGCCGTGCTCCGCTGTTTGTTCCTCACTGCTATACCAAGCAGGGGCGTACGCAGAAATTATTTTCGGGAGGGGATATTAAATATTAAATTTGAGGACTTCTATGTTGTGAAATTAGAAGTACTAAATTAAAATGTTCAAAATAACACAATTATTTAATTAAGACTCATCACTCTGTCTGAATTTCTGAATTCGTCACATCACAAATGTTTTAGCAGTTCGTGTCGTCGATTGTTCACAAAGCCCTGTGTTGCTGCTCGTTCAAGTTCCGGCGTAACTCTACCCTTCCCTCACTCAACTCTGGCGGCAAAGGTAAGGGTAAAACCCCTTCTATTAAAATCAAAAGACCGCACAGACGTCTTATAATACCCCTTTCATATTTTGATAATGACGTATGGGAATTACCTGCGAATTCCGATGCGCTAACAAGTACAGAATATGAGACAGACTGAAGGTGAAATGCCAGATCAAGCTCACTGTAATATTCATTAATGGAAGCATCAGCACATTTTTGGCAAATACACAATTCAGATTAAAATAAAA
Organism: Anabrus simplex; assembly: GCF_040414725.1. NCBI lineage: Eukaryota > Metazoa > Arthropoda > Insecta > Orthoptera > Tettigoniidae > Anabrus > Anabrus simplex. The sequence continues at coordinate 149,615,255 of NC_090269.1, read as the reverse complement.
CAATGAGTCAACTAAAATATCCATTTGCATGGTAGCCACAATTAATCACAAGTTCTAAACTTCAAAATTTCGAGGGGACGGGGGAGATTTATCCCCCAATCCCTCGCTCCTCACTTTGCGTACGCCCCTGTCTTCGAGGGTCTTGAAATGTACCACCTCTGAGCTTTCCCTCTAAACAATTATAGGCCCTAGACCAGGGATGGCGAACCTATGACACCCCCCCCCCGCCCCCATTGGCGCAACAGCCCCAAGGGACCATGGCCTACCAAGCGACCGCTGCTCAGCCCGAAGTGTGGTCAGCACGACGGATCCTCCCGGCCGTTATTCTTGGCTTCCTAGACCGGGGCCGCTATCTCACCCTCAGGTAGCTCCTCAATTGTAATCATGTAGGCTGATAATAATAATAATAATAATAATAATAATAATAATAATAATAATAATAATAAAAATAATAATAATAATAATAATAATAATGTTATTTGTTTTACGTCCCACTAACTACTTTTTAAGGTCTTCGGAGACGCCATGTAGGCTGAGTGGATCTTGAACCAGCCCTCAGATGCAGGTAAAATTCCATGACCTGGCCGGGAATCGAACCCGAGACCTCCGGGTAAGAGGCAGGCGCACTACACCGCGGGGCCGGCGAACCTATGACACACGAACGTGAATTCTGCGGCACGTCAGAAAACATATTAACATATTTTAATGTTTTAACATGTAATAAATAGGTCGAAAATATAGCAACATACCATATTTACATTTATTTCTTCCTTCTGAACCTGCATCCTTCTTTTCCCTACATGTCCCAATTCGCAAAAGCAGAATCAATCCAACCTTTCATATTTGGTATTCCCGCCTCGCTCTTTATCCGCATTCCAACCCTCCTTAACTTTTTATCTTCTGACAGTCACTTGGGATATTTTTTCTTCCTATGCATCCTTTAATCGATTCCTCTTTAACTTAACCTAGCTCATTTTCCTCATATGCCTTTCTTCTCTTCTCACTGCTGTCCCCTCTATTGTACATGATGCAGTATTTATTTATCTTTTACTGTACTGTGTCATATCTCAACAAGTTCTTCTCTTCGTTTTACTTTCAAATTTTCCTCATTGTTTTCTTTTGCCTTTATGCTTTATTGTTAAATGTTGTATCTCAACAGTTATTTTGATCGTCTTTAATTTTCTTCCGCTATTTTTATCATTAGATGATTTTTTCTCATTGTTCTTTCACTTTTTTAATGTTTGCATTGTGCTACTCCATTGTGAATATAATTTTCATCGCGGAACTCTGTAATCCGGCTCATCGCTGCTTTGGTTTCCAAATAAATAAATAAATAAATAAATAAATAAATAAATAAATAAATAAATAAATAAATAGATAAATAAATAATGTCGGAGAAGTCGACATTGACCCACTAGAAACCACAAGGACTTCATATAGACAAAAGATCAACACCCACAAATTTGCGCCCAAGAAGCCGACGGCAAGACTTTTGAAAATAAAAAACGCGTGGACACAAGAAAGACGACAGGCCCGTAGTGAAAGTATGAGAAAGTTTTGAGAAGATAAGAAGAACAAGTGGATCAAGAAAACCAATGCTAAATAATGGTTCTACGTGCTCCTTAGAGCACCAAACGCATGAATGCATGCATGCATGCATGCATAACTAACTAACTAACTAACTAACTAACTAACTAAATAAATAAATAAATAAATAAATAAATAAATAAATAAATAAATTTCAGTGATCTTTGAATAATAAAACCATGAAACATTCAGGGTAATGCAACCTAATACCTAAATGAAGTCAAATGAGGGGTTCCTGATTATTTTAAAGGAAATTAACTGGTGGCATACTGGACAGTAAAAACTAACAAAACCGTAATTGATACGCTAGTCGGTAAAGGTTTACCATTCCTCGCCTAGACAAGAAATGGTGTATGGGTTTTAGTGCTGGGAGTGTCCGAGGACAAGTGCCGTCTCGTTTATAGGAAGGGGAGTTAGGGATTGGAATAACTTGCCAAGGGAGATATTCAATAAATTTCCAGTATCTTTGCAATCATTTAAGAAAAGGCTAGGAAAACAACAGATAGGGAATCTGCCACCTGGGCGATTGCCCTAAATGCACATCAGTAGTGATTGATTGATTGATTGATTGATTGATTGATTGATTGATTGATTGATTGATTGATTGATTGATTGATTGATTGATTGATTGATTGATTGATTGATTGATTGATTGATTGATTGATTTCTATCTTGCAACATAAATGATCGCATTATAATTTCCATAGATTATGGATCTGTCTCAGCTTTATCCTTGGCTTTGACAATATGAAAGTGACTATGTATGAGTGATGCTAGTAATGCCAATCCTTACGCAGCCAGTCCCTGTTATGAATGGTATGAAAATATCGCTCATAGGGTCGGCTGGTGTATGCATTTCAGTGGGCTTGGTAGACTGATATGTAAAAGCAACTTCTGGCTCGGTGAGGAAAGCAACGGGAAACTACATCACTCCTCATTTCCCTAGTACGCCTTTTCAGTGATGCCTAGGCCATCTATGACAGCTGATGGCGGAGCTGTTGAGGATCCAACGAGCCTTCGGGCTGAGGACTAAACATACATTCAGATTGTAAAGTATGCGGTCACGGCCTATCTCTTGAATTCCAACTTAATCTTCAAACTTATTCGTCTACTAATGTCATTCCACGCCAACTCTGCACTGATAGCTCGGAACATACCACTTAGTCGAGCAGCTCGTCTCCTTTCTCCCAAGCTGATCTGGGGCTGTTGTTTTCATGCACTGGCCACGGTTCCAACATATTTTCTTCTTTCTTTCCCTTTCCCCAATTCCTCTGAGGTAGGGTCTCCTTGCACTGCAGCGACACGCTCCTCCGAGCGAGCTGACCGCGCGGTGGGGGTCGTGAAGCTGTGAGCATACGTCTGGGAGAGGGTGGGTTCCAGTCTCTCCGGCAGCCCTGAAAGTAGTTATCCCATTTTCACACCACGCAATTGCTGGTGATGTACCTTAATTAAGGCCACGACCGCTTCCTTCCCATTCGTAGGCCTTTCCCAACTTTGCGTTGCCGAAAACCTTGGATGTGTTAAATAAATAAATAAATAAATAAATAAATAAATAAATAAATAAATAAATAAATAAATAAATAAATAAATAAATAAGACTAACATTGGTATTCTGACAATGCCATAATGCATTTACATCTTCAATACGCCCGACTCAATGGCTAAATGGTCAGCGCAGCACTGGCCTTCGGTTGAGAGGGTCCCGGGTTCGATTCCCAGCCGGGTCGGGGATTTTAATAGCTTCTGATTAATTCTTCTGGAACGTAGACTGGGTGTTTGTGTTTGTCCCAACACTCTCCTCTTCATATTCACACAACACACTACACTACCAACCACCAGAGAAACACGCAATAGTGATTACATCTCTCCATATAGGGTTGGGGTCAGAAAGGGCATCCGGCCTTAAAACAGGGACAAATTCACATGTGCAACGCAGTTCGCACCCGCGATCCCACAGATATGGGAAAAAGCGGTAGGAAAATAAGAAGAGTGTCCGAGGACCAGTTCGGCTCGCCAGATGCAGGTCTTTGATTTGACTCCCCTAGGCGACCTGCGCGTCGTGGTGAGGATGAGATGATGATGAAAACGACACATACACCCAACCCCCGTGCCAACGGTATTAACCAATCATGGTTAAAATTCCCGACCGCGCAGGGAATCGAAACCGGGGCCCCTGTCACCATTTAGCCATGGGGCCGGTCTCTTTCTTTCTTTATTGAGTTAATACTCTGAGGCATAGTTTTGACTCCGTTGTGTCCTTATGCCGCTCGATCGTTGTACGTGATCACCGGGATAGTGTGCTTAGTGTGATTAGCTGCCACCCCCAGAGGCCCGATTTCAATTCCCGGCTCTCCCACAAAATTTGGAAAGTGGTACGAGGGCTGGAAAGGGGTCCACTCAGCCTCGGTAGGTCAAATGAGTATAGGTGGGTTCGATTCCCACCTCAGCCATTCTGGAAGTGGATTTCCGTGGTTTCCCACTTCTCCTCCAGGCAAATGCCGGGATGGTACCTAAGTTAAGACCACGGCCGCTTCCTTGTCTATCCCTTCCAGCCTTCACATCCCCCCACAAGGCCCCTGTTCAGCATAGCAGGTGAGGCCGCCTGGGCGAGGTACTGGTCATCCTCCCAAGTCGTATCCCCGATCCAATGTCTCACGCTCCAGGACACTGCCCTTGAAGCGGTAGGGGTGGGATCCATCGCTGAGTCCAAGGTACAAACCAGATTAAGAAAGAAAGATAGAAAGAAAGAAATATGTGACATTCTTAAAATAAGTAGTAGCTTCAACTAAATAAAAAAAAATATTCGTATATTCGTTATATTACGACCAAGGCGATGACCTAAACTGTTTAAAAAATGATCTATAACAGAGGCACTGGTGTGGAATAATATGAAATGAAGGTTTAATTGCTTAAAACACTATTTTACAATTGCATAAAAGAGTGAAATTAAACATAAACACTGTTATACCCAAGACAATCCAGTTTGGAAGAAGAGCACCCAACAATGTCAGTTCATTTTAATCATTTAATAAATGAGAAAAAATTTAAAGCTAAACACGAAGTGAAATGAATAATGTAGTTAAAATAAAACTTAAAGACGATTTAGTGGGAGTAGTGTGAAGGGAACAGGCGGCTCGCGACCGCCGTACTTTCTACTTACAATTGTCCCGCATGCACTAGTGATGCATGGGATGCCTAATCACTTGTTTTGGAAGGGGTGTTACAACGAGCTGCATTGTGGATGTTGTGAAACAAATAGAAGTCACGTTCCATAACAGGATGCATTTGTACATACGCCAAAGGTGCAGGAAATAAAAGTTAACAGCTTATTAATTTACACAGATTCCACTCTAAAGAGTTGTTTGTATGAAACAAAAACTAATACTGTTCGGCGAAATACGCGTGTAGAAGGCAGACGTCTGTTTAGTGCATCGGCTGCATTCCCCTCATATTCTCCACAGATTATTTGTGTATTTGTCCTTGCTGAATACAGTAGCCATTGCCGATATGCAGACAGTACATGTAGTCCTGCTGTACACACACCAGCCTAGAACTATGCGGTCGTAAACGGCGTTTACTAATCCAACGTGTTGCATTAGACGGGTAGCGCTGAGGAGCGACCGTCCGGTTGTTCTCTCTTCATATTGTGACGTAACCTGCCTCCTGGCAGTAGTACCCCTGTGAAAATCAGTTAGCAGACATCCCAATCATCATTTGTGCATGCGGGACATTTATAAGAAAGTACGCCGCTCGCGAGCCGCCTGGTACAGTTGTAAGAACCTAACATCCCAGCAATGTACTTCACTGAAAATGTCTTCGAGTGTACCAGGCAGAACTACCAATGAGAGAAGAACGAAGAATTAAAACCGCTTCTTACACTAATAGCAATTCAAGTATTTCTTGGTATTCATTGGATGCTACGTTGCATAAAAGGGTCCACAGCGAGGTTGGCATGGAGTTCAAGAATTGGTATGGATCCCATAGCCATTTTTATAATGGCATTTGTGAAAGCTCATTTTCCCCCGAAGTCCAAAGTTTAATTTTTTAAAATCAAAAATAATCTATTCAGACTAAGTGAATACTTTAAAACAGGAAAGAATATTAAAGAATGCATTCTGACTTGAGTATAGAAAGGGTATAAAATTAACATATTTTTGTAAATTTTCTTCATATTTCTTAAAATATTTTTAAGCCTTTGCGGGCTGCCATTTGAAAACCTCTAATCTATAAAATGACGGGAAAATTTGAGTAAAATGATCCGAAAACTTTTAAAACTGACATAAATTTAAAATAAAATCGAGTTGGTATAGCCTAATATTTATGTTGTTGACACATTAACACACAAACAAATGCAAACAGACTAACATAAAACATACATAATCTAATTTCATACTTCGATGAAGGTGCACATAAATACTGATTAAAATTTCAGCCCATTGTTTAGCACTCCAAATTCGGTCTTACTTTCACGAATGTCTTTTCTGTTATGTCATCCGTTATTAAATCGGGGACATCTGAAGAACAAACAAAAAAATAATTAACGTTGCGATAATATCCAATACGACACGCGTTAATGCTTCAAAGTCCTCAAACATGTAAGAGAATGACTCAAAAAGTATAAACTAGTCTAATAAACTTTGGCACCCAACTACGGACATTTCGATTAATTATTTTTATTTTATTTCATATACTTAATTAAGTTATTTGAGTTATTTTATTTATTCAGAGATCATATATAATAATCAAATTGCGAAATTTAGAAAATTACCTAAAAATACAAAATGACAAAAAATGTTTAATGAATTAGCATTTCTTCACCGTGGGAACTAGATCAGGATTTCTGTACAAGTCAGCAATATCTATTGTGAACCAATTAAAAGATAACATGTCATCAATATCCTAGCCTTGATTATGACTTACGGTTATGATATTAGGCAGTAAAATTGTTCTAAACACCTCATTGTTTTACGACAAAGATATCATTGTTGCTTCAAATAATTTGCATAAATTAGTCTACTGTTCTCTAATTTGGGAGGAAGTATAGATACTTATTAAATAATAAATTGAAAGGAATATTCAAAATAATTACCAAATGAATGGAGAGTTGCCATAGTAGCCCCTGTATATAAAGGAAAGGATGATAGATATAAAGCTGAAAATTACAGGCCAGTAAGTTTCACATGCATTGCATGTAAGCTTTGGCAAAGCATTCTTTCTAATTATATCAGACATGTTTGCGAAATTAATAACTGCTTCGATAGAAGGTAGTTCGAGTCTAGGGAAGGTTATTCCACTGAAGCTCAACTTGTAGGATTCCAGCAAGCTATAGCAGATTTCCTGCAATCAGGAGGTCAAATGGACTGTATCGCGATTGACCTCTCTAAGGCATGGGAGAGTACTGGCAAAAATGAGTGCAATTGGACTAGACAAAGAGTGACTAAATGGAGGGCTATATTTCTAGAAAATAGAACTAAGAGAATTAGAGTAGGCGAAGTTTTATCTGACCCTGTAATGATTATGAGGGGAATTCCTCAAGTCAGTATTATTGGACCTTTATATTTTCGTATATATTGTGACTACTCTTCATTGATTTTACAATATGAAACTGAATTAATGAAACAATATTAAAATATTCAATCGTCGGACTATGTACTCACACTTAGTACTTACCTCAGTACTTACACATACAATTGTTGATGGGCGCCAGCTACAAATAGAGAATGAGAGTCTTGAATATCTCTAGAGTGTGAGGTAATAAGCTTACTTTGACAGCATAACATATAGGTTTTGGGAAAAGGAGATTGGCGTTCGGTTTCCCCATTAAAATGTTGAGGTTATCTGAGCTACTATAGAAATGAAACTATCAATTATATTCGATACTAAACAAAAGATGTATTCTTTAAAATTCGAATTTAACGAGTGAGGTTTTTTTTGCTATTGGCTTTACGTCGCACCGACACAGATAGGCCTTATGGCGACGATGGGAAAGGAAAATGCTAGGACTGGGAAGGAAGCGGCCGTGGCCTTAATTAAGGTACAGTCCCAGCACTTGCCTGGTGTGAAAATGGGAAACCACGGAAAACCATCTTCAGGGCTGCCGACAGTGCGGTTCCAACCACCTATCTCCCGAATACTGGATAATGGCCGCACTTAAGCGACTGCAGCTATCGAGCTCGGTACGAGTGAGATTTACTGCGATAATTCAAAAGATAATATAAAACACTGACATTATAACTGAAGGAAACTCTAGGCATATAATTTGAAATCCTCTTGACCGGATATTTAAAAGTTGTACAAGAAATTTATCCCTCACTGGTTCCCTTAATTGTACCTTGAACACCTTGAGTGTTGTTACGACGTATTCCTTTGAATTGGTCTCAGCTGTAGGTTACTCAAGCCTAATTTTGTGATGTATCCTTTTAGTATCACGAACGAGATATAGTATGGTTTGAAATTATATTTACACTTCACAATCAACTTTACAAGTAATTCACTGATAACTGTTAGTCTGCATTACGACGACTCATTATTCGGCTGCCACCGAACTGACGCAAGAACTCGACCGAACAGATACACGAAACACACTCCGAACATAATCCATTTGGTCACTGAGGATTACGTATCCATATCACTGTTCCCCATTCGTCTCCTTCCAATCGACTTCATGGCAAGTCTCTCCATTCATCTCCTTCCAACCAACTGCTTCCAACCAACTGAACTATCCAACTGGTTGCCGCTATAGGATACTTCACCTATATATAGCCATTAGTTGTCACATGGTATAACACCCACGTCAGAGCTCAAAATAGATATGATGTCACTCCCACCCAGCTATAAATGTTACATATTATGTTGAAATAGCCTAAGGCACATTTGCAGTTCCCTAAATATGATCTCATCGCAAAATGCATACAATGACAGAGCGATGACTCGACAGTTTCTGTAACAGTATTGCACCACGTGTTGCAGTGTTAAAAGGTTTCACAAAACATATCCATATCTGATATTAGGCAATTAGTCTCACTCTAGATGATTTTAATGCTAACACACACATATATATACGCAATAAATTTAATACAATAAAGCAAGCGATAATTAATACATAGCGAAATCGTATTATAGAATTGAATCAAGCAATCATAATAATAATAATAATAATAATAATAATAATAATAATAATAATAATAATAACAATACAGATAAAATAACAATAATGCAAATAATCATAGCTATGACACCAATACAAATGAATGCTTGTAATGGGATTTGAACCGTTACAATTCACCTCCCTCATAAAAAAATCGAATAACAAAGAATCGATTGATTTATGAACAACATAATATATATAACACTAACATCGACATATCTAAAAACTTTTAAATGAGTATACAACAATGTTTTTAACTCATCAATACATTTTATAAAATATCACTTATATGAGAACTTTTCTCGCACATTGTCATCATAGATAACTCTTAAGTGTCTTGTAGTCTCCTTATCATACAATTCGCAACAATATAGCACTTATTTTTCCATGTACTGGAGTTCAGTGCAGCAACACGACAGCTAATTTGTACGCAAATTCACAGAAGTTAGTTTTTTATGCCAGCTTCTTACAAAAATTAATAATTATCCTATTAATAAATCAACAAATCTTACGTGAGGTACTTCTTTAAATTTCTGATGTTATAAGTAGCGACAATATTCCCTTTCTGATCTTTAAATAGTATGCACACTTCGAAATACGGTTCACAATCGTGAAATACCCCTGATACAAAAGAAAGGATTTAGACGTATTTCCCACCTCGGCTGATGAAGGAAATGGAACTCTTAGTAGCCCCTTGTCACCCAAACTGAATTCGTCCAATGTTGCCCTTTCTTAACTTACATATCTTAATCGAGTACTTCTTACGTCTAACTTACTGCTACCATTAATTACTTTATTAACCATGACTACGTCATTACTTAAAATGTCCCATTTAACATTACTTATGTCAAAATCCCATTGTTCTCTTAAATCTACTTTTACTACACAACTATTTATAATACTTACCTATTCAAATTCTACCTTCGACCTGTCCACGTGACCTACTTTATCCGATCCCCTGAGAGTTTGAAATACTCTGGCTCGATGACGACTCCTGAATAACATTCATATTCGGCTTATTATTATCTCTCTGATAACTAAAATCCTCACGCCTCCCATTTTCGGATTTTCTCTGGTTACCCTGCTGATCCCTATCACTATTGACATTACTATTAATCTTCTGCTGATCATGATTACTACCTTTCCTCTGATACTTGTCTGACATTCTCCCCCCCCCTCCCTGTACTGTTCTACTTTTACAGAACGTAATGCGTTCCCTCTCGCGCCTTTGTGCATTTTCATCCCAAAACTCGTCAATGAACTTCTCTTTAAATTCTCCTAAATTTAACATATTATTCCGAAACACTTAAAACCTAATTTACTTTTACCGATAACAACATTCGACAAGATCTCCAACACGTATTCCCATTCAATAATATTATTCCTCAACTTACTTGCAAATATTTTCTCAACTAGTTTTACAAATTTCGTAGGACTGAACTGTTTTCCAGAAAACATAGGTAAATCTTGGTCCCTACTGAACAAACCACTCGCTACTACCACCTGCCCCGCCGTCTGACCTCTAAATTCCTGCCGTATCACTCTCTGACAATTCAAAACTTCTTCTTCCGCTACTCTCTCAGCAATCCCTTTCACTATTCTCATTTCTTCCTGTAATTTTTCTTCTTTTTCTGTCGCATCCTGTGATAGTGTTCCCTGTTTGTTCCGTAGTTCACTGACCTCTCCAAGTTTGCTTTCAATCTGCTCGATACTACTAACCCGTTCACTCGGCTCTTGCCCAACTGCAATGTAAATCTTGTACAATCCTTTCTCGATTACCTCATGAGTTTCTTCCCGATTACTAGAATTCTTATTACTTAACGGTACGATATTGTTACTGTTCTCTGTACATGTTACCTTAACTTGCTCGGTGTGAGTATGAAGATTGCTCCGACTCAACTTTAGTTCACCTCCAATTTCAACACTCTCTTATTTGACTTAGACTTAACTTAGATGTTTGATCAGTTACCTCTAATGTCTTAGTGTCTATTTTACTATTTAGAGATTCATTTAACCTGTCTATATTATTGTTGATAACACTGTTACACCTACTAAACACTTCTTCCATTTCTTTATTTCTAGTATCAATCTGTTTCTTGCAATTTTCGTTACTAGTTTCAATCTGTTTCTTACAGTTTTCATAATCACTATCAATCATTTCCTCCATTCGTTTATTACTATTTCCGTTATTCCCACTAATTATTTGTTCCATTTTGCTACATAACTGCTTACTATTTTCGTTACTTCTACTTACTAATTCTTCTGTGTGTTTACTCCTATTTCCGCACAGGTCGGTCATTCTGGCCATGAGCAAATTAACAAAATCTTGGTTCTTCCCCCCCCCCATGCGACTTCCTTTTTAGTTTCAGTGTGCTTCTCAACTTCTGCATTTTCCTGAATTGTCTCAGAACCTTCCATCGTGTTCACCTGCTCCCTATTCTCAACCTCACCTTGGATGTTCGTTGAAGCAATAGCCTCCTCGTCACGTAACGTGCTATTGTCTTCCTTGCGATCTTTGATTAACTAGTAATAGTACGCGATCTCAAATTAATTTCCCTCCTCAAATCCTTTGACATGCCCCCAAAATACAAATATCTAACACAAAATTACACTCCTCACATTTACCGGTTATAATTCTCTTGGTTTAGATGTGCATATTCTTCCCAAAATCATCCTATAGTATGCTGTCATTCAGAACAAGTTCTGAATTATTCGAGTCTCACGTTGCAGTGACACTTTGTGACTTTTACTAACATTAAAAAATATGAAACTGAATTAAAATGAAACAATATTAAAATATATAATCGTCGGACTATGTACTCACACTTAGTACTTACCTCATTACTTACACATACAATTGTTGATGGGCGCCAGCTACAAATAGAGAATGAGAGTCTTGAATATCTCTAGAGTGTGAGGTAATAAGCTTACTTTGACAGCATAACATATAGGTTTTGGGAAAAGGAGATTGGCGTTCGGTTTCCCCATTAAAATGTTGAGGTTATCTGAGCTACTATAGAAATGAAACTATCAATTATATTCGATACTAAACAAAAGATGTATTCTTTAAAAATTGACTTTAACGAGTGAGATTTACTACGATAATTCAAAAGATAAGGTAAAACTCTGGCATTATAACTGAAGGAAACTCTAGGCATATAATTTGAAATCTTCTTGACCGGATATTTAAAAGTTGTACAAGAAATTTATCCCTCACTGGTTCCCTTAATTGTACCTTGAACACCTTGAGTGTTATTACGACGTATTCCTTTGAATTGGTCTCAGCTACAGGTATCTCAAACCTAATTTTGTGATGTATCCTTTTAGTATCACGAACGAGATATAGTATGGCTTGAAATTATATTTACACTTCACAATCAACTTTACAAGTAATTCACTGATAACTGTTAGTCTGCATTACGACGACTCAATATTCGGCTGTCACCGAACTGACACAAGAACTCAACCGAACAGATACACGAAACACACTCCGAACATATAAACCATTTGGTCACTGAGGATTACGTATCCATATCACTGTTCCCCATTTGTCTCCTTCCAATTGACTTCATGGCAAGTCTCTCCATTCATCTCCTTCCAACCAACTGCTTCCAACCAACTGAACTATCCAACTGGCTGCCGCTATAGGATACTTCACCTATATATAGCCATTAGTTGTCACATGGTATAACACCCACTTCAGAGCTCAAAACAGATATGATGTCACTCCCACCCAGCTACAAATGTTACATATTATGTTGAAATAGCCTAAGGCACATTTGCAGTTCCCTAAATATGATCTCATCGCAAAATGCATACAATGACAGAGCGATGACACGACAGTTACTGAAATAGTATTGCATCATGTGTTGCAATGTTACACGCTTTCACAAAACATATCCATATCTGATATTAGGCAATTAGTCTCACTCTAGATGATTTTAATGCTAACACACACACACACGCACGCACACACATACGTATATACACAATAAATTAAATACAATAAAGAAAGCGATTATCTTCTATATAAATAAAATCGTAACGACCGTGTGTCTGTACATTGATTATTTTGGCGAAATTTCCGTACAGTTATCCGTTTCAGGTGTAATAATGACCATCTGCTTAATTTTTAGCTTTGGTGTCTGTTTGTTTGTTTGTCTGTTTGTCTGTCCTTCTATAACTTGAAAAGTACTGGATATTGCGCCGTTCCCGCGTCCAGGCATGGACACAAGAGATCCTGACTAGCTCTAAATTCAATTGGTCCGATGACTAAGTTTTATGGATGTGAGTTCCGTAATAGAAAAACGTCCAGGTCGATTAATGGTAGATTCTAACTAACGTTGAAAGACGTCTCTTACCCGTAACTAGTTAGATACCATACTCTTACTAGCTCTTAGAGAAGTTGTCGTCAACTGAAACTACTATTGTCTTACAACTAATACTTATTCTAGGAACACATAGAAAGAATGTTGAGGTTTCACTATCCCATATTTATTCAAATATTAAATCAGACATTTAATAAAAATTATCTCAAATTTTACCAATGAATACTTCTTGAAGTGAGTGACTCATTGTCATTCCTACAGTCTATATCCGTCATCAACATTTCAGAAAAATTACGTCTTCCGAATTCATCATAAATAAATGCCTCCTCGGATTACATTATTTCACTTCATAAGTCCATTGATCTCTCAAAATCATATAATATTAGAATAAATATTATGTAACATTTGAGAACTATTGAGAAGCATGTGTTTTCATCCGTATGCAACTCACTTACGAGGTTGGGCGATAACGAATTAAATTAATGTGAATGAAATTAATTATATTTACATGAGCCGTACTGGCAAGAAAATAAACATTAAAATCAAGAATACTAAGAGTATAGGATGCATCCGTTAAGAAGAAAAATAAAAATTGTATCAATTACTATTTACAATATCTCTGTCTATACTCTATTGAGAAATAAAGAATGCTTGTGTAATCGTCGAGTTAATGTTCAGTTAAGAATTGGAGTTCAAGTTGTCTGAATATCAGTTATTCTTGGAATAAATATGAAATTCTGCTCGTTACCACCTATTCCTTACTCTTTAAACTGACACATTATTTAATTTTCACTAACTGTCTGTCTCGATGCAGGTTTAAAATTCTCAATAAAAATTATCACAAAATTTTCTTGACTTTGAATTGACAAGTACTCTCTTGTATGTTTCACAGTTTAAATATTCACTTTCACATGCTTAATTGCTTCTTAGTTACTCATATTTCCCTGTGTCACACCATAAGCTAAGCTACGTCCATTGTAAGTCGTAATCACCCTTCAAGTATCGTTATCCTAAGATTTAACTTATGAACTTAAGGTAATGTGACCTTAATTTTAGTGATAAGTATTAGTCTACGTGCGTATTTGGTTGCAAGAACGTCACCACACATATCCTATGTAGTTATCATCACACATACTACTAACGAAAAATCTACTTGGTCAGAAGACACTACCTCCGACTAAAAATAATTCTCTGTTGAATATCTATGTCACCAGTGATTAGTCTAGTAGGTTGAATTTTGTCCAGAATAATGTTATACACAGTGAGAGTTTTCAAGATCATTCTAAATAAATCAGTGAAGGCTTAAATCTTATCATGACTACATATATGACTCTCTAGGCAATCCTAACATGGATAAAAACATCGCTCTACCAGTCTCGAGATCATATCCTAAGCTATGTAAAAATGCATAGGATCAAGAATTATCACATGGAATTGGCGAGAATTCACTGACACTCTCAGAAACATCATTTGAAATCACGAGATCTCACTTCGCACAACTATGACTATCTCTCTCGAAGAAACTAATAAATATGACCATCATAAATCACTATCATCCTTATACCATATCTATAACGCGTTAATTATTACACACATTTCACGTATAACAAATCTCTCACTTCATCATATTCAAATCACTTCCTTAAACCGCACATCAACGTGCCGTGACATTCATAAAATGCATACTTTACTTCCTAGTGTCATAGTGCCAAATTTAACATCATAACTCAGATTATATGGATTTCGTTATGGTACAGTTAATCCAATAAACTAGCTCCAAATCGACTAATATAGATGTTAAATATTTATTCCAATTTGCAAATGAATTTCTTTCCTCTATATTTTTGTTGGTGTGAATGCACTCAACAGCTGATCAGTAAGTTTCCTTCCCTATTAAGCGGTATCGGGCAAATTTATTGAAGCTCTGCGCCACTTCGTGACGTAGTTCTATTGTAATCTGTTTATTTCCTTTTTAACGTATTTAATCTTCCGCGCAGCGATTAAATCTTGATAACAGCTGTTTGGCGTGTAGTCGCGAATTATATTTCGTTTCCAAATTACAATATTTAGTTCAGCTGGATAATCCTTTTCAATGTAGTCTTGCGTCTTCTTACTGCTTCGAGGTCAGATTATATAGTAGGTGATGAGCAAATTTTTCTCTTGAATAATAGGTTTAAATAATGTCCATTTGTCATTCTTTTCCTGCGCGTTCTATACATGGTTATTTCCGTAACCGACTGATGAAAATACTTACATTTCGGCCCTTAC
Organism: Anabrus simplex; assembly: GCF_040414725.1. Classification (NCBI taxonomy): domain Eukaryota; kingdom Metazoa; phylum Arthropoda; class Insecta; order Orthoptera; family Tettigoniidae; genus Anabrus; species Anabrus simplex. The sequence goes on along the minus strand of NC_090269.1, from coordinate 149,599,925 downwards.
TGACGTTAAATGCATTTTATTTAACATTTTGATCGCAGAGACTCCATCTTTGTTCCTACAGCTCTTATAAAGAACTGTGAAACGGCACATTAATTTCCCCTAAGTTGAAAGAAATATATGGCTTGCTGTATATTTATTATATTCGCCTTCCTTCTTATAATGGGACTTTTCACTGTTCTTTATAAGTTCTCATTCATATCATTACTCGTTTCTTCAGAATAATCTGCTCATTCATGTTGTAAGTGGCTTCAATACATACTTCTTTGCTTCGTCATAACATAGGATGATCTGTCACTTCTCTATTCCTTGAAATACAACTTGATGTTGGAACTGTTACGTACTCCTTTACTTTTTCCATTCAAGTCGTGTATTTCATATGCATTATTTCTAAATGAATGGTTTATCATAAATGGTCCTTCGTATAAATGCAAGAATTTCGCGAAGGTTTTGTTCGTTACACTGGAGATTGCGGGTTTCTTTATTAATACAAGGTCGCCTTTCTTCAACTCAGGTTGGAATTTCTTATGCTGTACTCTCCTTAACCTTCTGTGTGCTTGTCTGTACATTTTCTCTCGAACCAATTTGTTAATTTCGTTGAGATCTAAGTTAGGTTCAGTAGGTAGATGAATAATTGTGCCCCAAGGTCTCTCAGGTTTGATATTATGGTGAATAATTTTGAGTATTTGTCCGCTGGATTCATGTATTATGTTATTCATGCTGTCTTCTATTATTCCAATTACCTCTAACCACTTCCAGTGTTGGTTCGGACAATAAATTCGACAGAACTTCGCTATTTCCTTCATGCATCTTTCAACAGGATTGGACGCTGGATGTCTCACCGAGCAAAGAATTTGTTTAATTTCTAACTTTTCCATGGTTTCTCTGAACTGAAGCGACGTAAATTGTGTTCCTCTGTCTGTCAGTAATTTTTCAGGCTTCCCCATACTAGGTAAGGTGTTTTTAATCAGACGTTGTAATACCTGTTTTGTGTTGGCGCGTTGAATTGGTTGTAACGACACATATTTAGAGAATACATCCATCACTACGACTATGTACTTATGTCCCTTTCTGGCGGTTGGGAGTCTGCCAAAGATATCTATAGCATATAATTCTCGAGCTTTCTGCGGTAGTATAGCTCTGGGTTCATGTCTTACTATACCACTGCCATGTTTGACCTTTTGGCATGTGTCGCATGTTCTTACTGTATTCCTCACAGTTCTTCGAATACCTTTCCAAGTAAATTTTTCGAGTATGACTTGTGTTACTTTTTCTACGCCACCGTGACCTGTAATCCTACGTATGTGCCAGATTACTTCCTTGTATAACATCGAAGGTAATACTATACGTATCCTTTCATGACCTTTGCCTGTTCTAGCCATTAGTATTCCTTGCTCTAAGCTGTAGATTTTCGCAATCCCTGACCTTGTTTCATTTTCATGGTTCCCGTCTTCCAATTTATCTATGATTTGTTTCAACCTTTCGTCTTGACGCTGCAAGTGTACTAGGTTCAGTAGTTTCTCTAATATTTCTTCATCTTCCGGGACCAATTCTATTTTATGAATTACTTCCTCTTTCCCCACAGGGTTACGACTTAAGGCGTCAGCTAGGATGTTTTCCTTTCCTTTACAATACTCGATTTTTATCTGGAATTGCTGCGTGAACAACATCCACCTTGTTATCCGCTCATTAGTCATTGCAGCTTTCAATCCAAACGTTAATGCCTTATGGTCTGATCTGACCGTTACTGGGTATCCGTAAATAGTTTTTCTCCATTGCTGTAAAGCGTAAATAATTGCTAACAACTCCTGTTCTGTCGTGGTATAGTTAACCTCGTGGCTCCTCAATTTTTGGCTAGTGAATGCTAGATATATTCTTTTGGGAGGTGTTCCTTCTTCTTCTTGGTACAAACAAGCTCCGATGCCAATATTAGATGCGTCTGACTGTATTATAAATTCCCTTTCATAGTTCGGATAGCCTAATTTGATGCTTCTGGTTAACAAGGTCTTTAATTCTTGGAATGCTCTCTCTGCCTTCTCATCCCATTTCCACCTGTTGTTGATCTTTAACAAGTCCTGTAAAGGTGCAGCGGTCTGGGTATATCCTTGACAATGGTTAGAGAAAAACTGCGCCATACCAAGAAATTGCCTGACGTGCTTTATACGCTTCGGTCGGGGAAAATCGCATATGGCCTGGATCTTAACTGAGTTTGGCCGTACACCTGTACCATCTATCATGTGACCGACGAATAGTACCTCTTCTCGACAGAATTTAGATTTTGTAAGGTTGATCTTAAATCCAGTTGCTCTTAGGTTTCGAAACAACTTTTCCAGCTTGTCACAATGTTCTGTAAATGTTTTAGTTGCCAAAATTAGATCGTCCACGTAGTAAGTTAAAAACTCCTTTACTTCCGGTGTTAAATTTCTGTCCAAGGCTCTCACCAAAACTGCACAACTATTCCTCAAACCGAATGGGAGACGGCAATAGATATATGTCTGATTATCAAACATAAATCCGGTTAACAATCGGGATTTTTCTTCCAGAACGATGTGATGGTATGAGGACGTAAAATCCATGGTTGAAAAATACCTCATGTCACGGAATTTCTGAATAATATCTTTTATCTTTGGAGTTTGATTATACTCTGGAATTAATCGACCGTTCAAATCACGTGCATCAAGGCACAGACGGAGTTTCCCGTTGCTTTTCACCACAATTACTAAGGGATTCAAATAAGGACTGGATGTCTTCATTATAATGCCATCGTCTTCCATTTCTTTTATGATCTTTTTCACTTCTGGGAAGTGTTTCTCTGGAATTCCACAAAGTTTGCCTTTATAGGGTGTCCAATCGTTCACTAGTAGTTTGTATTTGAAATTTGGAATCTGTCCTGGTTTATTCTTAAATAAATCCGAGTATTCCTGTAAGATTCCATGAAGTTTTGACTTTTCGACCGAGGAAATCTTAGCTTTAGCCACTGCTTCTGCAATGTTCGGTATGTCTTCTTCCTCCTCCATAGCCATTACTTTCTCTATGCTTTCTACAGTGTTTCCATCTGCCAGGAATATCTCTCCTTCCTCTACTTGAAAGTTCGGATGCCCTTCCGATGGTAAGTTTTCTTCTTCCGGTACCTTCTTGTTATCTATGATCATAATGTCGTCATTGATCTTAATTCGTTCTTGGTTTTCCCTCGTGTTTTCGTCAGATATAGGGAATCTTATTTCTTGTTTTTCCATATCGATCGTCATTCCTGTTACCGTCATGAAGTCTATTCCTAGTATAATATTATATTTAATTTTGTTCATGACAATGAATGGATGTTCAAAGTGCCTGTTTCCAATATTGATTTCCAAATATGTTTGTATATTGCATTCTACCGTTTTATCCGGTATTATTCCTCTTATTTTAATTTTCGAAACTGGGATGGTTAATAATTTCATTCTTCTACTCATATCTTGGAATAATTCCTTTGAAAGCACGCTGATGCTAGCCCCAGAATCCACTAGGCAACGTACCTTCAGCTCTCCAACTCTTGCTACGATAATAGGCAATTCATATTTTCTTTTCATGTGATGTACTGTCAAATCCTTTATCAGTTCTTCCGAATCGATTTCCCACGAATCAATCTGCGTTATGAAATAACTGTGAATTTTGGAATCCAATGCGTTCTTTATATTCTCAACCTCACCTTCTAATTCAAAATCGGCGTTGTTTTTTTTTTGCTTGTTATCTTCTCATTTTTTCTTCTACATTCGAATTCTCTCGAGTTTGGATTGAGGATTTGTTCTTCCTGTTTCCTCTTTTTATATCTCTGTAACTCAAGACTCTCTGCTCCCTCTACATCAGCGTTGACGTCTTGATCTCTAATTGCTTTCTCCCACTTGACCTTCTCGTTTCGGTCCTCATTTACTTCGCGTATAGGTCTCCTATTATAAGTTTCCCTTCCTTGGTTGTCTCTCACATTTCTTCTTCCGTAACCATATCTTCCTCTGAAATTACCTCTTCCTCTGTTTTCTCTATACGGGTTCCTGTATCGCATGTTGGGTCTATATGCTCTATTTCCCATGTATGCTTCTTGATGGTAGGACCCTCTCCTGCAATAGCATTTTTCTTCATCTCTCCTTCCACTCTCCTGGTTTCCCCATTGTCTCTTCCTGTTCATTTTTCCTCGTTCTTCAGAGGTATTCTTATCGATGCTTTCCTGTGTGAGCACATTAACCGTTTCTTCACCGTAAGTATTCCTAATCATTCTTTGAGGGCGTGGTGATGTAGTCATATCGATGTCTAAGTGTTGTTTCCATTTGTACTGCCGTAGTTGGATTAGCAGTAGCCAGTAGTCGTTGTACATCTGAGGGAAATTGTCGTTGTATCATCTTGATCGCTTCAAGTTCACTGGGTGGCGAATCAAGATCTTGAAACCGGTGAAATTGATAAGCAAAGTAGTCACTAAACCCTGTTTGACCATTAGCATACTTGCGAGAATACAACTCTAGACGTAAACTCTGCTGCACTTCCGGACTCCAAAATTTTTGCAAGAGAGCTGTCTTAAAGTCGCTATACTCATGAAAAGTATACTTAAATGCTTGGAACCACAAGCCTGGATTAGCACCTAAATGCTTTTCCACTATTTTCAATTTCTTCTCCTCAGCGATGCCATGTTCCTTAAAATAATCCTCCATTTCCCTAAGGAAACGTTTGGGCGAAATACTGGTTGAATTCATTATTAAAGTGCTCCGGTCTATCATCGAACGTTTTTATGACGTTTATAATCGTAGGATAACCACTGCTTCCGTTATCCACATTTGTCTCCCCCATACTGTGGTTAGAACGTGTGACTGGTATGGATGTCACTTCTCTTTCATTTATTTGAAACTCAACTCCTCTATTTCGCTCGCTACCAGACATCATAACAGTCTTTCCTGGTCCTTCCTCACGAATTTCTCGTAACTGAGCTTGCATTTGTCTAAGCCCTTCTTCAGATTTCGATATTCTCTGGTTTAATTCATCCTTATGTTGTTCTGTTTCGTCCCTTATCTCCGTTACTCTGTTCCCAATTTGGTTTGCAGCCTGGTCGTACTTCTTTTCCAGACTTGTACTTGTTGTTTGCACGTCTTCACCTAATTTTCCTATACTTTCCTCACATAATCTCCACTTTCCTTGGGAATCTAGGCTTAACTTCTCCATGTTGTCTGATAAATCTTTTATTACATTCTCCTTTAATGACTGGAGATAGTTATTGTTCCCTGCCATTTCTTTCCTAATTTCGTTTATTTCTTCTCGTATCTCCCGGTTCTTCTCCTCCATACTTCCACTAATTTCAGCTTTCCATTCATCTATATTGTTCTTGTTCTCTTCTTTCATCTCCTCCATCATTATCTTGTGTCCTTCTTCCATCCTTTCCTGACATTTATTCATTTCTTCCTTTTGTTCTTGCTGACCTCTCCTTATTTCCTCCATCATTTCTCTATGGTTCTCTTCCTGTATCTCCCCCATTTTCTCTCCAAATCCTCCATGAATCTCTGGTATCGTTCCTCTTGTTCTTGCTTCTCTCTTTTCCTCTCTTCTTCCTGCCTCTTCTCCTTCTCCTCTCGTTCCTGTCCTCTTTATTCTTCTTCTTGCTTCTTAGCAATTTCTTCCACCTGTTTCTTATTCATTTCTTCCATCATCTTCTTCAACGTCTCTTCTTGCTTTCTCATTTCTTCCTGCCTCTCTTTCTTAGCTTCCTCGTCGCGTCTTCTGGCTTCTTCATCCCGTTTTTCATCACGCTTTCTAGCTTCTTCATCGCGCTTTCTATTCTCTTCCAACCTCTCCTTTTTAGCTTCTTCATCACGCTTTCTAGCTTCTTCATCGCGCTTTCTATTCTCTTCCAACCTCTCCTTTTTAGCTTCTTCCATCATTTCTTTTATAGCCTGCAACATTCCCCGCTGCTCTTCTTTCTGTCTTCTTCCTTTCTCTTCCTGTTCTTTTTGATATTTCTCTTGTTTCTATTCTTGGTCTTTTCGATACTGTTCTTGTTCTTCTCGTTGTCCCTTTTGATACTCCTCAAATTGAGCTTTCAAATGGCTTAACGTCATCATATCGATATTCAACTAGTATTCTAAATTCTAAAAATCCTGATAAACTCTATATTTTCCCTAAGTTCTCCACAAATCAAGTTCTCCAGCAATGTCTCTACCACTACTTCAATCAACAATATATATATTCAGTAAATAAACAGACAGGCTTCACTACTTGGATCTGACTCAGCTCACGATGTTGACCCAATCACACTAGGAAATATGAGGTACTTGTTCATGTAATTATGACTCCAATTCTTAACTGAAAATAACTCAAATAACCTCTTACAATCTATCTCTTACATATAAGTTATATCTAAATAAATTAATATATTAGCGGTAATCTTTCCTTCCTTCCGAGTTCTGACTGCCATCAGCCACTTTCTGCTATTCTCTTCAGAGCAATCATCCATCTCTTCTTTCTCCTATTCCATTATCTATACTGGGCATCTACTCGTTCTCACAGTCTAATATCTTACTGTGTCCACTTCGATCCCATAAAATAATAATGCATAACAGTCCAGTAAATAAATTACCGTACGATATTTCCATATCCATGCAATCACCTTGCTGTTACATTCAATAACTCCTCACCCATTAATTCCTAAAATATCTCCTTTACCTTACCCAATTCCTTGAGTAAATTCTCCCATTTTACTCTAATATTGCACCAAAGATCCGTCATTCGACTATCATCTCTATTATCTTCTTAACAAGTTTCCCGATGTCTTCCTCATTCTCATTGCTACATATGGGAATCAACCTCTTCACAGTTCTATGTCGTATTCTTTCTTTTGGAATTCCCATGACGACTTTCTCTTGAATTTCCACATGCATGAGTATCCCAAAAATTCTACTTGGTTTGCGACCAATAGTTCCCGTGGCGTTTTTCTCCATTCGCAACACGTTGAGGCGCCATTTTCTACTTGCGCCGTTCCCGCGTCCAGGCATGGACACAAGAGATCCTGACTAGCTCTAAATTCAATTGGTCCGATGACTAAGTTTTATGGGTGTGAGTTCCGTAATAGAAAAACGTCCAGGTCGGTTAATGGTAGATTCTAACTAACGTTGAAAGACGTCTCTTACCCGTAACTAGTTAGATACCATACTCTTACTAGCTCTTAGAGAAGTTGTCGTCAACTGAAACTACTATTGTCTTACAACTAATACTTATTCTAGGAACACATAGAAAGAATGTTGAGGTTTCACTATCCCATATTTATTCAAATATTAAATCAGACATTTAATAAAAATTATCTCAAATTTTACCAATGAATACTTCTTGAAGTGAGTGACTCATTGTCATTCCTACAGTCTATATCCGTCATCAACATTTCAGAAAAATTACGTCTTCCGAATTCATCATAAATAAATGCCTCCTCGGATTACATTATTTCACTTCATAAGTCCATTGATCTCTCAAAATCATATAATATTAGAATAAATATTATGTAAAATTTGAGAACTATTGAGAAACATGTGTTTTCATCCGTATGCAACTCACTTACGAGGTTGGGCGATAACGAATTAAATTAATGTGAATGAAATTAATTATATTTACATGAGCCGTACTGGCTCATTAAAATCAAGAATACTAAGAATACTAAGAGTATAGGATGCATCCGTTAGAATACTAAGAATACTAAGAGTATAGGATGCATCCGTTAAGAAGAAAAATAAAAATTGTATCAATTACTATTTACAATATCTCTGTCTATACTCTATTGAGAAATAAAGAATGCTTGTGGAATCGTCGAGTTAATGTTCAGTTAAGAATTGGAGTTCAAGTTGTCTGAATATCAGTTATTCTTGGAATAAATATGAAATTCTGTTCGTTACCACCTATTCCTTACTCTTTAAACTGACACATTATTTAATTTTCACTAACTGTCTGTCTCGATGCAGGTTTAAAATTCTCAATAAAAATTATCACAAAATTTTCTTGACTTTGAATTGACAAGTACTCTCTTGTATGTTTCACAGTTTAAATATTCACTTTCACATGCTTAATTGCTTCTTAGTTACTCATATTTCCCTGTGTCACACCATAAGCTAAGCTACGTCCATTGTAAGTCGTAATCACCCTTCAAGTATCGTTATCCTAAGATTTAACTTTTGAACTTAAGGTAATGTGACCTTAATTTTAGTGATAAGTATTAGTCTACGTGCGTATTTGGTTGCAAGAAACGTCACCACACATATCCTATGTAGTTATCATCACGCATACTACTAACGAAAAATCTACTTGGTCAGAAGACACTACCTCCGACTAAAAATAATTCTCTGTTGAATATCTATGTCACCAGTGATTAGTCTAGTAGGTTGAATTTTGTCCAGAATAATGTTATACACAGTGAGAGTTTTCAAGATCATTCTAAATAAATCAGTGAAGGCTTAAATCTTATCATGACTACATATATGACTCTCTAGGCAATCCTAACATGGATAAAAACATCGCTCTACCAGTCTCGAGATCATATCCTAAGCTATGTAAAAATGCATAGGATCAAGAATTATCACATGGAATTGGCGAGAATTCACTGACACTCTCAGAAACATCATTTGAAATCACGAGATCTCACTTCGCACAACTATGACTATCTCTCTCGAAGAAACTAATAAATATGACCATCATAAATCACTATCATCCTTATACCATATCTATAACGCGTTAATTATTACACACATTTCACGTATAACAAATCTCTCACTTCATCATATTCAAATCACTTCCTTAAACCGCACATCAACGTGCCGTGACATTCATAAAATGCATACTTTACTTCCTAGTGTCATAGTGCCAAATTTAACATCATAACTCTGAGTAGTCTACTGCCTTATTCCTTCATAAAACACTTCCTATATACGATCTCGCACCGATTGACTTTGATTAAAATCGGGCACACTGTATTAATGCCAACTTCACTCTTTACTCTTCACTGATAATAATAATAATAATAATAATAATAATAATAATAATAATAATAATAATAATAATAATAAGAATTCTAACTATCTATCCTCACATATCACTGGAAACATTACGATCGGAATATCACTTGGTGACCACGCCTACTAATGGAATTGACATTTCATATAGATGAATACCTACTTCCAATCATCTCAGCTAGACGTTTATCTACGCACTGTCTTCGCACAAAACACACATATCAACATACAATAATAAAAGATAATATTCTCTTACTTACGAAAACGACTTAGATAATGGACTTAGCTTTGCTCAAGGTGGTCTCGATGTCTTCTCATCTCCGGTCATCTGAGATTAGGATCTCGTCATCTGGTTCCTCCACAACTGATCGGGTACATCGTAGCTCCTCAACACTGATTACTGGTCATCCGGGATAGCCAACATCGTATCGCCTCATCAGGATTCAAATAGCGTTGCCTTGCTTCTTTACAGGCTCATAGTGGAATCTCGTACGTATGTAACAGAATAATAACAAAATATGTGATTCATTGCTGTCATTCTTCAACTAATATATCTCTTGTGAAGCTCAGATTGTATGGATTTCGTTATGGTACAGTTAATCCAATAAACTAGCTCCAAATCGACTAATATAGATGTTAAATATTTATTCCAATTTGCAAATGAATTTCTTTCCTCTATATTTTTGTTGGTGTGAATGCACTCAACAGCTGATCAGTAAGTTTCCTTCCCTATTAAGCGGTATCGGGCAAATTTATTGAAGCTCTGCGCCACTTCGTGACGTAGTTCTATTGTAATCTGTTTATTTCCTTTTTAACGTATTTAATCTTCCGCGCAGCGATTAAATCTTGATAACAGCTGTTTGGCGTGTAGTCGCGAATTATATTTCGTTTCCAAATTACAATATTTAGTTCAGCTGGATAATCCTTTTCAATCTAGTCTTGCGACTTCTTACTGCTTCGAGGTCAGATTATATAGTAGGTGATGAGCAAATTTTTCTCTTGAATAATAGGTTTAAATAATGTCCATTTGTCATTCTTTTCCTGCGCGTTCTATACATGGTTATTTCCGTAACCGACTGATGAAAATACTTACATTTCGGCCCGTACTGACGTTAAATGCATTTTATTTAACATTTTGATCGCAGAGACTCCATCTTGGTTCCTACAGCTCTTATAAAGAACTGTGAAACGGCACAATATATTTCCACCAAACTTCATATTTAGAATCCACCTGTCCTTGGGTAGGTTTTAGCGCAAATATCGTTTTTAAATCCCTGAACTGAGTGGGAATTTTTACGAAACCGAAACCGTGATTTTGTACTCCGTCAAAGTATACACAGCCGAACTTAATGGAAATCAACCTGCCTTAATGAAAATTAATTTCTAAACCTTTTTTTCACATGTGCATCATTTCGATAATAGGATTTAATAAGGGAGATATCATTAACGGACCGTTTTCCGGTACAAATCGCAGCGGACTTAACGCAAGAGCGGGTGCGTGTAAAGCGTATTTCTTACAACTTGAAAACTACTGAAGATATTTGAACCAAACTTTATATATAACATCCATCTGACCAAGGGTAGGTTTCCTTGGTGTCTGTTAGTTAGTTAGTTAATTAGTTAGTTTGTTTGTCATTCTATAACTTGAAAACTACTGGATATATTACCACCAAACTTCATATTTAGAATCCACCTGTCCTTGGGTAGGTTTTAGGTCGAATATTGTTTCCAAATCCCTGAACTAATTGGGGGTTTATACGAAACCGAAACTGTGATTTTCCACTCCCTCAAAATATACACAACCAAACTTAATGGAAATCTACCTGCCTTAATGGAAATTAATTTCTAAACCTTTTTTCCTCATGTGCATCATTTCGATACCAGGATTAATAACGGAGATATCATTAACGGACCGTTTTTCGGTACAAGTCCCACCGGACTTAACGCAAGAGCGGGTGCGCGTAAAGCGTATTTCTTACAATTTGAAAACTACTGAGATATTTGAACCAAAATTTATATTTATCATCCACCCCTCCAAGGGTAGCTTTTAACGTTTATACCATTTCAAATTCCCGGAATGGACTGGGGTTTTATAGGGGACCGAAATGGTGATTTTTACTCTCCCACAATATATAAAGTACAAGACCAACCTGACTGGAAATCGATCAAATTGTTTGGAAATCCAATTCTAATTTCTTTTTCTCATGTACATTTTTTAACGGGAGGATTAATAAGGGAGATAACATGTAAGGTCGGTTTTCAGGCTAAATCTAGCGGACATAGCCCAAAAGGTGTTATACATGGAGCAGATTCCTTATCTATCCAGATAAATCATATCGTAACGACCGTGTGTCTGTGCATTGACTATTTTGGCGAAATTTTCGTACAGCTTTCCGTTTAAGGGGTAATAATGACCACCTGCATATTTTTAGCTATAGATTCCTGGAAGTCCTAAATCCCCCCCCCCCCCCCGTCGCACAAAATCATGATTGCCTCACAATCTGCCACACGAGCTGAATAATTGAAATTAAGCAAATTTATACGTTTTAGCCGGTAACCTACGGAAAACTTCCACAATCTTTAAATATTTCACTTTTTATGCCGAATAATATCGAAATATAGGCAATTTAATGACGGTGCAGACCTTCCTTTCGAGGTATTTCGCGGCTAAACGGTAAGTCCTATCACAAAACGGATGGCACGATCTCCGTTCAATTTCGAGTGATCTACAACTTTGGTCCTGTGATATTTTGTCGTCTGTCTCTCTCTCCCTTATAGGGCAGATTTGGCTGTATATTTCGATGGTTCGTAAAAGTTGTGCTTTTTACACGTGTATTACTTAGTTTGACACACTTATAGGAAAGGTAGAGTCATCGAATTTGGCACGGACGTTGACACAATATGCGAACCCAATTTCATGATTCTCGCTTCCACATAAGTATCTGAAAAATAATGTAAAATGATGAAAATGTACCCAAATTTCACCCCATTCAAATATCGTAACTCAATCGAACCTATAAATATGTGAGATACGAGAAAATGTTTTAACACCAAACATGTAGAGCGATAAAAGGGACGTCTGAGGGTGCAAACCGTTTGTTGGTATGATATACCGTTTAGGAGCACTTTCAAACGTGCCCATGCTTATCTGTCTTCTATATAAATATAATCACGACGACCGTCTGTCTATACATTGGCTATTTTGGCGGAATTTCCGTACAGTTATCCGTTTCAGTTGTAATAATGACCATCTGCATATTTCTTAACTTTGGTGTCTGTTTGTCGGTTTGATTTATGAGTTTTTATAACTTGAAAACTACTGAATATATTTCTACCAAACTTGATATTTAGAATCCACCTGTCCTTGTGTAGGTTTTAGGGCCAATATTATTTCTGAATACCTAAATTTACTGGGGGTTTATCCGAAACCGGAACCATGATTTTGCACTTCCTCAAAATATGCACATCCGAAATTAATCGAAATCTACAATCCTTAATGGAAATCCGTTTGTAAAACTTTTGTTCTCCTGTGAATTTTTCGACAGGAGGATTAATAAGTGAGATATCATGAACGGTTGGTTTTGCAGGTTAAGTCCGGCGGACGTAGCCAAAATGTGTTGTACGTGGAGCAGATTCCTTATCTATCTATATAAATAAAATCGTAACGACTGTGTGTGCCTGTACATTGACTATTTTGGTGAAATTTTCGTACAGATACCCGTTTGAGGGGTAATAATGATCGTCTGCATATTTTTTGGTTTAATTTCCTGAAAGTCATAATTTTTACCCCCTCACCCAAAATCCAAATTGCAGCATAATCTGCCAGACAAGCAAGAAAATCGAAATTTGGCAAAATTATACGTTTCAGCCTGTAACGAACGAAAAACTTCACAGATCTTTAATTGTTTCATTTTTTATCCCCGAAGAATATCGAAATATGGAAGCAATTTTAATGATGGTGCAGATCTTCGTTTCGAGGTATTTCGTGGGATAAAGGGGAAGTCCTATCACATAACGGATGGCACAATCTTCGTTGAATTAGGAGTGATCTTCAACCTTGGTCTTATGAATTTTTGTCGTTATCTGTAACGCTTATACGTTAGATTCTTCTCTATTTCTCGATTTTAAGTAAATTTGGACTCTTTACCTATATAATTCATACTTCCAGTCACTTACAGGAAAGATAGTATGATCAAACTCTACACGAACATTGGCCCACCCAGTACCCATATGTGAGCCAAATGCTACGTCACATAATTATCCGAAAAGTAATGCAATGCAAGATAATCTTACACAAATTTCAACCTATTCAACGTTTCTGATTCAATCTGACCCATGAATAGATGAGATGCGAGAAAATATCATAGGACCAGCCATTTAGATCGCTAAATACTGCGCCTTACGGTACAATCCTTTGTCAATATGACGTATCGTTTAGCAGCAGTTAATCTGTAAATGAAGGTCTGCAATATTGTAAACATGCATATACTTTCGTATGTCCATCTATATATATTCATTGATGTCGATTTGTAACGATCGAGAAAGGGTGTGTCTGCTATTGTAATCAGTACTTCCTACACCGACTTTGACTGCTGGCAGTAGGAATGGGGTCCTTCTTCAACTCCTTTTTAACTGGCATTAGTAAGGAGGGCCTACCATTTTAATGAATAATTCACTTCTCGATTTGTCTTGCAGAAGGCAAGGGATCATGCAGTTTTGTTCGAAAGTCCCCTACCCTATTGTGTTTGGCTCTAGGCCAGGGTGTCCGCCATTATCAACAAATGTTCCAATCTAAAATTTGACTAGCATTAGGCATAGTGGCCTGCTATTTTCATGGAAACTCACTAATTCTGTGTGACTGGCAGTAAGCTGGCTAGCAGCAGTAAAAAAGGACTGGCATTATAATGATAACTGCACAACTCAATTTTGACTGGTGGTAGGGAAGTTGCCTGCTATTATAATAACTCATCAACTGTAATCTGTCTGAAAGTAGGAAATGGGTCTGTCATTGTAACTAAAACTCCCCAAATCGATTGTGACCGCGCAGTAGGCAATGGGGCCTGCAATTATAATGTAAACTTGCCAACTCGATTGTGAATGGCAGTAGGCAAGTGAGCCTGCCGTTATCATCACAATTCCGCAGCCCTCACTTTACATTGGAAACAACGTATGGGAACCTCCCCATACTATTTCTCGGATAAGGGTAAGAGATATGTAACTTTAAAACAATCACATTTACTGCACGCACAGTCTTTACGTCGATATCCGTATACAATGTAGAATACCGTAGCGAAGCACGGGTACATTTGCTTATAGATTATTATTATTATTATTATTATTATTATTATTATTATTATCTGATTATAGAATTGAATCAGACAATAATAATAATAATAATAATAATAATAATAATAATAATAATAATAATACATATAAATAATAATAATAATAATACAAATAATGATAATAGTAATGCAAATGAATGCTTGTAACGGGATTTGAACCGTTACAATATACACATGAATGATATGCGTAAAGAAGTGGAATCAGACATAAGGCTTTTTGCAGATGATGTTATTCTGTGCAGAGTAATAAATAAGTCAAAAGATTGTGAGCAACTGCAAAATGAACTCGATAATGTTGTGAGATGGACAGAAGGCAATGGTATAATGATAAACAGGGTTAAAAGTCAGGTTGTGAGTTTCACAAATAGGAAAAGTCCTCTCAGTTTTAATTACTGCATTGATGGGGTGAAAGTTCCTTTTGCGGATCATTGTAAGTACCTATGGGTTAATATAAGGAAAGATCATTGGGATAATCACATAAATATGATTGTAAATAAAGGGTACAGATCATTGCACATGGTTATGAGGGTATTTAGAGGTTGTAGTAAGTATGTAAAAGAGAGGGCATATAAGTCTCCGGTAAGACCCCAAATAGAGTATGGTTCCAGTTTATGGGACCCTCACCAAGATTACTTGATTCAGGTAATGGAAAAAAAATCAAAGAAAAGCAGCCCGATTTGTTCTGGTCGATTTCCGACACAAGTGTAGTGTTACAAAAATGTTGCAAAGTTTGGGCTGGGAAGACTTGGAAGAAAGGAGACGAGCTGCTCGACTAAGTGGTATGGTCCGAGCTGTCAGTGGAGAGATGGCGTGGAATGACATCAGTAGACGAATGAGTGGTGTCTTTAAAAGTAGGAAAGGTCACAATATGAAGATAAAGCTGGAATTCAAGAGGACAAATTGGGGCAAATATTCGTTTATAGGAAGGGGATTTAGGGATTGGAATAACTTACCAAGGGAGATTTTCAATAAATTTCGTATGTATTTGAAGACATTTAAGAAAATGCTAGGAAAACGACACGTAGGGAATCCGCCATCTAGGCGACTGCCCTAAATGCAGATCAGGATTGATTGATTGATTGATTGATTGATTGATTGATTGATTGATTGATTGATTGATTGATTGATTGATTGATTGATTGATTGATTGATTGAAATTTATTTTTAAAATGTTATGAACTGTAAATCGTGAAGTATATTACACAATTTCCTGTTGTTCTCATGGCCTGAAAATGAAAAAAGTTACTAAGTAGAGTTAATATAGAACCCACTATTAAGTAACACAATAAGTATGTTCAGTGTGTCACTATGTACTTCCGTATTTTTCCGTTGTGATGGATTGTCGCTGATCCGATAACATTCTCTCATTGGCCGAGAAGGATCGTTCGACATTGCAGGAAGTCAGTTAAAAGATAAAACTTGCCGGGACGAAATATCTTCCGGGAGTTGTTCTTGTTCTTCACAAATGATCTTGCAAACAGACAGACAAAATGATAGGCCTAACCTGGATTTCGTTTCAAGACTGCATGAAGTTTGTTAGAAATTCTGACGTGATTTTTCCTACTATGGTTCTACTAAGTTTCAGTTTAGCGTTTTCCACAATTGTCATGGATTCTTGAAGTGGAAGGACAATGGTCTGTAGTTTCCCCTGTGGGTGGGGGCAGTAGAAAAACACCCACGATATCCCCTGCCTGTCGTAAAAGACGTCTCGAACGGGCCCCAGAGGCTCTCAGCTTGGGAGCTACGGATGGCGACCGCGGGGCCTTCAGCTGAGTCCTCGCATTGTTTCTACTTACTCGTGCCAGTCTCCTCACTTTCATCTATCCTACCCGACCTCTCTTAATTAACTCTTGTTTTTTTCTGAACCCGACGGTTTTAGAGCACTCGAGAGCTAGGGAGTCTCATTTTCTCGCCCTTCGTGGCCCTTGACTTTCTGTGGCCGATACCTTTATTTTTCGAAGTGTCGGATCCCTTCCATTTTTCTCTCTGATTAGTGTTATAATTATAGAGTATGGTTGCCTAGTTGTACTTCCTCTTAAAACAATAATCACCACCATCACCACTTCAGCGACACGTGTGCGAAAACGAGCAGTATTAGGTTAAAAAGACTTGCAGTGTTTTAGCGGCTTTCAGCATATGCCGTAGGCCACAGCATCTGAATAGAAAACATATACTTCTTCCGCTTACATGCCTTCAGGCAACAGAACTTTCAACCCATCGTTGATTTATCATGCAATTGCTGGATGCTTTGTCTGTTCCAGGATTCTCGAACATATTACATCTGACGTGCAGGGGCTTCTGTATCCAGTTTCCCAATAGGCCTAATACGATTAGCTATGTGTAGTTGGGCCCACGAGAGTTGAAGCTTGTCGTTTAGCGCCACCGGCGAGAAACAATTGACTATCGTGGCTCGAAAATGGTCTGTCGCTATGGCAACGATAACAGCGATGCCACATTTAAGGAAGCTATCGCCACGTGGTTTGCCTTCCTCTCAGTCGCTTTTGTGCTGATATTCGCAGTAGTACTGTGTTAGCTGTGTTAATTGTTGCTGGTTTATGTAATAATTTAAGTGTTTGTTTCCTGAATATTATTTTCGTTGTCAGAATCCTTTTAAGTAAATCAGTGGCTAGCTGTATAGTTCTATTCTATATTTAACATGGGCATTTGTTGAGGTTACTGTCAGTTTAGTGATTATGAAATCTCATATTTATCGGCAATGACGTGTTCTATCTTAAATGCCGAAATTATTAGCACGAGCTTAGGAACGGGTCAAAGGTTATTGAATGGCATTAGACCAACATAGTTGATTGAATATTCAGCCTGTATGAAAGAGTGATATGCTGCAGACAACGCAGCGTACTTCCTAGTTACTGCTTCCGCCGTTCAAATGTCAGACTTCAACTCTCGCAGGCCCAACTATAGAGTCCGAAGTCGTGTGCGGTCTGCGACCCAGATATAGGAGTTCTGAATATCACTGCGTCGAAGTGACTTCGAATAGATACCGGTATATCCTGGTAATACTTTTTCCAAATAATTCTTTCAAAGCGTAGACTCACCTGGAATTAGCTGATTGCTATACTTTCCAAGAAATGAACGACATTCCAGCACTTGAAGTTTGTTCTACGGAATGTTTGGAGCTACCAATGCTGAGCAAATGTCGTTAAAATACTCACGTTTTGAACCTGAGTGTCGCATTGCACTACGTAAATGTTCAAGTTGTGACATCATGGAACATCTTACAGTTTTAAAAACATTTAGCTCTTTAAGCCTTCAGGCTTTTTCAATCGTGTAATTACCAGCGTTTCGCCCCAGTGTAGCAGTGAGCTCCATCAGTTGGAATGCTACACTTTTCCGAGACGCTGGCGCTAGTACGCCGTTGAGACACCACTGCAAGACTCTTATGTAGGACAATGCAGTGACGGTGCACTAGGGGAGAGGTTTTACAACCGGTGGTACGCGTGGGTAATACGAGCATGGAGGTAATACAGATAGAATATGCAAGCACGCCGATCCGATGCATCGAAAATAGAAGGAGAGAGAATAAAGGGGACGTCTGTTACAAGTTACTTGTGTGAGAGTGGATTTTCTGAACTTGTATACATCGAAAATAAACATAGAAACAGAATAAGGGTTGTAGAGGATTTAAGAGTGAGGTTATGTTCCATTACTCCTGATATTGATGTTTTAATCTCAGGCAAACGACAACAAGTTTCGCACTGAAAGTTGATTTTTGATGATGGCTTTCTTTTGCTTACTTTGTACTAATTACATAGAATAGTATGTTTTAGAACTATGAGTAATGAAAAACTGTAATTTGCAGTAATCGTTTTATTTTTTCTTTATTATAAAAATGTTATTAATATACGTATATGTCTATATATATTTTAAATAAGAAGTAGCAAGAAATTTTGCAAAATTACAATTATTGTTGTCTTCATAAAGCCTAATCAGCATTGAGTTTCTCAATAAATTCACTGTGAGTTCACTGTGAATTTCAATGCTGACTTAGCAGTAAAGAAATTAAATTCGTTGAAACTCACAAGAACTTTTCTGCAAGTTCATTGTGAGTTAACAAATAATTCACTGCAAAATCATATGTGGCATAATGGGGCGCAAATTTTGAACCACATGCGAATTCACTGTGAAATTCAATGCTGAGGGTTGAAAAAAACCAAAATACAAGTGCCTTAAGAATTAACGATAATGTTTTCTGAGTGATTTAATTAAAGTAAAACAAGTCATTCGGTACTTTTCCGAGAGTAAATTCGTTTCTAAAAAAATTAGGACTGTTGGTACGCCAAAATTTCTAAAAATTTCAAGTGGTACGAAGTTGCTAAAACGTTGGGAACCCCTGCACTAGGGGAAGCATGTGCCTCCACTTGTATAAAACTACTACTACTATACTACTACTACTACTACTACTACTAAACGTTTTCATTCCTCCCCTGAAGGGGGAGGCGGGCCTCTTAGACGGTGACGCCGTCTCTCAGGCCGGGAGATTTGTTACGGTGAAGGAGATGCTCGGGGAAGGTGAGGGGTTGGGGGCCGTGGCCTATACTAGGAACTGTCCCGCCATTCGCCTTAGTGCAGGAGATTGGAAAACCACGGAAAACCATTCTCAGGACAGCCGACGGACGAGGCCAGGCGAGAAGTGCCGCACTGTGCCCCAGACCCGTCTCCCGAATGCAGAGGCGTAGAGCCACTGTAGAGCCGTGGCCACCTTTCCTCTGCTCGGTTGGCCGGTCAGAGTACAGAGCTTATGGGCCAACAACCCACTCTGCATCTACCGTTGTATAAAAGCCTGCCTTTGGCCTATATCACGTTTGAAAACGCTTAAAGACTTTAAATGTTTTTAACATTTGCAATCGACGAAATTAAATGACGATTTCCTTCTAGGAGCCTAATTTTTTGATCTTAGAGTTTTGTTACCTGCTTGCCACATTATCACCTCTACGTCCGTTGTAAAACATTCCTCAGTACTCGAGCATGATGTTAGTCGGTGGAGTGGAGTCAGGACTTTTGGATCCTCAGTTCTTCATTTCTTCAGACGAGGCCATTTCCAGGATCTTCTGTGATCTTCATTAAGAAGAGTCCTGTTGTAAATGTTTTCCTCACCAGTTTTACATTGCTCAGCAGGCACATAGAAGGAACGAGTCGCAGTCCGGTTTCATTCCAATAAGCAAGTTTTCCATCCTACAAATAAGCCAGGAGAAGAGAGCACCCTGTGTCCAGAGTAGCGTTGCCAACCTCCGAAAATTGAAAAACCGTACGGCAATTCAAAATAAACCGTGTTATTTATGGTAAAACCGTACAGTAGCGACTAATATTCACCCAAATACACTACAATTCAGTAGATAATATCAAATAGGAATACTTTACTGAAACCTATTGCTAGAAGTAAAAACACTTTGCCCTCCCACGACTGCCTTCCTTCTGGGTGTTTTAACATAAAGTTTTAATTTTTTGGGTATCGAAGGACCTGCTTTATTTTTGGAATCAGAAGTTAACTGCATCTTTACTTATTTAACATTGAAAATAAACGCCAAAGAAAATAATACATAGTAAGCTAACTGCACTGTCACGCAAAAGAATGTGTAGGACATCACAATATTATTCAAAAGTTTGACGAAATCACTTTATCCATAAGATTTACAACTAGACGCTTCAATACTTCACACTGGTTAAGAAGCGATTGTGGTCTCTGAACAAATATACGACTACGAGATCCACAGTCAAAACAATTTGAAGTAGAAAAATCCCGCCCACAGAGTGAGACAGAAGAATCCCACGTCGGACTATTCGGGCGCTTCATCTCTTAAGGGGACCAGGAAGTGAGCGTATGTCCTTGTTCAATTCAAATTAAACCAAACTTAATATATACATAATTTGTTATGTTTTCTTCAAAATGTATTACTTTTATGACAGTAACATTGTTAATACAGCAGAAAATTTTTAAAAGAAAATGTGACCTAAAATAATACCAATTTTTTTAAGTTAAATATTTGTCCCATTTTTAGTCTGATTTCCATAATTCTAGTACAGTTTAATGAAAATGCTATAATTAATCACTGTACCAAGTTTCATTGCAATAGATGTACTAGTTTCAGAGAAACTTGCACCTAAAACTGAAAATTTCACACTTTCGGAAAAATGGATTTAAAGTTTGTGATACAATCTGTTCAATTTACATTAACAGCTAACATTTGCCAGGTCCATAGCTGTCATCATTATGGATTTCTGTATCCTCCAGCTTACTTTTGGAGGCCCTCCATTGAATTCTAGTCTCTTTGTGATTTGTAGGGCACTTTTCTCAGCCTCCCACACCCTCAACTGGTCAACTGACAGAAGTGCATTCCTCATGTTCACCCCAGGTTCAATGCTCATATCACTGAAAACTTTCATTCTACTGACTGACCCATCGTTGAAACACAACGCCGCATCCATGACGCCAATTTTTAGGGTACTAAGCCCCACAAATACAGGTTTAGGCAACCGTTCCCACATACAGTTATTGAAGCTTTCCTTAGGATTTTGAGTTCCCCCATGGATGCATTTAGCAAGCAAGCTTTTGCTAGATAAGTCCCTATACATAGGTTTTATGCCGGCCCCGTGGTGTAGGGGAAGCGTGCCTGCCTCTTACCCGGAGGCCCCGGGTTCGATTCCCGGCCAGGTCAGGGATTTTTACCTGGACCTGAGGGCTGGTTCGAGGTTCACTCAGCCTACATGATTAGAATTGAGGAGCTATCTGACGGTGAGATAGCGACCCCGGTCTCGAAAGCCAAGAATAACGACCGAGAGGATTCGTCGTGCTGACCACATGACACGTCGTAATCTGCAGGCCTTCGGGCTGAGCAGCGGTCGATTAGTAGGCCAAGGCCCTTCAAGGGCTGTAGTGCCATGGGGTTTAGTTTGGTTTGGTTTGGTTTTATTGACCTTGGTAGGGGATGATCATGTCTATATTCATCACCAGTTACACTAGCTCTCTGATATTGGCACCATGACTCGGGGCCTTTTGGACAGAGACAATGACAGGGGTCCTCGTCTGTAGAGATCATGTGAAAGAAGGTGGCCCACATAGCTTTTCTCATTTCCTCTAAATTGGTAGTATTTCTCCTTATTGCCAGTCCATAATATGTTTGGAGGAGGTCTATTTCTGAATCTGTTAGCCTGCCACGTCCTGATATTCCCTTACCACCAGAAAGTTTCTCCCCCTTCAGATCCCTACGCAGTTTCCTCAACCTTGTACCTAAACGCTTTTTGACATGGCCAACACATTCACGTTTTACAATGTCCAGTCCTTGATACGGATTATGTTCCACCACATGCTGAAAAGCCTTGCTGTCACCATCACCCAAATACCTGGCATAGCGTACACCTAGCTTATCCTCTGAACGACTGAACATATTTCCTACACCAACTACTTCCATTCCTCCATTGTATCCGTCAAAATTTTTCACACATCTGTGTATTCCTTCCCCTGGGTTTACACAGCCTTGGCAGAACTTGGACAAGCACTCAAAATCCAGAACTTTCCCCAGTTCAAGAGAGGTGACACTGACAACACTATTGAAAGAAGTGTGTCCCCTTTTTTGCCAAGTGCCATCAAAGGCTGCAGTGATGTCTTTTCCCTCATTGTCAATAGCTTCCTGGACAGCAGTTCTCATTGATGTCAAGCTTACTTTCTCAAGGCTTTCATTCAATAACTCTGAATAAGAACTAAACTTTCTTGGTGGAGGTGGCAAATCTAACATTCTCCAGAGTTTCTTTGCAGCCTTATTGCCTTTGCCGATACACCTCATGCCATATGCCAACCTCACATTTATACTGTACATTCGTTTACTTGTTAACTTAGAAGACATAACAGATGTTTCTTTACCACAAACTGTACATAAAAAATTAATACTGGAGGCCAGTCCCCTTCTCTTCCCTACATTTTCATATATCTCCATACAGTCACTGTTGTCACACCATTTGCATTTAGTATTACTTTTTACTACTTCAGAAATAATTGCTAAGTCTACAATAATATTCCCACTAATCTTCTTAACTTCAACAATCTCATCACAATTACTACGATTCTCACGTTCACAGGAGTCTAGAAAAGACAACTTCTTCTTACTAGCAGAAGATAGACTTGTAGGATCATGTGGCGGATGTCGATGGATAACCTCTAGTGGCGGTTTCTGGTATAGCGCAATGGAGCAATAAACCTCCAATTTATATCACATTGTACTTAATTTTCACAACTGCCTTGTCAATCTCGAAGCCTTTGCTAAGCTCATCTATCCGTAATATACTCGTACTGACTTTCAATTCAAGCGAGCTGCGCGAAGTCCTGGCTGGATACTCGTCTGAAATGCACGGCCCCCCCCCCCATGCAAGGCCACATCACCGTCCTTACCTTGGCGAAGGGTGCGGTGAGGTGCGGGGAGATTCCGACCAACACGTAGACAATACCAGGATATCGCAAAAACGAATATCCGTGATTTACGCATGCGCAATATGCCACTCTCTCTCACCCGTCTTCGTAATCGCAAGTCGTGTTGTTGGGGTTAGAAAACTAGTACATGCCTGCCATCTGTTGCCCTTACAGGAATTTAACTACGGCAACAAAGAATAGTACATATAGTTAACACTAGTGTTGAAAAGCATCATTACTACCAAAAGTCACATTAAACTGCCAAATTCCGATTGATATTTTGTCCCAAATATAGGCCTATTACTAATACTTACTGAACATCTATTCATTTGCCTTCTTTGGAGTAATTACTTCTTGGAGAGAAACTTAACTTAAAAATCATTGAGGCAAAAAATAGCGGGAAGATAATACTAATGAAAATGCTAACTGCCTAGCCCACACGAGTTCGTAAAATTAAGTTATCAACGTTTTCAACAGTTCGAACACACACCCCTAAAGTTTCCCTCTGTTTTTCAAATGTGATACTAGTGTTTATAAAACTTTGCAGTATTTATCATAATTCGTTATATTATTGTACGCTGTGCAAGCGTGTCAGTGTACTATTGTGTCGTACAGAAACTTAATTTTTAGAACATAAAGAAGTTACAATCTTACAGTGGTTGATCATATTATTAGGGCCACTAGGTAAAAATTGAAGAATTTATGTTTGGATCGCTATTCTCGTGTAAGTGTTTACTTATTGCTCATTATTAAGGTTGGATATTATTAATTACACATTTCTATAGTTAAATTCAACAATCAGCCCTACATTAAAAAGCCCAATAATGAAAACTGGTCAAGAACTGAGAAAGGCGCCAATTATGTTACAGTTCCTTGCTGACTGTTATTGGAGTAACACACGTGATTTATTGTAGATTTGTTTCCTTGCATCTCTTGTGCGAATTTTGCTCTCTATGTGATACAGTGAGGTGACAAGAGTAGAATACAGTTAATTATAGTTCAGTATATACTTAAAAATACTGGTATTTAGGAAACAAACATGGGTAAAGCTAAAGATCTTTCTCCCAGTAAAATTTCGGAAATAAAAATACTTTTAAAGAACACTGATTATTCTCGTAGAAAAATAGCATTTATCACTTCTGTTTCAAAGTCAACAGTGGACAGAATTAAGAAAAAACTTGACGAAGGCACGAATTTGTCACCTAAACGGGTGGGTATATGTGGCCGCAAAAGAATCACTTCTCCACGAGCAGAGCACCAGTTAAGAAATATCATCAATAAACACAGAAAAGCTTCAGTGAAAGTCATTTCAACAAAGATTCGACAAGCCGGGATCAACGTATCTTCAATGACAGCTCGTCGGAGGATCAAAGAGCTGGGTTTTGCTTGTCATCGTCCAGCAAAGAAACCATCACTGACACCAACCATGATGAAGAAGTGACTATTATGGGCAAAGCAACATCAAAATTGGCCTGCTGATGAAAATTTAAGTTTTTTACTTCCTCCCCGTTATGCTCAACCGCACTTGGCGTAAACAGGTTTTTATACAAAACAACATTTTTTTTCAGATCTGCTTTTTGGATGAGTCATCAATACATATCCTTGATGACAGATCTGTATTGGTGAGGAGGCGCAAGGGTGAGAAATACAATAGTGACTGCATTGTCAAGACTATTAAGCACCCGTTAAGTGTCATGGTGTGGTCCATCATCAACAGAAATGGAACCGGCCGCCTATATATTGTCGAAGGAACCATGAACCAACATCAGTACGTTAAGGTTCTAGAGAAACGGCTACTTCCACAAGTTCGTGAATGGTTCCCAGATGGCAAATTTGTATTTATGCATGCCTCTGAACCTTGTAACAAGGCTAAAACTGTGACAAAGCTCCTTCTAGACAACAAAGTGAAGGTTCTGGACTGGCCTGGCAATTCTCCTGACCTTAACCCGATCGATAACCTTTGGGGGCTAATGAAGAGGAAAATTTGTGCTCATAATATCACAAATAAGATCCAACTGATCGAAAGACTAATCAGTGTGTGGCATCATGATGATGAAATTAAAAATAGCTGCCTCTGATGCATTTGTAGTATGCCAGATAGAGTCCAAGCGGTAATTGCTGCGAAGGGAGGTGTTACAAAATATTAGATTATCCTAGTTTCGTTACTTTTTCTTGATTTTCATTGATATTTCAAATGTAAAATTGTGTAATATGTTTGTCAAAAGTCAATTTTAGATTAATTAAATGTATATCAGTGAAGTTTAATTGTGTATGTCATATCAAGTTTGAAAATTTCAACTTTCACCTAGTGGCCCTAATAATATGATCAACCACTGTATGTCCGTGTGTGTGTTTTTGTGCATTGTGGTTGCGTCCACAATCTTTGTGCTCGGGAAAGGCAAGGAGCTACAAAATGAGTATGAACAGTGTACAGATACCTAGAAAGACAACATTTTCTTCTCTCTCTCTTGAGCGCAAACTTGAGATTAAGAATGCCGGCCGCCCACTGCCTGATCTTGATATAACGATGCAGATTAAAAGTAAAGAAATCGTGCGTAAATTCAGAATGGATATAGGCCCTATGCAAAAGAATCGAGTGGATGTGTGGGTGCGAAATTACCAACAGGATGTTTTGTTTTCCCTGTTTATTCTTTGTAAGTGATGAAAGCGAAGGCACTTGGACCAAAGTCGGAGTGGTAGTATGTGGGGGCGAAGGGGGGGGGGGCGACACAAGAATTCTCCCGTCTGTTGAACCCCCAGGACGAAAGTCACGCGCCGCCACTGATAACCTCATTACACTCGCGGTTCTGGTATATCTATTACCTTCGAATTTATTCTTCCTATTAAACTTTCTTATTCTGCCCATATTCAGGATCTATATGGATAAGAATAATACTATAAACACCGAAAGATTGCTTTCTCAATTCAAGCATCTCCTTCAAATGATTACGAGTAAAACGTAAACAGAAGGCTGAAATGACCTTCAACTATTACCTACACTCGTATAGCATCAGAGTAACCAACATGAAGAGCATTGGTCAAAGAATAAAAGACTGCAAAGTCAAAGAAAGTCTGCTGCGACCGCGATAAACACACGTGAATGCACTACAGACGACAGAAGGGGGCGTGGCATAAGTGTCATTGTTTAGCAAATGTTCCCTCCTTCCTATCAGTATGCAGCAAACATGCAAAAATCATATATACTTGTGTTCAGGAAGGACTGGGGTATAACTTAAAACAATATATTTTTTTGATATCTCGACGGATTTTCACTTCCTGGTTCCCTTAATCTTAAACCAGCTCAAAGGTGAATCATAACTTTCAAAGTTTGGAAGTTCCCTGGAGAAATGGAGACCACGTCACATATGTCCAGGAAATGTGATATGTTCAAACAGGAGAAAAAATAATTTTGCATACCAAGTCTGAACATTTCCTATTTTTAAAAATGTTCATTAAAAAATTTCGCAGAACCGTATGTAACGTGCAAGGTTTGACGTTCGAACCATAGAGGGTTGAAAACAGTAAATGTACAGTTTAAACCGTACGGTTGGCAACGCTGGTCCAGAGCGACTGCCTTCTGGCGATTCTGCGGAGAGTGGAAGGAACGATATGTCTCACAGGTGCTTGAGAACACTGACTCAGTGATGGGAGATATAAATTCTGAACAGTGTATCTATCATCACGGAACGCACGGAATCTATTCTCAATGACGAAAAGTACGAAGTACATTTAATTGTGAGAAAAATATACTTTAACTTCGGTAACTTTCTTTTGGCCCCACTCTACCGTAAAATGATGTAGGAATATCAGCAGGAGCTGTTTCCGAGTGGGGTCGTTCTTGGCCACTATCTGTAACTCCGGAAACAGCCCGGGGACTCTATCTAGCGTCCTCTAGGGAGTGCTGCTTCTTATCGTGGACATTGCGGGATCTGACCACCACACTCAGCCGTTACTCGGCTAGTCATCGCGACACGTTTCCTTCTTTTCGGATGAAAGAAATTAATGTCTGAATTTATCTGAATAACAAAACTGAATAACTAAAACAATAATCTCTATATAGGCTAAATCAATTTTTCTCTTCGCGTCAATAAATTTCGAATTTTCAGCAAATATTCTTATCTGGTCAAAACTACTTTATCATTGTAAGACGAAATTATACATTTCATAGTCTCCATATGCTTTGTGCCGTTGTGACAACCTTGAACGGAAGCAGTTTTTAATAAAATGATTAGCGAACGGATTTTATGTCCATTTTAGTCCATTTTAGGATTTTCAGGCGCTTATAAAAATGACCAATTGTGATTTTATTAATAGCATATTCTAGGTGATTTTTTTTTTTTTGCAAATAAAAGCCTTTATTTCCAGTACAATCGATACCAATATTTAATTTTAAAATATATAATTTGTGCAATACAATGTTTGAAGCAAAACATCGCCAAATGTTTTCTGTGTTCTCCTTATGATCGTTCGTAAGCTGCAGCCGTTTGTGCATGGAAAATCTTCTTCCCGCGTCGAACAACTTCATGTTTTGAACTTCTGCTGGTTTTCGAGGAAGGTTCGCAGCGATCTTCTCTGCTCAATGAACAGGCACTAATATTTGAATGTGTTTTTTTTAAAGCCAGGATTTCGCCCCATAACAGCCTGCATGCAGCACCTACGGCACAACAACGGAGAACACTTCAGTGAATGCCACCCCGTATTTTCCAATTCTGTGACGTAGGCGGAAAGATGGCGGAAATTAGCGTAAAGGAAGGCGGCACCTCTTCGTGTTGAATTGATTGTTTAGCCACTCTAATTGATTGCGACTTGGACCCATTCAATGTATCAAGTGCCTGTAAATAAAAAATATGTAAAGTAAAATAAGTTTACCTCCGTGGTGTAGTGGTTAGATGTTTAGCTGCCATCCACAGATGCCCTAGTTCGATTTCCAGCACTGTCACGAATTTTTTGAAAAGTGGAATAAGAATGAAAAAGGGTAAACTCTTCCTTGAAAGATCAACTGAGTAGAGGGGGCTCGATTCCCACCTCAGCCATCCTCGAAGTGTTTTTTCGTGGTTTCCCACTTCTCCTCCAGGGAAATGCCGGGATGACCCCGGCCGCTTCCTTCCCTCTTCCTTGCCCATCCCTTCCAAACTTCGCATCTCCCACAAGGCCCTCTACTTCTCTTACCCTCTAAAACAGAGTCCATTATTGTCCTAGGCAACCTATCCTCCTCCACTCGTCTCACGTAACCCCACCACCGAAGCCGGTCCTTCGTCAATCGAGTTCATTGCTAACTTAGCCTTTATCTCCTTATTCCGAGTCCTATCCTGTCATTGTTTCCACCTGATTGTTTTAGCAATCATTTTCGCTACTTTGATGGCTGTTACTTATGAATAACATATCTTGAGTCTTCACGGCTTTCACTCCCGTATTGAAAAGTTGGTCTGAAGAAAGACCGGTGTAAAAATCGTCTGCGAGCTGCCTTCGAACTACGAACACCGAGCGAGTTGGCAGTGAGGTCATGGGCGCGTAGCTGTGGGCTTGCATTCGGGAGATAGTGGGTTCGAATCCCACTGTCGTAACCCTGAAGATGGTATTCCGTGGTTTCCAGTTTTCAAATCATGCAAAATGGGGCCGTACCTTAATTAAGGCCACGGCCGCTTCCTTCCAACTCCTAGGCCTTTCCCATCCTATCGTCGCAATAAGACGTATCTGTGTCGGTGTGACGTAAAGCAGATTGTAAAAAAAAAGAAGAGAACTATGAACAGAAAAGGTGAAAGATTACATCCTTGTCTAACCTCTGTAAGTACCAACCATACTACCCAGTGTTGCCAGTTAAATAAAAAAATCGGTACCGTAGATTGTACGCAAAAATTTTGGGAGTTTTAATGACATTTTCCGTAGTTTCTCGAGCAATAATATGTTATAATATAAATTCAAGAATGCAATAGTCATGTGAAGTTATTACGAGAAAACATATACAATTTCACTCACCCGTACTCTCTGCTCACTCTATCCTTCTTCTCCTTCTCTTCACTTGTCCTGCAGATGTAGTTATTCATCAGACGTAGAAATTGTGTACCAAGTTTGAAGTTGTAGCAAGATCCAGGCTTTATATTCTATACTGTATGTGGGTCGGGGATTTCCCTTCGAATGATGCAGTTAAGCCTGAGTTTTGAGTTCAGTAAGAGGGGAGAGATTAGGTAATTCGAGCCTAAAATGAATGCGGGGAAGTACCTAACGAGTAATGTCATCGATAAAACGTCACGCAGTTAGACGACGAAAAAGTTTTTCAGCACAAATATACAGGGTTATTCACCTAACATGTTACACGAAAATAATTTCTAAACTATTAAAGATATCAGCATTCTGTTTTCATATTTGTAAATGGTACGCAGGGTCTTGTAAAATAACGTGCTACATAGTCTCATGGGGTGATTAACAACCGAGATATTGATACTAACTCCATATTTTTAAATAGAACGGCACAAATTCATACAGCTGATTTAAAAGTTCATCTGCGTACAAGTTCAAATATGTAAGTATTTTCAAAATCGGACAATTACTTTTTGAGATATAAGTAAGAACAGCATGCGCTGCGGCATCAGACGGCGTGAAGTCGGGCAAGGACATATTGAGGCGCAAGCAGTTTCCTGGGAGTGAGTTCAGCCACAGAATGGATACCAGGCATGTAAGCACCTCGCACACATGTGATGGGTTTGCAAAGTGTGTATGACAGGCGAACACATGACATGACAGGACAGAAAGGGTTGATATGTTTAAAAGGAATAAAATAAGTACTTCGCCTTGAAAGGAACATAACGAAAGCTATAATTGTCACTGTTATTAGTGTACAGTTCATACTACTTCTAGAAAAGCAAATGTTCAGAGCTGATCGTGGTGAGATGGCAGCAACACTATTATTTATGTTTTATTTTACACGCATTAATCTCCGCAGAGCTCCAGTGCAACTGTAGTAGCGTGCATTCTGGAGAGCGTAGGTTCGAGTCCTGCCTCGCCCAACCTGAAAGTGATTTTCATGGTGTCCCATGTTCAACACAGGGCAAATACTGAATAGGTACCTTTGTAATAAGCCACGGCCGACTTCCTTTCCAAATCCTTCCCATTCCCATCCGTGAGAAAAAACGCTAAACTGAGTGCAACCTATTACATATCAAAACAAAACTATACACCTTTAATCTCACTTCCCCGTTGTATGTTCGCCAGTCATACAATAATGTTGCACACCCAGGGTATGTTACGGTACATCACATTATGTTTACAGTACATGCCTGGTATCCGTTCCGTGGCTGGAATCAAGGCCAGGAAGCAGCTTGCGCCTCAATATGTCCTTGCCCGACGTCACGCCGTCTGATGCGGCATGCAAAACCGCGCATGCTGTTCTTATTTATATCTCAAAAAGTAATTGTCCGATTTTAAAAATACTTACATATTTGAACTTGTACGCAGATGAACTTTTAAATCAGCTGTATGAATATGTGCCGTTCTATTTAAAATTATGGAGTTAGTATCAATATCTCGGTTGTTAATCACCCCACGAGACTACGTAGCACGTTATTTTACAAGACCCTGGGTACCATTTACGAATATGAAAACAGAATGCTGATATCTTCAATGGTTTAGAAGTTATTTCTGTGTAACATGTTAGGTGAATAATCCTGTATTATGAACCATTAATCATTACTACTCATTTTCCTTAACTCTGGATTAGAAGATATTTCGGGAGATGTTTTTGTTTTTTCGAGTTTTGTGGTGTGTTGCGAAAAAATCGAGATATCTCCTGAAATTTCGGTAGACCTGGCAACTCTGATACTACCATCAATTCCCACCGCAACCAAATTGTCAACGTCCATGATTACTTTTAATAATATACCCTTAATCCTCCAGTAAGGCGAATATACTTTCCCCCCACTACCCTGTCGTGTTACTTCTCTAGATCTAAGAAACGTAAACATACAGTAACTGTCTGTTCTCGTAGAATTTTTTCAATTACTTGGTGCATAGAGAAACTCTGATCCTGACAGCCTCTCTATCCCCAGTGTGGGTAGAGGCGGTAGAATAACATCCGCGGTATCCCTTATCTGACGTAAGAGGCGACTAAAAGGGGCCCCAGGGGATGGGAGCATGGGTTGGCGACCACGGGGCCCTTAGCAGAGTGCTGCCATTGCTTCCACTCACTTGTGCCAGTTTGCTCACTTTTATTTATCCTATCCAACCTCCCTTCGTCTACTCTTGTATTCCGACCCCGACGGTATTAGGTATCAAGGCTTAGAGAGTCTTTCATTTTCACGCCCTTCGTGGCTGATACCTTCATATTTCAAAGTGTCGGGTCTCTTATATTTTTCACTCTGATTAGTATTAATAGAGGATGGTTGCCTAGTTGTACTTCCTGTTAAAACAATAATACCACCACAGTAGTATAATACAGGGATCCTGCCGCAACCTCCCCCTCCGGCTCCCTCCCAGAGGCCACCAACTCCCGCGGGAAATTTGAATTTTGGCGGGAGATTTTAATTTGTATACAAAGCCACGTGCTTTTTGACAGCTGTCATCGACAACAACGCATCGCTAAGCACACTGCTGCCATCTTGACGGGCCTAAACCTCAGTGGTACCAACTTAACCTAACTAGTGCGAAATTTGAATTAGTAAACAAACCCACGTGTTTCTTGACAGTCACGTGCTTATTGACAGACAACAACGCATCGCTAACCTCAGTACTGCCATCTTGACGGGCCTAAACCTCAGTAGTAGAAACCTAACCTAACTAGCGCGAGATTTGCATTTGTAAACAACTCCACGTGCTTTTTAACAGCTGACATCCGCCATCTTTAAACTACAGAGCACCGTGCTGCCCTCTTTATCGCAGTAGTTGCGAATTCGTCACCTGTCATCGGCAGTGCTGCCATCTTGGCGGGTCTAAACCTTAGTGCTACCAACTTAAGCTCACTAGCGCCAGGTTTGAATCGGTAAACAAATCCACGTGCTTTTTTGACAGCTGTCATCCGCCATCTTTAATCTATAGAACACAGTGCTGCCCTCTTTAGCTACTTACCTTTGAAATGTGGTGGCGGATAATTTGAAAAATGCTTTTTGACAGCAGAAATCTTTAATCCAGAGAGCACCGTGCTGCCCTCCTTAGCTAGATACCTTTGAATTCCACGTGACAGCAGCCATCTTTAATCAAAAGAGCACCGTGCTGCCCTCTTTGTGGCGGTGGCAAATTCCACGTGCTCTTGTTTGGAAACAAACTCACGTGCTTCTTTCTGACAGCTGTCATCCGCCATCTTGCATCACAAACCTCAGTGCTGCACTCTCTAGCTAGATACCTTTGAAATGTGGTGGCGGCAATTTGAAAAATTCTATGTGCTCTTGTTTGGAAACAAAGCCACGTGCTTTTTGACAGCTGTCATCCACCATCTTTAATCAATAGAGCACTGTGCAACTATCATGCGGGCAATTTCGTCAGCTGTCATCCGCCATCTTTCATCTACAGAGCACCGTGCTGCCCTCTTTATGACATGTAGTAGCGGGCAATTTGAAAAGTTCTGTTAGCTGTCATCCGCCATCTTTAATCAAGAGAGCACCGTGCTGCCATCTTTAGCTAGATACCTTTGAAATGTGGCGGCGGCAATTTGAAAAATTCTATGTGCTCTTGTTTAGTAAACAAACTCACGCGCTCTTTGTCAGCTGTCATCCACCATCTTTAATCAATAGAGCACTGTGCTGCTATCATGCGGGCAATTTCGTCAGCTGTCATCCGCCATCTTTAATCCACAGAGCACCGTGCTGCCCTCTTTATGACATGTAGTAACGGGCAATTTGAAAAGTTCTGTTAGCTGTCGTCCGCCATCTTTAATCAAGAGAGCACCGTGCTGCCATCTTTAGCTAGATACCTTTGAAATGTGGTGGCGGCAAATTGAAAAATTCCACGTGCTCTTGTTTAGTAAACAACCTCACGCGCTTTTTGTCAGCTGTCATCCGCCATCTTTAATCTATAGAGCTCAGTGCTACACTCTTTCGGTACATACCTTTGAAATATGGTGGCAGATAATTTAAAAAGAAAAATTCTACAGCAGCCATCTCTCGACGCTAATTGCACAAGATGGTGGCTATACATGACTCCTTAAATGTGCTTATGCAAGATGGCCACTATACATAGGTTCTTATGAGACGCCCTTGGGATGCTTGCGCAAGATAGCGGTTATACAAGGCTCCTTATGAGACGCCCTAGAGACGCTTGCGCAAGATGGCGGTTGCTCTTATGAGACGGCTTAAGGGTCCTTGCACAAGATGGCTAGAGGCGCCCTAAGGATGCTTGCGTAAGATGGCGGACGCAAGATGGCGGCTATACACGACTCCTTATGAGACTCCTTAAGGGTGCTTGCGCAAGATGGCTGCTGTTCTTATGAAGAAAGCTAGCTTAGAGGCTAACGTGTCGTGCTAGTTCGATTCATTAAATTTGGGGCTTAAATGCAAAATGTTAAATATCGCGAAAACGGTGCATCGCAGAGCAAAACGGACAAACGTTTGCTACCCAATACCTCGGTTCGCAGTATGGGGAACATGATATAATAAGAAAAACATAGTCTATTGATGAGATCAACGGTTCGGTTCCTACTTAGGCCCTTTGGCATTCGCTCTGCTTTAGCTTGTATTGAAGCAAGTCTTCGTAACATGATCAGGTCTGGCTACGGTAGAGAGTATAACTTGCCGTGCAGGTTCGATTCATTAAATTTGGGGCTTAAATGCAAAATGTTAAATATCTCAAAAACGGACAAAAATTTTGCTACGAATACCTAGGTTTGCAGTATCAGGAACATGATAGCATAAGAAAAACATAGTCTAATGATGAGATCGACGGTTCGATTCCTACTTAGGCCCTTTGGCATTGGCACCTATCTAATTCTACAAGATGGCGGCTATACATAGCTTCTTATGATACGGCCTAGAGGTGCTCACACAAGATGGTGGCTGCTCTGATGATGAAAGCTAGCTTTGCATCGTGCAAGTATCTTTACAGCACTAAACTTCATACCTTTGAAATGTGGTGGCGGGAAATTTGAAAAATTCTACGCGCTTTTTCTTAACAGCAGCTATCTTTAAACAATAGCGGCCATACATAAACTGTTAAGGCCTCCTCTTATGTCAAAGCATAGCTCTATCGAACAAGTTTAAACCTGCATCGGGATAGCTAAAGTAAGCACGTGCTGCAGTGATGTCGTCATTATGCATGTTTAGACTTGCAAATCACAAAAGAAACATAACAAGACTAGAATCGAACACTGCACTCTATGCCGTTAACTTTATCATGTGATCGGAACATTGATTGAAATGTTTAGAACACTAAATAAGTAGAACCGAACACTGTACTCGATACAACATGTGTTTAGAACATGTCAGGGGATACCTTTGTTCTAAGAAGATTAGATTACCGCACATTCCTTGTAGGGCTAATAGGCTAAAGGGCTAACGGGCGAAAGGGCGAAAGGGCTAAAGGGCTAATGGGCAAAAGGGCTAAGGGGATAAAGGGCTAAAGGGCTAATGGGCTAAAGGGCTAGGGTGCCTCTCCTATCTTTATCCGGGCTTGACACCGGCTCTACAACTAGAGGCGGAGTTAACACCCTAAGGAAGGGAGAATGATGGGAAATAATCTATACGAGTATAGCTACTCGATCGACTATATACTACAGATGGATGACTTAGGTGAGGGTAAGCGCTTACTTAATAATACCTACACGACGTAATTCATGCTCTATTTCAAAAATATCTTCTTTGTACTGTGTGTAACCAGCACCATGATAGGCTCTTAGCAGTTGTAAACGTTTTACGAGTACGTTGGCGTCTTTACAGTATCTTATATCTATAGGGTAACAGAGGCTTGTTGTGAACTTTGAGTCTATATGCAGACAGTCGATGTGTAGGGACTTGTTTAGATGTAATACGTGCTTCAGCAGTAGCGTTTCTAGGCACAAACTTAACTTGTTTCGATAGCGATGAAGCGTTGAAATTTCCTTCTTCTTTACCTTGTATCTCTTCTTGAGATGTTTGCACTGCGACAGAACGTGTAGTAGGCTTAGGAAATGAAGTAAAATCATCAAGCTGTAATGGCAATGAAACATTAAGATTTTCTTCTTCTTCTTCTCCTTTCCCTTTACTACTGTTTCGATCAACATCATTATCCTTATTATCATAATCATGATCTTGCCTCTCTTTATCTTGAAGTTTGTACTTAGTAACAGAACTTGTTGCAGGCCTAGACAACAAGGGAGAATTAAAATCTCTCGCTGAGGTGTACTTTTTAAACATAAATCAGTGTTCGCTTGAATATGGTCAAGCTCTTTTTATTTTGTTCCCGATGAAGCTACATTACACGCGGCTTCATGACGTTGAGCGTTGTATGCGTTCTTGAACTCTCTTCTACAATGTTTGCATTGAAAAATTGTTCTACATGATATCTCATGACGTCTCTTGTGATAGCTTCGGGAAAATGCTTTTCCACACTCTTCGCAAATATACCTAGAAATAGGTTTTTCCATGACGGACTTTTATCTTCTGCTAACAGATTCTTCTTTAAATCTACTTGACATTTGTTACTCTCTACTTCGATGATGCGAACAGCTTAGCTATTAACAGTAAACTAACACAATAGCGTATAACCAAGGTAGCAACAGTAAGGTTTAAGCTCATCAAGATAGCAAGAGTAAGGTTAGCAACGTTCTGTTGTTGGATTTTAAATTCCGCACTATAACATGCATAAGGTGGCAGCCTTGAGGTTTACCGCCGTCAAGATGGCAGCAGTGAGGTTAGCGACGCTCTATTGTCCTTCAAAGTGAGGTTAGGGTCCGTCAAGACGACAGCTGCCAAAAAAGCACGTGGTTTTGTTTACTAAACAAGAGCCCGTGGCTGTGACGTCACGGTCACGTGGTATGCTGCGTCAGCATGAAAAGATCAATGTCTACACCTACGTAGTTACCACTCTGCTATGTTCAAAAGATTTTTTACACATAAGTATTCTTTATTCTTTACGTTCGTGTACATAGGTTATGTTAAGATAGCAGCAGATACAAGCGATGGTCACAGGCTCTAGTAGAAAGATGCATGCATTATCAAAAGGTGGTGTTTACACGCTTTTAAACCTTGCTATTCTTACCTCTGCTATGTTCACAAGATTTTTAAACTTCGCTATTCTTTGTACTTTAAGTTCATGCACATAGGCTATGCTAAGATAGCAGCACAAACACATGCGAACTTTGTACACTCTAGTGGAATAAGTTTAGTACTGCGTGCATCATGGATACATGATGTGTACACGCATTTAAACATGGCTATACTTAATGCTGCTGCTATGTTTACAAGATTTTTATACATTGCTATTCTTTATGCTATAAGTTCGTGCACACACAAGTGATAGTCGTGCGCTCTAGCAGAAGAAGTTTAGTACTATATTCGACACATACATTATCGATAGGTGATGTGTACACGCTTTAGAACATAGCTCTTCTTTGTGCTTTAAGTTCGTGCACATGGGTTAGGGATACACAAAAGCGATTGCTACATGCTGTAGCGGAAGAAGCCTAGTACGATACTCGATGCTTGTAAAATCGATAGGTTATGTATGCTAAGATAGCAGCACACTTACACGATTTTAGCACAATCTAATGGAAAAAGTTTAGTATGATAGTCGTTTCATGCAAAATCATTAGATAATGTGTACACGCTTTGAAAAATGGCTATTCTTTGTACTTTAAGTTCACGCGTATTAGTTATGCAAAGATAGCAGCACAATCTAGCGGAAGAAGTTTAGTACGATATTTGTTGCATGCAAAATCGATAGGTAATGTGTACACGCCTTGAAACATGGCTATTCTTTGTACTTTAAGTTTATGGGTATAGGTTATGCTAAGATAGCAGCACAATCTAGCGGGAGAAGTTTAGTAAGAGATTCGATGCATGCAAAATCAATAAGTAATACGTACACGCTTTGAAATATGGCTATTCTTTGTACTTTATGTTCATGTGTATAAGTTATGCTAAGATAGCAGCATAATCTAGCGGAAGAAGTTTAGTAAGAGATTCGATGCATGCAAAATCAATAAGTAATATGCACACGCTTTGAAACATGGCTATTCTTTGTACTTTAAGGTCATGCGTAGAGGTTAGGCGAAGATACCAGCACAATCTAGCGTAAGAAGTTTAGTACGAGAGTCGATGCTTGCAAAATCGATAAGTAATATGTACACGCTTTGAAACATGGCTATTCTTTGTACTTTAAGTTCATGTGTATAAGTCATGCTAAGATAGCAGCACAATCTAGCGGAAGAAGTTTAGTACAAGAGTCGATGCTTGCAAAATCGATAAGTAATATGTACACGCTTTGAAACATGGCTATTCTTTGTACTTTAAGTTCATGTGTATAAGTTATGCTAAGATAGCAGCACAACCTAGCGGGAGAAGTTTAGTAAGAGATTCGGTGCATGCAAAATCAATAAGCAATATGTACACGCTTTGAAACATGGCTATTCTCTGTACTCTAACGTCATGCGTATAGGTTATGCTAAGGTAGCAGCACAATCTAGCGGAAGACGTTTAGTACGAGAGTCGATGCATGTAAAATCGATAGGTGATGTGTACACGCTTTGAAACATGTTTATTCATACTGCTGCTCTGTTCCCAAGATTTTTAAACATAGCTAATCCTAATGCTGCTCTTAACGACGTAGAGCTAAGGATTGATTTCGTGACCGTGACGTCACAGCCACGTGGTCTTGTTTAGTAAACAAAGCCACGTGCTTCTTTGACAGCTGTCCTCTTGATGGCCCCTACTCACTTTAAGGGACAATAGAGCGTCGCTAACCTCACTGCTGCCATCTTGACGGCGGTAAACCTCAAGGCTGCCACCTTATGCATGTTATAGTGCGGAATTTAAAATCCAACAACAGAACATTGCTAACCTTACTCTTGCCATCTCGATGGGCTTAAACCTTATTGTTGCTACCTTGGTTATACGCTTTTGTGTTAGTTTACTGTTAATAGCTAAGCTGTTCGCATCATCGGAGTAGAGAGTAACAAATGTCAAGTAGATTTCAAGAAGAATCTGTTAGTAGAAGATAAAAGTCCGTCATGGAAAAACCTATTTCTAGGTATATTTGCGAAGAGTGTGGAAAAGCATTTTCCCGAAGCTATCACAAGAGACGTCATGAGATATCATGTAGGACAATTTTTCAATGCAAACATTGTAGAAGAGAGTTCAAGAACGCATACAACGCTCAACGTCATGAAGCCGCGTGTAATGTAGCTTCATCGGGAACAAAATACAAAGAGCTTGACCATATTCAAGCGAACACTGATTTATGTTTAAAAAGTACACCTCTGCGAGAGATTTTTAATTCTCCCTTGTTGTCTAGGCCTGCAACAAGATTTGTTACTAAGCACAAACTTCAAGATAAAGAGAGGCAAGATCATGATTATGATAATAAGGATAATGATGTTGATCGAAACAGTAGTAAAGGGAAAGGAGAAGAAGAAGAAGAAGAAAATCTTAATGTTTCATTGCCATTACAGCTTGATGATTTTACTTCATTTCCTAAGCCTACTACACGTTCTGTCGCAGTGCAAACATCTCAAGAAGAGATACAAGGTAAAGAAGAAGGAAATTATAACGCTTCATCGCTATCGAAACAAGTTAAGTTTGTGCCTAGAAACGCTACTGCTGAAGCACGTATTACATCTAAACAAGTCCCTACACATCGACTGTCTGCATATAGACTCAAAGTTCACAACAAGCCTCTGTTACCCTATGCAGATATAAGATACTGTAAAGACGCCAACGTACTCGTAAAACGTTTACAACTGCTAAGAGCCTATCATGATGCTGGTTACACACAGTACAAAGAAGATATTTTTGAAATAGAGCATGAATTACGTCGTGTAGGTATTATTAAGTAAGCGCTTACCCTCACCTAAGTCATCCACCTGTAGTATATAGTCGATCGAGTAGCTATATTCGCATAGATAATTTCCCAACATTCTCCCTTCCTTAGGGTGTTAACTCCGCCTCTAGTTGTAGAGCCGGTCTCAAGCCCGGATAAAGAGAGGAGAGGCACCCTAGCCCTTTAGCCCATTAGCCCTTTAGCCCTTTAGCCCCTTAGCCCTTTTGCCCATTAGCCCTTTAGCCCTTTCGCCCTTTTGCCCATTAGCCCTTTAGCCTATTAGCCCTACAAGGAATGTGCGGTAATCTAATCTTCTTAGAACAAAGGTATCCCCTGACATGTTCTAAACACATGTTGTATCGAGTACAGTGTTCGGTTCTACTTATTTAGTGTTCTAAAGAAAGGCCACGGCCGCTCTTTCCTACTCCTAGGCCTTTCCTATCCCATCGTTGCCATAAGACCTATCTGAGTCGGTGCGACGTAAAGCCCTTAGCAAAAAAAATGTTCAAAACATTTCAATCAATGTTCCGATCACATGATAAAGTTAACGGCATAGAGTGCAGTGTTCGATTCTAGTCTTGTTATGTTTATTTTGTGATTTACAAGTCTAAACATGCATAATGACGACATCACTGCAGCACGTGCTTACTTTAGCTATCCCGATGCAGGTTTAAACTTGTTCTTTAGAGCTATGCCTTGAAATAAGAGGAGGCCTTAACAGCTTATGTATAGCCGCTATTGTTTAAAGATAGCTGCTGTTAAGAAAAAGCACGTAGAATTTTTCAAATTACCCGCCACCACATTTCAAAGGTATGAGGTTTAGTGCTGTAAAGATACCTGCACGATGCAAAGCTAGCTTTCTTCATCAGAGCAGCCTCCATCTTGTGTGAGCACCTCTAGGCCGTATCATAAGGAGCTGTGTATAGTCACCGTCTTGTCGCTGCTACCTTGCGCAAGTACCCCTAGGGAGTCTCATAAGAGCAGCAGCCATCTTGTGCAAGCGCTCTTAGGCTGTCTCATAAGAAACTATGTATAGCCGCCATCTTGTAGAAATAGATAGGTGCCAATGCCAAAGGGCCTAAGTAGGAATCGAACCGTCGATCTCATCATTAGACTATGTTTTTCTTATGCTATCATGTTCCCCATACTGCGAACCGAGGTATTGGGTAGCAAACTTTTGTCCGTTTTGCTCTACGATGCACCGTTTTCGAGATATTTAACATTTTGCATTGAAGACCCAAATTTAATGAATCGAACTAGCACGACACGTTAGCCTCTAAGCTAGCTTTCTTCATAAGAGCAGCAGCCATCTTACGCAAGCACCCTTAAGGAGTCTCATAAGGAGTCGTGTATAGCCGCCATCTTGCGTACGCCATCTTGCGCAAGCATCCTTAGGGCGCCTCTAGCCATCTTGTGCAAGGACCCTTAAGCCGCCTCATAAGAGCAACTGCCATCTTGCGCAAGCATCTCTAGGGCGTCTCATAAGGAGCATTGTATAACCGCTATCTTGCGCAAACATCCCAAGGGTGTCTCATAAGAACCTATGTATAGTGGCCATCTTGCATAAGCACATTTAAGGAGTCATGTATAGCCACCATCTTGTGCAATTAGCGTCGAGAGATGGCTGCTGTAGAATTTTTCTTTTTAAATTATCCGCCACCATATTTCAAAGGTATGTACCGAAAGAGTGTAGCACTGAGCTCTATAGATTAAAGATAGCGGATGACAGCTGACAAAAAGCGCGTGAGTTTGTTTACTAAA
This sequence comes from Anabrus simplex, assembly GCF_040414725.1. NCBI lineage: Eukaryota > Metazoa > Arthropoda > Insecta > Orthoptera > Tettigoniidae > Anabrus > Anabrus simplex. The sequence goes on along the minus strand of NC_090269.1, from coordinate 149,559,465 downwards.
CAAGAGCACGTGGAATTTTTCAATTTGCCGCCACCACATTTCAAAGGTGTCTAGCTAAAGATGGCAGCACGGTGCTCTCTTGATTAAAGATGGCGGATAGCAGCTAACAGAACTTTTCAAATTGCCCGTTACTACATGTCATAAAGAGGGCAGCACGGTGCTCTGTGGATTAAAGATGGCGAATGACAGCTGACGAAATTGCCCGCATGATAGCAGCACAGTGCTCTATTGATTAAAGATGGTGGATGACAGCTGACAAAGAGCGCGTGAGTTTGTTTACTAAACAAGAGCACATAGAATTTTTCAAATTGCCGCCACCACATTTCAAAGGTATCTAGCTAAAGATGGCAGCACGGTGCTCTCTTGATTAAAGATGGCGGATGACAGCTAACAGAACTTTTCAAATTGCCCGCTACTACATGTCATAAAGAGGGCAGCACGGTGCTCTGTAGATGAAAGATGGCGGATAACAGCTGGCGAAATTGCCCGCATAATAGCAGCACAGTGCTCTATTGATTAAAGATGGTGGATGACAGCTGTCAAAAAGCACATGGCTTTGTTTCCAAACAAGAGCACATAGAATTTTTCAAATTGCCGCTACCACATTTCGAAGGTATCTAGCTAAAGAGTGCAGCACTGAGGTTTGTGATGCAGGATGGCGGATGACAGCTGTCAGAAAAAAGCACGTGAGTTTGTTTGCAAACAAGAGCACGTGGAATTTGCCACCGCCACAAAGAGGGCAGCACGGTGCTCTCTTGATTAAAGATGGCTGCTGTCACGTGGAATCCAAAGGTATCTAGCTAAAGAGGGCAGTACGGTGCTCTCTGGATTAAAGATGGCTGCTGTCAAAAAGCATTTTTCAAATTATCCGCCACCACATTTCAAAGGTAAGTAGCTAAAGAGGGCAGCACTGTGTTCTATAGATTAAGGATGGCGGATGACAGCTGTCAAAAAAGCACGTGGATTTGTTTTCCGATTCAGACCTCTCGCTAGTGAGGTTAAGTTGGTAGCACTAAGGTTTAGACCCGCCAAGATGGCAGCACTGCCGATGACAGGTGACGAATTCGCAACTACTGCGATAAAGAGGGCAGCACGGTGCTCTGTAGTTTAAAGATGGCGTATGACAGCTGTCAAAAAGCACGTGGATTTGTTTACAAATTCAAATCTCGCGATGGTTAGGTTAAGTTTCTACCACTGAGGTTTAGGCCCGTCAAGATGGCAGCAGTGAGGTTAGCGATGCGTTGTTGTCTGTCAAAAAGCACGTGGCTTTGTTTACAAATTCAAATTTCCCGCCAAAATTCATTTTTCCCGCCAAAATTCAAATTTCCCGCGGGAGGTGGTGGCCTCTGGGAGGGAGCCGGAGGAGGAGGTGGCGGCAGAATCCCTGTATTATACTACTCACCATTACCCACACCACAGCCTCCTTGCGGTCTGAAACCACATTGGTTTTAATCCAAATATTACTCTCAACCACTGATCGCATTCTACCTTCCAAAACGTCAGGTAATTGAGACTGTTGGAGTCCTTCCTGGTCCCCTGCTTACAGACGGGTGCAATTTTTATATTTGCTTTCGTCCAACGAAAAGGTATCTTATTCCGCGCTGATCTAATTACTCTGTGAAGCCAATTCATCCCTGTATTCCCACTATATTTCGTCATTTCAGATTTTATTTCATCTATTTCTGTTGCTGTATTTCAATAGAGTTTATTTACAATTGTTTACACTTCCCCAGGCGTAATTTCACTGACGTCATTGCCCTGCTTCCCATGAGCTCGGCTGTTCGCGGCGTCAACATATCCTTTTCGAGTCGACGCCGTATTGCGACATACATGCCTGTGAAATCTAATGCTAAAAACAGCACAAATACCCAGCCCCCGTACCATTGGTATTAACCAATGAAGGTTAAAATCCCCGCGAATCGAATCTCATGGGCCTTACGCCAGCACTCCGCTAACCATTTAGCCATGGAGCCGGGCACCTGTCCAGTCATTCCGTAGTATCTACTATGAATTCACCTAATTTACCAAGAACAGTACTCTTTTCCTTTTTCCCTCCCTCTCTAAGGTTATTTATTACTATCCAGAAATGTTTCCCAGCCTCTTGATCAAGCTTTTCCAAGTTATTACCGAAATCTTTCCATGACTTCTTGATCCAACAATTATTTGCTTCTATCTTTCATCTACGTACAATTCCCTATGTGCATCAGTCCCTGTTTGGAGCCATTTGTACACGGCATACTCATTTCATATTACATTGTACATATCCACCTAACATCAGATGCTTGTTCATTTGCATCATACTATGCAATGTCCTGGACAGTTTGTGCCCTCCCTCAGCCATATTTCGTGGCTTTATTTACGAGATCTTTTATCAGATAACTTCACAGGACCGTCCCAACTCTCAGTCCGGGTATCGAGGTCGGGGAACTCCCCGTCAGAGTCAGACATATGACCGCTACGCCTTATGTTTAGTTTATTGTGTTGTCTTATAAGTCCGTTTACTCTATTATGATGACGATAACAGACGGCTTGAGGAATATTATATCATTTCCTGGAAGGAATCTGGCCTGTGTTGTTTGTAAAGGCCTCAGCTGACGCGAATGCAAACAAACATCTGGAATTCGTTTTTATGGTTCATTGCGTGTAATGAATTCATCGACGGAGTAAGTCTTCAGTAGTAAGTTATACCTTATTTTGTAAACATCGTTAATCAGCACAAGCGGTGCTGAACTCCATAAAAGATAAATATAACTTACACAATTTGGCAGTACATGTAAGAGAGAATATATCAAAGTACAATAAACATATATGTTTCGGTTGGGTGCGAGGTCATTCCGTCATAAAAGGGAACGAAAGAGCTGACCAACTGGCCAAAGAAGCTTGTAATTCTAACTTGTCAGAGAGTTATACTAAATGTCCAATTTCTTTTGTCAAAAGAACCGTAAAGGATGAAATGCTCTCTCGCTGGAATGAACTGTGGTTAACAAGTAAAAATGGCTCAGTAACCAAAGACCTGTTTTTTCCAAATGTATATAGTAGGCTGGGATGTAAATATATAGCGTGCAACTTTCATTTACCTCAAGTGTTATCAGGTCATGGTAAATACAATGCTTATTTCGAGCGATTCAAAATTTCAACACAAAATGGCTCACTGTGCTTCTGCACTAAAGAGATTCAAAACTGTAGAACACGTTCTGTTCAACTGTCCTGCTTTTGAGAGAGCACGTTTTGAACTTAAGATGCATTTGTTAACTTGCAGTTGCTATTTTGAAAAACCACTAAATTTCATATTTTATAAAAAATGCTGCACTTCTCAGTTTTCAGAATCTATTGACTATGTATTTAAACATATATAATTTGATACTGTCTGCTTATTAGCTGCTTAACATATGTATTGTATATATTGTATGTCTGGTATTTTAAATATTAGTACGGTACTCTTAGTATTAAGGATTGCATATATCATACTTTTATTTTTCTATTTCTGTTCATGTCTGTTTTGCTGTTTATGTATTTTGAATTTTATCAGAGAAATTGTATATTTTGTATAAACTACAACCCTAACATACCTTATGGTAAAATAGGGTTCACAGCACTTTGGATATTAAATAAATAAATCAGCATATTGTAACAATTTGTTCGTAGTAAGTTTATTAAGATATACGTAATAACGCCCGTTGGATGGAAAAATGGACGGAGCTGGTGGTGGTGGTGGGGGGGTGGGGGGGTGGGAATGCATTCTTGACAATGCATTTCACTGAAACGCGTAGATGCGCAAATTGTAGTAGGTTTCCCCAGTACGGAAAGAAGTATGGATTCACTTTCGAGCTTCTTTTATTCCGTTTTCCCAATGATGTTATGATCACAGTTGGGAATCAATTGGGTAAAAGTAATCGAAATATTTGTCACAATTACATTCTTAGTAATTTTTATTGTAATCGTCAATTTTTAACAAAATGTAATTTACATCTTGAAGTAAAATTGTTATCGTTATCTTCTAGTAGTCCGCCTCTGTGGTGTAGTGGTTAGCGTCATTAGCTGCCACCCCCGGTGGTCCGGGTTCGATTCCCGGCTCTGCCACGAAATTTGAAAAGTGGTACGAGGGCTGGAACGGGGTCCACTCAGCCTCGGGAGGTCAACTGAGTAGAGGTGGGTTCGATTCCCACCTCAGCCATCCTGGAAGTGGTTTTCCGTGCTTTCCCACTTCTCCTCCAGGCGAATGCCGAGATGGTACCTAACTTAAGGCCACGGCCGTTTCCTTCCCTCTTCCTTGCCTATCCCTTCCAATCTTCCCATTCCTCCACAAGGCCCCTGTTCAGCATAGCAGTTATTCTCCCCAGTTGTATCCCCCGACCAAGAGTCTGAAGCTCCGGGACACTGCCCTTGAGGCGGTAGAGGTGGGATCCCTCGCTGAGTCCGAGGGAAAAGCCGAACCTGGAGGATAAACAGATGATGATGATGATGATGATCTTCTAGTAATTGATAAACATCGCACGGAAGAAGAAATGTAAAAATATTCACAGTTCAGGCAAGCAACTCATCCTAGGGATAGGATATGAGCTACGAATTTCAGGTAAATAAAATATAACAAAGTGTGAGAATATATTTTTATTTATTCCTAAAAATTACAATCCTTTCCTTAATCATCGCTATCCGGTCGATTAGATGAGCAGTTTTCCTTTTTCTACCACTTCGAGCGCTAATGTGAGTCAGTGCATTGTTTCACTTAAACACCACTACAAGCGCTAATGTAAGTCAATGCAAACTTTCACTTAAGCCCTTATAACTACATTCGGTGTGGGCATTTCTCAATAAAACAAGAAACGCCTGAGGGTATTGAACTAATGAACACATTACAGAAAGAACTATGTAAATAAGGTAATTTGTCTAAGGTTTGAATAAAAAAGAAAATAAGTAAAGAAACGAGAAATTTAGGTCGTTTTTCCGGAACTGCATTTAGGCCGGAAGTGATTTTCGAAATTCGTTTTCTTAGTTTGATAGAGCTATCCGCGCCCTTTAGTCCTTCGACTGTCCGGCTCCATGGCTAAATGGTTAGCGTGCTGGCCTTTGGTCACAGGGGTCCCGGGTTCGATTCCCGGCAGGGTCGGGAATTTTAACCTTAATTGGTTAATTTCCCTGGCACTGGGGCGGGGTGTATGTGTCCTCTTCATCATCATTCCATCCTCATCGCGACGCGCAGGTCGCCTACAGGAGTCAAATCAAAAGACCTGCATCTGGCGAACCGAACTTGTCCTCGGACACTCCCGGCCATTTCATTTTTTTTCAGTCCTTCAACTTTCAAATATTTTCAATATGTAGGCCTACATGGGATGTGAATTACATTTTGACAATAATTCAGATTATTCTGATATAATATTAAATTGAGGAACATGATAACTAAAGCCCTAAACCGGGGTGCTTTGCTATTCATTCCGAGTAAGAATGTATTATCCCGGTGCTGCAGATGTCTCAACAAATAAGGAAGCAGCTGTACGTACACGAGGCAGCAGCTATTATTTATACCTCCCTGACACAGGGATGTGATTGTGGGCGTCCTATCACTTCCACTTCCTGAGGACATCCTCTTGCTGATAACAGCATTACTCTTCCGCTCCTCTCTGGATTCACGTCCAAGACCAGCCATTCTGTTCGATTACAGACTACGGCCATGCCTCCAGCAAGATCAACTCCAATACTCAATCCGTAACATAGAAAAAGCCATGCCGGCTGGTATTGGTTTACACGAGAATATCACGTACCTATTATACATATTACTAGCAGTTTCCCGCTGGCTCCGCCCGCAATGTACAATGCATGGTGTTGTTCGTTACTATCCTCACGGATGTATTTGCAAAGTTCCGACTTAATGAAATAAAGCCCATGATCTGCTGCGATAATAGAATGTAATATTGTGTCAAGAAAACATTGAAAATACATTACACAAAGAAATTGAATTGAACGTTCCTTGGAACAACACTACGCGCCGAACTATTAAAAAGTCCTTCAAAGATCTTCGTCATGGAGACAAATGTACTCATAACTATTCTCATAATCTACCAATGTAAGTAGTTATTACCTCAAAAGAAAGCGCTTGATCCACTGAGTGTTTTTAGATCAAAACAAACTGCGTACCTCAATTAGAACGAAAGATATGATTGCTTCAATGAGAAAAGATGTTGAAGAAATGAGACATTAAATTTAATGTGCACTCATAACTTTGCTCAGAATGAACCAATTTGAATAGTTAAGAGCTAAAATGAAAGAGCCTGATCCACTGAGTGTTCTTAGGCCAAACCGAACTCCGTACCTCAATTAGAACCAAAGATATAATTGCTTCAAAAATATAAAAAATTGAAAAAAATGAAATAATTTGAGGAAGGTGGAAGTTAAGTGATTTGTAGTACCTGATGACAAATTTGTGCATGAATACCTTTAAGTTAAAACAAAAATGAAGGAAATTGACCGGAGAGAATGGCCGGACTGACTGACTTTAGTTTTTATAATTTTTTTAATATATAGATTAGCAGTTTCCCGCTGGCTCCGCCCGCAATGTGCAAAGTGTGGTGTTGTTCGTTACTATCCTCACGGATGTATTTGCAAAGTTCCGACTTAATGAAATAAAGACCGGGCGAGTTGGCCGTGCGCGTAGAGGCGCGTGGCTGTGAGCTTGCATCCGGAAGATAGTAGGTTCGAATCCCACTATCGGCAGCCCTGAAAATGGTTTTCCGTGGTTTCCCATTTTCACACCAGGCAAATGCTGGGGCTGTACCTTAATTAAGGCCACGGCCGCTTCCTTCCAACTCCTAAGCCTTTCCTATCCCATCGTCGCCATAAGACCTATCTGTGTCGGTGCGACGTAAAGCCCCTAGCAAAAAAAAAGAAATAAAGCACATGATCTGCTGCGGTAATAGAATGTAATATTATGTCAACAAAACACTTGAAAATACATCACAGAAAAAAAATTGAATTAAACGTTCCTTGGAACAACACTACGCGCCGAACTGTTAAAAAGTAATTCAAAGATCTTTGTCATGGAGACAAATGCACTCATAACTTTTCTCAAAATCTACCAATTTAAGTAGTTATTACCGCAAAAGAAAGCGCTTGATCCACCGAGTGTTTTTAGACCAAAACAAACTGCGTACCTCAATTAGAACGAAATATATGATTGCTTCAATGAGAAAAGATGTTGAAGAAATGAGACGTCAAATTTAATGTGCACTCATAACTTTACTCAGAATCAACCAATTTAAATAGTTAAGAGCTGAAATGAAAGACCTTCATCCACTGAGTGTTCTTAGGCCAAAACGAACTCCGTAGCTCAATTATAACAAAAGATATGATTGCTTCAAAGAGACAAAAAATTGAAAATCAAATAATTTGAGGAAGGCCGGACTGACTGACTTTAGTTTTCATATTTTTTTAAATATATAGATTGTACCGATGGTGGTAATTTAACATGATAAGTGCAACTCGCAAGGAAAAACACTGTGGCTTGCTTGAAAACGCTTCTCCAGCAACTACCCATCACATGTAATATACTAGAATCATATATATTCTACTAGAATAGATGGACAGCCCCATTGTAAAAGAGAACAAGAAGCTGTAGACATGATATAGGCTTTTTGGGCTTATTCCGTGTCGAGGAAGTAAGGTGAAATTCTTGACGTTTCGCAGAGAACTTTGCTCTGCGTCTTCAGAAAAAAATATCAACGATTCACGAGCAAGATTTCTCCAAGGATGAAGTTAAAATTCAGACGTTAGTAACAGAAGTAGAAATGGTACGTCCATTAGTCACCAGGTGACTCATCGCATGTGGTACAGCGCTGGCATTCGAAGCGGAAGCTGACGGCACCATCAGAATCAGTCTGAAAGGGAGTCACATAACATCACAGGTGTACTCACATATGAAAGCAGTATGACACTGAAACAAGACTAGACTGGAATGAAACATCTAGTGATAAGGAAAGTACGAATTTGGAAAACTAAAAACCAAACCAAACCCCATGGCACTACAGCCCTTTAAGGGCCTTGCCGACCAAGCGACCGCTGCTCAGCCCGAAGGCCTGCACATTACGAGGTGTCGTGTGGTCAGCACGACGAATCCTCTCGGCCGTTATTCTTGGTTTTCTAGACCGGGGCCGCTATCTCACCGTCAAATAGCTCCTCAATTCTAATCACGTAGGTTGAGTGGACCTCGAACCAGCCCTGACCGGGAATCGAAGCCGGGGCCTCCGGGTAAGAGGCAGGCACACTACCCCTACACCACGGGGCCGGCAATTTGAAAACACCGAGACGAAATAACAATGGTGAAGGGACAGGGAAGAGAACTACCTACGTAAATCCTTAAAGGCTGGCAACCACGTATTACTTAATTCGTAGCCAGTGTGCCTCTTGAAATTGTTAGAGTTTCTACGTATTTCCACACCGTCCCGTAAAATCCTGGACCTGTAGTGTCTAGCGTGGGTAAGAGCTCAAGCATCTTGGAACATGACATCATGACACGACGATAGGGCGTGCTCACCTATTGCTGGTTTGTCTGGCTGGTTGAGACAAATAGTTCGTTTATGTTCCTTGATACGAGCTCCAATGGACCGGCATGTTTGTCCAATGTATACCTTGCCGCAAGTACAGGGAATTTTATATACCCCAGGATGTAAAAGTGGGGACAGTTTGCCCTTGGTTTTACCTAGATTGTGAGCAATTTTAGTTACGGTGCCAAACACGGTTTTTATATTGTGTTTGCGGAGAACCTTGGCAATTCGATCTGTTGTGTTGTGAATGTAAGGCAGGTAGGCACTTCCCTTCACTTCTTCCTTCTTTGAGCTTTGCTTGGTCATCCCGCTGGGATTACCCTTGAACGTGACTTTGAGCGTGTCCATCTGGATATTCAATGGCTCACAAATTCGTATTGCCCTCTTGGTGAGTGTCGTAAGAATGCCTTGTTTATGTGCTGGATGGTGGTGAGAATCTGCATTCTGACCACTCCCTCGGCTGATAAGGGTAATGCGACGATGGTTATGGACACTGGCGAGTGTAAGAATAAGATCTCGGCTATATTGCCAGAGCCTGTTTACAGACTGAGCTCAGGTGACACAACCACTCATGTGTCCAACGCCACTGTGAAGCTCTTAAGGCAATCCCCAGTTCCAAAAGAGGAGGCTAAAAGTCTGGTGTGAGAAGGAAGCAGGGGTGGCCTTAATTAAGGCGCCTCGTGTGAAAATGGGAAATTACGAAAAACCATCTTCAGCGCTGCCGACAGTGGGGTTCGAACCCACTATCTCCCGAATACTGGACACTGGCCGCACTTAAGCGACTGGAGCTATCGAGCTCGGTTAAATGTTAATAACCCGTAAAAATGTGTTCATATCTTTAAGGCGCTTGATATTAAATGAACGAGCATGATTCTTAACCTAGGGAGTGGCTTTATCATTGGAGGTGGTACAGAGAGAGGTATAGTTATCAATTTGAGAGATTATTTTGATAAATTGAGTTTATTGATCATCAAAAGCAAGTTCATATCACCTTCGTACAGCAGCGTGGAAGTGTCGTGGCTGGTTGGTACCTCCAAGTCCTGGGATGGTGCTGGACACCGACTGGGCAGGGACCACACCTACTCGGATGAGGAGTTCTGGAATGTCTGGAGGTTCTGGAAATGTCCCGACGTTCTGGAATTCTCGACGTTCTGGAATGTCCCGACGTTCTGGAATGTCTCGAAGATTGGCACATGTTCCTGGGTTCGATTCGAGACGTAATTCACACTTGAATTTCCTGCACGGCACTCCACACATTCAGGGCACTGTCTGAACAGATATGACCTTCTAATTATGGTTACTGCACTCTAGATATTAAATCAAAACGTTCTGGAATAATCACTAGAAAGACAAGTACTGGTAGAAATGCAAGTTCATAATGCAAGCTCACTGTAAGTCAGAATGTTCTAGAGGATTACTGTGTAACGTGCTACTGCCATAACCTCTCCATCGACGTTCTACGAGTTTCTGCAAACTTCGTCGCATGTACATCTCCACATACTCTACAAGTTTATGTTTCTACAAGACTATAATGCTATTATTATTGTCTGCTTTGCTTATCAATACTTCTTCCTATCATCTGAATTACCTTACTTTGCTCACCTGTCGTTACCCTCCGACTTTTCTCGACACACTGACCGCTGTCTTTCTGTCTGCCTCGCACCTACTACGTCATCTGCTACGTCACTTGATCTTTCTCGAATGAACTAGTCTTCGCTTCCGGGCGTGTATATATTGGACTGCTTGGCCCGTCTTCGGCAGACTGGCATCATCCTTTGTAAATAGTGTGTGTGTGTGGAGGGACTACGGACCTCGCACGGCTTCCCGTGTGCTGCGCCATTTTCTTCCCTACGAGCTGATGGAATTATTCTGAAAGGACTTTGGTGAGCTAAACATATCATTTGCTAAACTTGTTTTTGGAAACTTTAATACTCGGCCTGTTTCGCCATGTTGAGTGATGGCATGCTATGAAAACTTTCAAGGCTTTGGTTTCAAATTCAATTTATTGCCGCCTTCAAAACTGATTAAGTTTAATTGATTCTTAGTGCTGAATACTTGGTGATGTGGACTGAGCCTAAACATCGTCAAACAGAAAATTTTCACAACTTTAGACGATTCTAAAAAATCTATTGGCAGATCAGACATTCTCCAGCATTACGCAGTCGGAGTTTCCTTTCTTTTCATCCTCACTTGTCCTTATTGTACTGATCCTCCTTTTTACCCTACCCTTTTTTTCTTTTATTAGGTGTGTATGCTTTTTATATTAGGGCGCCCTGGAGGCGTATTTGGGTTTTTTTGTGGCCAAATATTTCTTGATCTTCATGGTAAAAAACTGTACTTGTTGCCTCAAATTTGATCAGATAATAATATTTAGAAATATCTTCTGAGGTGATTGTGTGTGTGACAACTCTCTATTCAAAATATAAATAGTAATATTTGAGAAAACTGGTTTTGGTCGAGATTCACGCTGACACAGTGATTCTATTGTAACGATTTTTTTTAAAAAAAATTTTGTCCTAACTTATCTGAGGGTTAGTCCCCTTTCTAAAACGGGGACCCGAGCTGTTTTGTCTTTGTAACCAATGCCTGGGATATTTTTCTCGGACTATATTTTCTTGTTTAACAAGGTGCATATTATATATATATATATATTGGTCAATTTTATTCTGTAGGTTTTAGCTTAATTATCCCTTTGATAATTTCCTACAATATCCAGAGTATATTTGAGGATCTGTTTTCTCCAAAAAAAAAAAATGCTAATGTGTACTGTATTCTCGTTAAAGCTGCTGTTTCCAATACACTTGGTCATCTAAAAATTTTTAGCAACGTGGTGTTCTTTTTTGATTTTCTTTTTTGGTACCATCCACGGTAAACCTCTCCTACTATCCCTCCCCCAGTACTGCTTCCGCTCACTCTGCTGTTTTCTTGTTATATCTGATCGACTCCTCGCTGCAGTGTTGCCTATGCACAGACCTCGTTTTGGTGGTTTAAGTGTGAAGCACAATACGTCACATATGGTAGCAGACATTTTTTTCTTCCCCATTCTCATCATATTCTCTTGTTTAAATTGATACACTTTTTTGGTTTCTCCTTAGATCTTTTCGCATTTTGTATTGGTTGTTCTAGTAACACTTTGGCTTGCTTTTCGGATAATTTTCGATTGGGCGCCGATAGCGTTTCATCTCCACCCCCACTATATCATACTCGGTCTTTACCTGAGGTTTCGACTAATAACTTAATCTCCTTCTCTGATACCCCAACATTATCTTCCCGTGTTAATTCTTCCGCTTTGCTCAGTGATTCAGAGGGCAAGCCCTCCTCATTACCTCAACTTCACTCTATGCCTCCCGATCCACATTTCTACCCCCCTCCCCCTTCACTACCTCAATACACGCCTGTTGATGCCTCTCTCAATGTACAGATCATAAAACAATCTCTTGATCAAGTCCCTAAATTACAATCCACTGATCCTCGGAGTTTGACCTTGTGGCTCTTTTCTGCACGAAAATTTCTAAATATTGGTTTAGCTTCTTTTCCTCAGTTAATGGGATTACTGCCCCCTAAAACAACCGGTTTTTTTTACTAAATTTTGGGTTGATAATATGTCAAGTTTTTCCAATTGGTATCAACTTCGGAATGCCATACACAACTATTTCTTACCTTACGAAATACGTTGCAAGCTGAGCCTTGAATTTATTCGTCGTCATCAACTTCCCACTGAACCTGCTCATGACTATCTTGATTCGATTACGACCTATAGTGATATTTTAAACATTGCTCACTCGGTCAATGATTTAATTTCTATCGTTCAATTCTACGCTACTCCTTCCTTTCGGCAGCTTTTCGATGCCTTAAATCCTCCTACGTCCATGTTTCAGCTTTTTAATTTAGCTCAATCTCACGCCATTCATTCTCTTGGAGATCTTTCTTATTACTCATCTATCCCCCCTCCTCTCCATTCTCGTCCTTTACCTTCTACATCCGTTTCTTCTGCTAATACTCCTTCTCCCATTATTTGCTTCCGTTGTAAAGGAAAGGGTCATATATCTCGGAATTGTGCTACTCCTTATTCGGGAAACGTAGCTTACCCGCGTCATTAGACAGTAGGCGTAACAATGGGCAAAATCTGTCTTCTGTTCTTCAGTCCCCCTCTACTCTTGTCTCAAATGTTCGATCTTTGCCGTCTGAATTTTCTTCTCAACTTATTTTGACGGAAAGTTCGTCATTTTTACTTCCTACTTCCTTCTTCTTTCCTTTTTCCCTTTCCCTTCTTTTTCTCTGTTTTCCTTGTTTTGCTTGCTTCTTGTTTTCCATACTTCTGTTGTTCCTTTTTCTTTTTTCCGATACTGCGTTTCTTCTGGTCGCCGATCATCGATTCCGGTGGAGAAGCTGCTCTTGGACATCCCTGCTGCTGCTGCTGCTGCTACGCCTACTTGCTTTCGCCCATCCTTCGGATTCCGCCCGGTGGCAGGAATATGTAACGTGCTACTGCCATAACCTCTCCATCGACGTTCTACGAGTTTCTGCAAACTTCGTCGCATGTACATCTCCACATACTCTACAAGTTTATGTTTCTACAAGACTATAATGCTATTATTATTGTCTGCTTTGCTTATCAATACTTCTTCCTATCATCTGAATTACCTTACTTTGCTCACCTGTCGTTACCCTCCGACTTTTCTCGACACACTGACCGCTGTCTTTCTGTCTGCCTCGCACCTACTACGTCATCTGCTACGTCACTTGATCTTTCTCGAATGAACTAGTCTTCGCTTCCGGGCGTGTATATATTGGACTGCTTGGCCCGTCTTCGGCAGACTGGCATCATCCTTTGTAAATAGTGTGTGTGTGTGGAGAGACTACGGACCTCGCACGGCTTCCCGTGTGCTGCGCCATTTTCTTCCCTACGAGCTGATGGAATTATTCTGAAAGGACTTTGGTGAGCTAAACATATCATTTGCTAAACTTGTTTTTGGAAACTTTAATACTCGGCCTGTTTCGCCATGTTGAGTGATGGCATGCTATGAAAACTTTCAAGGCTTTGGTTTCAAATTCAATTTATTGCCGCCTTCAAAACTGATTAAGTTTAATTGATTCTTAGTGCTGAATACTTGGTGATGTGGACTGAGCCTAAACATCGTCAAACAGAAAATTTTCACAACTTTAGACGATTCTAAAAAATCTATTGGCAGATCAGACATTCTCCAGCATTACGCAGTCGGAGTTTCCTTCCTTTTCATCCTCACTTGTCCTTATTGTACTGATCCTCCTTTTTACCCTACCCTTTTTTTCTTTTATTAGGTGTGTATGCTTTTTATATTAGGGCGCCCTGGAGGCGTATTTGGGTTTTTTTTGTGGCCAAATATTTCTTGATCTTCATGGTAAAAAACTGTACTTGTTGCCTCAAATTTGATCAGATAATAATATTTAGAAATATCTTCTGAGGTGATTGTGTGTGTGACAACTCTCTATTCAAAATATAAATAGTAATATTTGAGAAAACTGGTTTTGGTCGAGATTCACGCTGACACAGTGATTCTATTGTAACGATTTTTTTTAAAAAAAATTTTGTCCTAACTTATCTGAGGGTTAGTCCCCTTTCTAAAACGGGGACCCGAGCTGTTTTGTCTTTGTAATCAATGCCTGGGATATTTTTCTCGGACTATATTTTTTTGTTTAACAAGGTGCATATTATATATATATATTGGTCAATTTTATTCTGTAGGTTTTAGCTTAATTATCCCTTTGATAATTTCCTACAATATCCAGAGTATATTTGAGGATCTGTTTTCTCCAAAAAAAAATGCTAATGTGTACTGTATTCTCGTTAAAGCTGCTGTTTCCAATACACTTGGTCATCTAAAAATTTTTAGCAACGTGGTGTTCTTTTCTGATTTTCTTTTTTGGTACCATCCACGGTAAACCTCTCCTACTATCCCTCCCCCAGTACTGCTTCCGCTCACTCTGCTGTTTTCTTGTTATATCTGATCGACTCCTCGCTGCAGTGTTGCCTATGCACAGACCTCGTTTTGGTGGTTTAAGTGTGAAGCACAATACGTCACAACTGTCACTGCAGTCCTAAATGCATAGTTCTGAAGATTTAAAACATATTGGCAATGAACTGAATAAGTAGCACTCGGAAACTGTCCTGTTGCATTAATAGGCGAAGTGAATAGCCATTAAAGAAAATGATATTTGAAAGAGAAAGTCTAACTTCATAAATTATGGATCACTCAAAATACTGGAAAGTTGTAGGTTTTCTGGAAATGCGATATGCGTATTCTGAATTGTCACAGTCTTTAAGAATCAAAACATAAGTCCCTGTGCAGCACTTGGAAAGTATTGCATATTTCAAAATTAAACGTAATGTTTAATGTCCCCTAAATTTCATAGTCTTTACAAGGCGTAAATTCAATGAGGCACTTGAGGAAACAAGTCACATCGTTCACACGAAAGTTTATGTTGGTAGGGCACAAGTTCATCCTACACGCTCGGAAAGTTTCAATGTTCCAGAAATTGATTCAAAAATATAAGTTCGAATAAGTTCGAAACGTAAGTTCAATGTGGTACACAACACTCGTGAAAATTCAAAGTCCTTTCAATCGTCGTCGAATAAGTAAGTCCCTATGTGGCACTTCAAAAAAAAAAAAAGTTCCAATGTGTAGAAATAACAAAGTTCCAATGTGCCAAAATGTTAAAGTCCCAACACGACACTCGAAGAAAATAAAGTTCCATGGTGTCAAAATGTTAAAGTCCCAACACGACACTCGAAGAAAATAAAGTTCCGATGACCATGTTCCAGTACGTCACCTTAAGAAAATAATAAAGTCTTATCGCGACACTTGGCGAAAATAACTAAGTTCCAATGAGACGCTTCAGAAAACAAAGTTCTTATGTGGCACTTTAAGAAAATATCAAAGTCCAATCACGACACACGAAAAAAAACAAAGTTCCAATGTGGCAATATGACAAAGTTCCAATACGATGCTCGCAAAAAAATAAAGTCCCATTCAGGCACTTCAAGAATATGATAAAGTCCTGATACAACACTTAGAGAAAATACCGAACTTGGATTTCGCAGACTGTCGACTAGAAGTTCGACACACACAATACTTCTCCTGTCACCCGTGTCACAGAGATGGCGGAGTGACAGACACTGAATTCGTAGGTCGGGTGGTCCTCCTTTTATACACGTTCGCATGGAAGTGTCTAGAACTCGGGTACTATCTACCCTTATAACTTCTATAATACTCGGTGGATTTTCTTGAAATCTTAAGAGATGATGTCCATTGTAAAGGCTTTTAAGTTGGCAGTGTCAAAATAGCGATAAATTAGCTCAAAATATACTTTTGAGGACGAGCTGGGTCATTACCATATATGGTAGCGGATAGCTGGCTTACTGCGGCCACGTCACTCGCTGGGTACGTCACTGCGTTCGGCGGGCTGCCTACCTTCCACCTCGCGCGAAGTTCAATAAACATACTTCGGACTTCTGTCGTAGCGGTGTTCCCGGTACATGTCCCCCCCCCCTCTTAGGGCAAAGAAAATTCGACAAGGATTTTCTTTAGGCTTCTCTCTCGAAGTATGTTTTTAGGCTGGAAGCGTTATATATTCCCTCGGCGGTTCCATGATGTGTGTTCTTGCTTATGCTCTGCATTTCCATACTATGGAATAGGGACGTCTTTTATAAGTGGAAGTATCCTTGACATCTAAATGATATTTAAAATCTCGGATCTCTCCGGGTTTATCATTGAACACGTCTGGATAAGTTTCGAAGATTCCCTTGACTGAATCCGCAACGTCTTTGTTGGCCACTGGGTCTTCAATCACACTGATTACGGAGCTGACATAGTCTGGACCGTCGTCGTACATCTCATCTATCAGGGGTACATCTTCGACGGGTCCCACTTCTTCGGGATCACCCTCTTCATCTCCGACTGGTGCAGCATCGCTATTTCCACCATTGAATTCTTCTTGCGGGGTATCTATCCCTTGTATCCGACCGTCGTCTCCTTCGATCAGCTGTAATTCTACAGGGTCAACGTTATAAAATGTAATGACATTTGCTGTGTAATCAATCACTCCTGCATATTTGATGAGAAAATCCGATCCAAGGATAACACTGAATTTCATCTGAGAGATTACTAGAAAAACATGCTCAAATTGGACATGTCCCACTACGAATTCCATAAACGCCTGTAGTTTACATTTAATGCGCTTATCTGGAACAATCCCTTTGATCCTAAGTTGGGAAACAGGCATCACAAGTACATCACGTCTCTCCTTTATGGCTTCTAATAGTCTGGCTGAAATAAGTGAGGCTTGAGCTCCTGAATCTACCAATGACATAACTTTAATATTGCCAACCCTAATGGTGATTACTGGCAGGCTACGTTGGTTTCTTGGCCTAGACGGTGTCATGTTTTCATGGAGTAGTTCCGAGTCCTCTACGTGCCAATAATGTAGCTGAGTTACGCAGAGCGGCTCTTCCCTCCTTCCATTTTCAGGCAATCTTCTTAAGAAAACATTGGAGTTTTTTTTTGCACCCGTTGTGTTAGGGTTCGGGGCAGGCGTTTCGTTTTTCTTACCAGCGGCTTGCTGATACTCTAGCGAGGCGGCTCCTTCTTGATCCTCGCCCTTTCGCTGTTCTTTCAAGTACTCTTGAGTATCTCGCCATCGTCTATTCAATTCATCTCGATAAGAAACACTATCCTCTACTTGTTGGGCCTCTGTTGGCTTTTTCCATGTTAATCTATTTTGGTATGGCACTTTCCCTCGGTCCGGCCGTCCTTTATACCCTCGATATCGGGTAGGTGTGTTTCGTGATGTAGGCCGTTCCTCTGGTACTTCCGGATCTGGACGTCCTTGTGTCACAATGGCGACAGGACTGGTAGTCATTTCTTTAGTCTTACTCCCTTTCGGTAAACATTGAGCGTGGGCTGTGTCCAATCTACGAAGTATCCCATCCATTTGTTCTAAAGATTGTATGTTAGCAGCTACCAAAATCTCCTGAACTTGGGCTGGGAATTGCAACGTGATCGCCTGGATCAGCTCTTGCTCAGGCAATGGTGGATCCAAAAATTGCATCTTCTCAAGTTGCCCGATGAAATAATCTGAGTAACGGGATGCGTTTATAGAAGTATTGTACTTCTTAGCATACAACTGCAACTTAATTAAATGTTGCGTCTCTGAATTCCAAAAACGCTTCAATAGAGCTTCCTTGAATTCAGAATAAGTGTTAAAGCAAGATTTAAAAGCGGAATACCATGATAGAGCGCGTCCCTCTAGTAACTTGGAAACGGCACGAAGCTGTCGATCAGGACTGATTTTATTTTCTTGAAAATATTCTTCAGTGTTGAGTAAAAATTCCCTAGCGGTGTATTCCTCCTTCCCAGAGAATTTAGCAGGTTTTTCATCGGTCATTCGGATGATAGTGGTAATGTTTGCGTTTTCATTAGTTTTTAATAGACTAGAAGAAAATAAGGGAGTATCCTTCAGTTCTAAATTAGAGACTTTACTACCAAGGGTTTCTATCTCTCCTTGTAGTTCTGTTTTAACATCCTTCACCTGTTGTTTAATAGTATCTTCTACTACCTTAACTTCATCTTGGAGATCCTTTTTTAATTCGGATACGTCTCGACATATACGCGTAACCTGAGTGTGTGTAGTATCTAATTGAGATGTAAATTTTTTATCAAACTCTCCCTGTTTACTCTTTATAAGACTGACTTCATTGTTTACTCTTTGAATGTCATTTTTAAGCGTATCTCTAAGGTTCTCCTGAATAGAGGCTATTTTAACCTGGGCTAAAGATAATTGTGAATGTGATTCCTGTAACTGAATTTTTAAGCCTTCCATCTCTTTAGCAATTGCCTGAGAAGTGGGGAGAATGGCTTTGAAGTCATCTTTAAGAAGAGCTACAACTTGGGTTTTAATTTCTTCTTTCATGACCTCCATGTTACTTTTCAATTGGTCATTGATTTCGGAAAATTTTTCATCTACCCTAGCGTTGGACTCTTTAAATTTTTGTTCAATGCGAGCACCAGCCTGAGTAAGCCTTTGTTCTAGGTTGGCATTCGCTTCTACAAACTTCTCATCTACTTCAGCATTAATTTGAACTACGGATTACCTAAGTTGACGTTCAAGGTTAGAATTAGATTCATTAAGCTGACGTTCAAGATTGGAACTAGACTCATTAAGCCGATGTTCGAGATTAGAATTAGACTCATTTAATTGTTCTCTCAATGACTGTTCAAGATTAGAAGTAGACTCATTAAATCTGCGTTCGAGATTAGAGCTGGACTTACTAAGTCGGTGTTCTAAGTTTTCAGTTGCTACATTCATACTGAGCCTAAGGGCTTCAATCGCTGCCATAATCTCCTCCATTTTATTAAAATATATAACGCTAGTACCAAGTACAGAAATAATGATTGACACACTTAAAAAAATTGAAAGATTTTCGAAACTTGCATTCAGTCAAAAGTTCAAAGTCTTAAGTCCTAGTGCCAATGTTTCAACACAAATTAATTAAACCAAGTCTTTGCAAATCACCTCTACCAAATCACTTAAATTATGCACTTATACTTCGGTTAAGTTAGTGTCCACTGAAATTTGCAAACACTCCTACTCTGCTTGAATTTAGTCACCATAGTTTGAGCTGTATGTAAGTCTTTCATGTTAAGCTCCAATGAAATCGAGCCCCTAACGGTGGGCGCCACGTATACTACCTCCTCTCTGTACCCGTAAAAATGTGTTCATATCTTTAAGGCGCTTGATATTAAATGAACGAGCATGATTCTTAACCTAGGGAGTGGCTTTATCATTGGAGGTGGTACAGAGAGAGGTATAGTTATCAATTTGAGAGATTATTTTGATAAATTGAGTTTATTGATCATCAAAAGCAAGTTCATATCACCTTCGTACAGCAGCGTGGAAGTGTCGTGGCTGGTTGGTACCTCCAAGTCCTGGGATGGTGCTGGACACCGACTGGGCAGGGACCACACCTACTCGGATGAGGAGTTCTGGAATGTCTGGAGGTTCTGGAAATGTCCCGACGTTCTGGAATTCTCGACGTTCTGGAATGTCCCGACGTTCTGGAATGTCTCGAAGATTGGCACATGTTCCTGGGTTCGATTCGAGACGTAATTCACACTTGAATTTCCTGCACGGCACTCCACACATTCAGGGCACTGTCTGAACAGATATGACCTTCTAATTATGGTTACTGCACTCTAGATATTACATCAAAACGTTCTGGAATAATCACTCGAAAGACAAGTACTGGTAGAAATGCAAGTTCATAATGCAAGCTCACTGTAAGTCAGAATGTTCTAGAGGATTACTGTCACTGCAGTCCTAAATGCATAGTTCTGAAGATTTAAAACATATTGGCAATGAACTGAATAAGTAGCACTCGGAAACTGTCCTGTTGCATTAATAGGCGAAGTGAATAGCCATTAAAGAAAATGATATTTGAAAGAAAAAGTCTGACTTCATAAATTATGGATCACTCAAAATACTGGAAAGTTGTAGGTTTTCTGGAAATGCGATATGCGTATTCTGAATTGTCACAGTCTTTAAGAATCAAAACATAAGTCCCTGTGCAGCACTTGGAAAGTATTGCATATTTCAAAATTAAACGTAATGTTTAATGTCCCCTAAATTTCATAGTCTTTACAAGGCGTAAATTCAATGAGGCACTTGAGGAAACAAGTCACATCGTTCACACGAAAGTTTATGTTGGTAGGGCACAAGTTCATCCTACACGCTCGGAAAGTTTCAATGTTCCAGAA
Organism: Anabrus simplex; assembly: GCF_040414725.1. Taxonomy (NCBI): domain Eukaryota; kingdom Metazoa; phylum Arthropoda; class Insecta; order Orthoptera; family Tettigoniidae; genus Anabrus; species Anabrus simplex. Next base: position 149,539,139 of record NC_090269.1, on the reverse strand, counting down.
ATTGATTCAAAAATATAAGTTCGAATAAGTTCGAAACGTAAGTTCAATGTGGTACACAACACTCGTGAAAATTCAAAGTCCTTTCAATCGTCGTCGAATAAGTAAGTCCCTATGTGGCACTTCAAAAGAAAAACAAAGTTCCAATGTGTAGAAATAACAAAGTTCCAATGTGCCAAAATGTTAAAGTCCCAACACGACACTCGAAGAAAATAAAGTTCCGTGGTGTCAAAATGTTAAAGTCCTAACACGACACTCGAAGAAAATAAAGTTCCGATGACCATGTTCCAGTACGTCACCTTAAGAAAATAATAAAGTCTTATCGCGACACTTGGCGAAAATAACTAAGTTCCAATGAGACGCTTCAGAAAACAAAGTTCTTATGTGGCACTTTAAGAAAATATCAAAGTCCAATCACGACACACGAAAAAAAAACAAAGTTCCAATGTGGCAATATGACAAAGTTCCAATACGATGCTCGCAAAAAAATAAAGTCCCATTCAGGCACTTCAAGAATATGATAAAGTCCTGATACAACACTTAGAGAAAATACCGAACTTGGATTTCGCAGACTGTCGACTAGAAGTTCGACACACACAATACTTCTCCTGTCACCCGTGTCACAGAGACGGCGGAGTGACAGACACTGAATTCGTAGGTCGGGTGGTCCTCCTTTTATACACGTTCGCATGGAAGTGTCTAGAACTCGGGTACTATCTACCCTTATAACTTCTATAATACTCGGTGGATTTTCTTGAAATCTTAAGAGATGATGTCCATTGTAAAGGCTTTTAAATTGGCAGTGTCAAAATAGCGATAAATTAGCTCAAAATGTACTTTGAGGACGAGCTGGATCATTACCATATATGGTAGCGAATAGCTGGCTTACGGCGGCCACGTCACTCGCTGGGTACGTCACTGCGTTCGGCGGGCTGCCTACCTTCCACCTCGCGCGAAGTTCAACAAACATACTTCGGACTTCTGTCGTAGCGGTGTTCCCGGTACAATACACATACGAAAAATAAAAGGCTCATAAATGTTAGGGGTTCGTAGAATTATTTCTGACTGTTAGAGGTTCTCGAGTGGAAAAGAAAAACTTGAGGAAGACTGCGCTAGACAGACTGATGACGTGATCCAAGGGGGTCACAACTTCAGACATAATATTTTTATGTTTACGCCAGCTCCGTTGTGTACGCTAGACACCAGGTTCGATTGTCGGACGTCCAAGGATTTTTTTAATTCTCGACTGAGGCCTGGAATAAGGTTCACTCTGCCTCATTTGTTTTGCGGGCATTCTTATTTCTGACTGAAGCGCATTCCAATAGACCGCGGAGAGCAGCTTCATCAATACATAGGTACTGGGTCCTTCTCATCTGGAAGAGGTTTTTGACAAGCTGTCGCCGTATTGCTGATCGTTTCCCAGTTCTACGGCGGATCTCCTTCCTGACTCCATCTGTATGTGAAGGGATACAATGTGGTTATTATCTGCTGTATGTAAACGTCTGTTAAAAACGTCCAGCCCCTAAGGTAGAGGAATTGACCGGACATGGTTAAAATTCCGGCGCGACCGGGTATTGAACCCGGGAACTTGACCATTCAGCAACGCAGCCACACAACGTAATCCATGGTACAGTTTCCAACACACTATCCACATAGTAGGGAGCCGGCACACTTTTCAGTTAATTGGTCACAGTGGTCCATGGCCAGCTCGATCACCAGATATCACTCCAAGTTACTTTTTCTTCTGGGAACTTGCCTAACGCGAAAAACTTGACGTACGAGACTCCAGTCAACACTGGTAGGATTGTCACAACCACTGCAGGATGCGCACCAGTCTCCTGAGAGGCCTGCATCTGCTCCGACGTCAACCGGTTGTACTCGGCGAAACATTTCCTACATAGCGTATCTTCATTTAAAAAACAACACCGTACAAAGCGATGTTTTTTCTCTTATTAGAAAATTGTTGAGGTGTAAGAGAGCAATTTATTCCTGAAACTATTGGTCAATGTTATTTTTCTTTCCTTCTGGTGTCGTTACGAATTACTGTACTGCTTCTTAGGAGAATTTGTCATTATCTACTCATTACTGTAAGGGAACGTCTCTTCTTGCTCTGATTTAGGAGGGCTGTAAATAAAATGGTAGCAATACTGATAGAACGCAATGTTTAATGAAAGAGCAAGTACATTCCTTCAATATAGTGACCCTGCAAAATCTGTTTCTTTTTGCCAAATGTCGGGAAGCCGTTGAGGACCGTTAGCAAGGCGTTCTCTATAGATGACAGCGACGGAGTGCAGGTACTACATCAGGAAATCGGCGGCCTCGGAGTGTTTCCTTCAACTCCTGAAACCGGTCGAAGTCGTAAGAACTTATGTCTGGCGAGAACGGAGATTGTTCCAAGACCTTCCAATGCCACTGTTGCAATAAGAGCTTCACATTGTTTGCGACATGACAACGTGCGCTGTCATGCAACGCGATAGGGTGATAGTCTGGCAACAAACGTGGAAGTTTGCGCCGTATAGCCGGACGCAGATGTCGCTCCAGAAATCGGCAACAGTAGTCATTCGTAATCTTATACAATAAACAACATAAGCTCCACCCGACTGGGTTCCTTTCGAAATTTCTGTGGACGTAGCGAACCTGGGTGGAGCCATTCATTCGGTTGACGCTTTTATTCAGGCTCATCCTCACGTGAATAAATGCGTCCCCTTCGTTGTGGTATCTGTCCAGGTTGATGCCATACCGATGTCATTTCTGAACGTCGGTGAGCTGATGTGGAAGCCAACGGGACGCAATTGTCATCATGTTAAAACATTTCGTCAGTATGATGACTGAGGTCCGACCCCGCGGTGTGAGGGGCAACGCGTCCGCCTGTCACCCGGCGGCCGCGGGTCTGGCCTCGGGACTGGGTGTTTGTGTCGTCCTTAATGTTCGTTTCCTCACATTCAACACTTAACACTTCCGCCATTTCTAAATACAACATATGGTGCAAAGTAGAGGCAAAAGATCTTCTTAGGCCGACGCCCCGAAGAAAAAATGGTGACTGAGACCAACCACTAGGGATAGTTCCCGAACAGTCCATCGATGGTATACGGAGACGACACCAGTCACGATGTCAATCTGGTCTTGAGCAATGGGCGGCAAATCCGCAGTCTCATTCCGACGCTTTGGCCCGTCCTATACGCCACAGGCTTCACGTAATCCTCAATAACATTCTGATGCGTTTTTGCCACGGGCAACCTCGATTTTAATCCACGAACGCTGATCACCTTTCGAAAACATACTGTAGAGCGGTGAAATCGACCCTCTTCACTTCAACGCCACACAACAACACTCCCAACTGAATGCCTGTCAGATGCATATTACACATCCTATTTGCGCATGCCCGATCTCCTGCGAGTGTCTGGACTACGTTGCTTCTACTTTATTTACAACCCTCGCATTTAAATAACGCACTTCTTATATTTTCACTGTGTTAGTGCTGCCATTTCTTGATGGATACAGTACTTTTGTATCCATCTCTTGGCACAGGCCAGAGTAAAGTGTAGCTTTCACCGAAGTCCCAGTCTCATCCATGGCTGTGACAATATGGAAGCTGCTGGGGTATGGGTGGTGCTGAGTAATGGCATCCAGAGCCCGACTACTGCATCTGAGTGTTACGAAAGGTGTTGCTCATAGGCTCAGTCGTGCTGCAATAGCACTTTCTGACCCAGTGAGGAAAGCAATGGCAAACTACCTCACTCCTCGTCTTGCCTAGTACGCCTCATTTTGGTGCTGCCAATGGTTTTTGCGGTTTCCTTATAACCACATAACCTTTGGTGGTGCTATTTGAGGATCCAACCAGCCTCTGGGCTGATGACCTAACAGACAGACAGTGCTTCCTAACATAGGCGGTAAAGGCATGCTCGGTTCATCCGAAATTCAGAGGTGCGGCGTGTCCCAAGGAGGCAAGGGTGCAGCCTGCGTTAGGAAGGCCCAGCGACTCAAGGCAATGACAGAATTTTCATAGACGTGTGATAGTTTGAGGAGAAGGTTTCAACCTCTTTTATGTAATGTAAACTTCTAAATCTGGCGGTTTAAATGTAGAATTTCGGCAAGTCTGAGGACTCTGTTTTATTCCCTACTTGGAAATAGGTGATGTAAGGGAAAAAACGGCGATGACACTCTGTCGGTTCCCATTCAACCTTGCATGGGGTTACTAAAGTTTTCAAAACCTCTTAAACCTTGTTTGGCATTAATGTTTCTCATTTAGTCACCCCGGTATAGTATAGGATTAGCCTCTGTATCTCTGGGCCATAAACCCACTCAGGGTTTTAACTATTTCTATAAGGAGGGCAAGTGTTTCGCCTCCTAGCCTGTTGTTTGTGGCCGATCATGTGCAACCTTCTTTTTTGTACACTAAGGCCAATTAGTGTGGGCAATCATGTCCCTGTATATTTATTTCTGGGCGTAAAGTTTTTCTGATGTTAGTCCTATAATTGTTGAGTAATAGATAAGCTCACATCCGGTAACTGTGTATAAATATGTTAATGTGAGGGCAACCAATAGGTTGTCAGGTGGAACTTGCTATTTGTTTTACGTCGCACCGACACAGATATGTCTTATGGCGACGATGGGATAGGAAAGGCCTAGGAAGTGGAAGGAAGCGGCCGTGGCCTTAATTAAGGTACAGCTTCGGCATTTGCCTCGTGTGAAAATGGGAAACCAAGGTGAACTTAAGTGCGCCAATTATTGATGCCACTCCGAAGCTGGACTATGGTATTTTGCGAGCGCAGAATCCCATATAGTGTAAATGATCGGAACAAATCGTGTTCTTGTAAATTTTGTGCCTGTTAAACGCAACAAGGCTCTTTTCTGTGACTGTTAATTATCACAAATTTTGTAACTGATTTTCGGACTTCTTAGTCCCTGTTATTGTTAGAGCTGACGAGATCATTAATATTAATATTTTTGTTATTTATTCATTACGATTTTCTATTTCTCCATTTTTTTTAAAAGGGAAAGAAATAAAATTTCCAAATTTGTTAAGTTCTGCTCTAGTTAATTTCTTGTCCAGTCATTCAACCCAAATGCTTTTTATCCCTCTGTGAAGCAGGGTATCCCCGGAACAATAATAATATTTGTTTTTACGTCCCGCTAACAATTTTTTACGGTCTTCGGAGACACCGAAATTTAGTCCTGCAGGACTTCTTTCACGTACCACTAAATCTACCGACACGAGGCTGCCGTATGTAAGCACTGGACTGAGCCAGGATCGAAGCTGCCAAGCTGGAGTCAAAAGGCCAGTGTGAGCCACTCAGCCCGGCACAGTGCGGCTATCAGGCGGAGAAACAATTCAACAGGGGTACGTTTAGTTTTGGCTAATTCATGATCCGTGTCCATATTACTGTGAAGCGGAGTTCAACAAATTAGAGACAGTTCCTAATAAAAGTGTATAAGTCATTACTATACGGTAAATTGTACCCTTTTGAGCACGCAAAGAAGGCAATAACGTCGTGGTCCTAGTATGACATAAAACGTGTTTTCACGATCAAATCTGCCCTAAATAAATTATGTGAAGGCAGATCCTTGTTATAATAATTCACAATAATGTTCATATTCTTTACGCTTGCTTTACCACCAGGAAGACAAAATATAAATCCAGTCAAGATTAAAAGGTTGTCCAGAGAAACAACATTTTCTGCACACTTTTTCACACAACGAAATATTTTTTCGCAATGCTAAGCACTCGCATGCATACATACATACATACATACATACATACATACATACATACATACATACATACATACATACATACATACATACATACATACATACATACATACATACATACAGCTTCTACTAGTTCAGTTAACTCATCTAATAGCTGTTTGTCATAGAAATAGCCTTGGAAATGTTATATGTTTACAAAATATTCACACTTTCTTCCACAGACGCTTCTTCCTAAGTCGTGTAATTTTTGGTTATCTGCTCCCTGCTAAACCGTTTTGATGTTTATTATTATGTAAATATCAGAAGTCGATTCATTTTTCCATATAATCATCAGAACCCATCTACAACCAGGGCAATAAAAAACCGGACATTCCATTAGCGACAATACTAGTCATTATTAATCAAACTATTCAAAGCAACCTGCGCTATGAAACGGTCAGCAAACTTAAAATTAAACAGTCAGGTTTCACTCACTCTTCAGGCAGTTGTGGCAGTCTGCTGTAGCTACAGGGGATTGGGGGGGAGGTAAAGTGGTGGTTATGATTATTGTTTTAAGAGGAAGTACAACTAAGGGGACAGAGAGTGGAAGCTGTTGCATATTCCAAGCATGACTTTACCTATGGCAGGGAACAGGAGGGTATAGTCATGGGCAGTCTGAGAGACCTTAATGCTACTCTCGATCGTTCAAACATGGCGAATCGAGTAGCCGGAAATGTGGGTTTGTTCTGGTTTGTTGTTATCGTATGTAGTTGGCGTAATTTCATTAAAGTTGACGATAACTATTAGTTTCTTTGTATAATATAAGTGTGCGAGTGTATTTATACGAGCCAGTGGACACTTAGGATCTGTAATTATATGAGAATGTGTTTGATTTGATCGTGTTGTGAACCACGATGTATATGGCAATCCGTGGTGGCGGTGGTTATTATTGTCAATGACTCTCATACAACTATTCTGAAGTGTTCTACGGAATGAAACAGTAAGAGAGAAATGGATTAAGAATACATATCATGATTATTTTGAAGTCGATGACAAAAACTGTAGTATTAATACATCATTTTGAGAATAAGTCTGAGGTTACGGACGACTTTCCTCTAATTCCAAACGGTGAACCTTTTTGTGTTCCTCCAAATATATTAATTTAAATAAAATATAATTGATATTGTGTTATTCCGTCAATGTCTATGTGCTTCAAAGTGTTGAGTGATTTAGATGCAAGCGTATTTTACAATAATCTGTGCTTGCCTGTTGGATCTTGGAGTATAACAGAACTTAGAAGTGTGAGTGTATACTGTTACACAGAAGAAATAGTGACTTAGAGGGATTAGCTGGGTTTGTAACGCAGGGTTTTACACTATTAACACCTTCCAATTAATGCAGTGGTTATCTGTTATCGAGCAGATTATATCGAACTGAAGCTCGTCCATGCGCTTAAACATCGAAGTTTAGATTCAATAGAATTTTGCACTCATGTTCTGGGTAAAAATCTATTATATCTTTAGTCTCTGAACGTTTCATTACTAAGGTTACCCTCATTGTGTGAAGTGCTGCTATGGCAAGATTATGTTAGCGTTACCAGGACCATTCAATGGGTTAACAATTGTTTCGGGTGCACTTGGGCTAAGTGGCTCAGACGGTTAAGGCGCTGGCCTTCTGACTTCAAGTTGGCAGGTTCGATCCTGACTCAGTCCGGTGGTATTTGAAGGTGCTCATATACGCCAGCCTCGTATCGACAGATTTACTGGAATGTAAAATAACTCCTGCGGAGCTAAATTCCGGCACTTCGGCGTCTTCAAAAACCGTTAAAAAGTTAGTGGGACGTAAAACCAATAGCATTGTTATTTCGGCTGTACTTCCCTTTCATTGAGTGCTGAATATACAAAAATTATCCACCACTTCAAAATTAAGACAATAAATTATGTTTCATACTTCTCATGAGAGCGAATAAATTGAGGAATTTCACAACTTATTTTGAAACATTCGAAATGATGTAATAAATATAATTTTAACGCTTAAGTAATGTATTTTCGTCTGTCCAGCGAAAAGAAATCTGAAAGAAAAGATTATTTGACTAATTGAAATTACTAAATACACTAGTGTCCAAAAGTTAAGCATAAGTTACGAGTAAGCAGGGCAACAGGAAATAGACTGCAAATTGCACGACATATGCACCTACCGCACTTAAGTGTTCGCTCTGTATAGGAAAGGAGTGTTACTTGCTTTGACTAGCAGCGTAACCGCAATATAACACAGCCAGTGCCTGCACTCCATATTCCCTCAGTCGTGTTTGCCCAGCTACAGTGTGCAGAGTGTAGCCTCGTGGTGAACGTGGCAACATAATGGCACAACGACGCCATTTGGACCCCGTTTTGCAGAGTAGAATACTCGGCCGCCTGGAAGCAGACCAGACACAGACCGAAGTCGCTGTATCCTTGAATTGCCACGAAGTGTCATTTCTAGGCTTTGGAGACGATTTCGAGACCCAGGAGATGTTAGTCGTAGGCCAGTCCAGGTCGACCAAGCGTAACCACCCCACAGCAGGACCGATATCTGGCTTTAACTGCCCGACGAAATCGGAGAGCATCTGAAAGACAGTTGTCGGCGGAGCTTGCAGCCGTCTCAGGGGTTGCCGTTTCCCGGCCAACTGTGTACTGGAGGCTCAGAATAGCACGGCTGTTTGCCCGACGTCCAGCGGTGTGCGTCCCGCTCACTCCAGCACAGAGACGGGCCAGTTTACTGTGGAGCCGTCAACATCGAAACTGGACCATGGATGAATGGAGGCATGTGTGCTTCAGTTTGCAGAACGATTCCCGTCGCACATTAACTGGAGAGAACCGGGTAGTCGATACCACCACAGAACATCGTAGAACGGGACCAGTATGGTGGTGGTGGCATCATATTGAATGGCCGTACGGACCTGCACATCTTCATGGGTGGCCTGAGGAACACTGTTAACGCTCGGGGATACAGAGATGAGGTACTGCGACCACATGTTCGACTCTTCACAGATGCGGTTGGTCCAGACTTCCTCTTCATGGACGATAGTGCCCGACCGCACTGCGCTGCTCTGGTGGATGAATTTCTGGCTGGGGAAGACATTCATCGCATGGACTGGCCAGCGAATTTTGCGGTACTGAATCCTATAGAACATGCTTGGGATGCATTGGGGACGCGAATTGCATCCCGTCGGCCTCCACCAAGGCCCCTGCAAGACCTTCGCATTGCACTTTCGGAGGAATGGGATCGACTGCCAAAAGAGCTCTTGGACCATCTGATCGACAGCATGCCACGTCGCCGCGAAGCATGTGTGGCCGTTAGGTGTAATCGTACATCCTATTAACAGCATATTTTGTTGTGGAAGACATTGCCAAGTTTCGTTAGTTGTTGTCAAAGGTGTACCTTAGCTATCAGAACCTTTCTGACACTGTTTTTTTGGACAAGATTTGTGGCATATGGTGAGTGATTAAGCTTGCGTTTCTTCAGCAATCCGTCTGACATTCCTATCAGTAGTCATGGGCAGTCTGAGACTATGTCTCGAGACTAGCGCAGGCACTATTTCTCGCGAAAAATTTCGAGAGATCTCGAGAGCCTTGTCCCCGCATTGTGCGGCGAGCGGCGTGTCGTAGGCCTACAGGTAGTCGAAGCTGAATGTTGTTTGTGCCGAGTATGCGAATAGCCAACCACGGGCCTTCTCCATTTCGTAAATACGCGTCAACAAGCGACTAGGGCATTCATTTCTACAGAGGTCTATTTTGGTATTGTATGTACTGGTAGGTACACGAAGGAGTGGTTTAAGTACAGAACCTAACGGCTTCTGTAGGTACACGTACCTGGATACTAGAGGCGTGCATTATTCAAACTTGAGACGAGGCAAGATGCGCCTTGCCGCATATGCAACCACCATTACGCATGAGTGGCATGTGTCATTTAAATGCTTCAGTTTGCTCCAATTCTGTCGACAGATAGGTGTACATCGTTATCAGACACCACATTAATAATTGGAGCAAAGTTGGACATTTTAGATTACACGTTCCACTCGTGTGTAATGGTGGTTGCATATGCAGCAAAGCACATCTTCCCCGTGTCAAGTTCGAATAATGCACACCTCTAGTATCAAAGTAGGTGTACATCCTATCTACAGTTATTCACAAATTATACAAGGTTATTCAGCTAAGATGTCCACCCCAAATATGTCGTGAACAGTTTAAGACACTGGCATTCTGCCTTCACTTTCGTTAATGGTATCAAGGGGTTCATAGTTGAACATTAAGTACTCTTCCAGGGTTTTCACAAAATGCATTGGTAGTGATGAGCAACGCTCTCGCTCGAGACTGTGTCACAGATTTCGAGACTCTCGCGAGAATCTCGAGACTGATTCTCCTGCATTGTGAGCTGTGCGTCGTCGCAGTAACTACGACTGTAAGTTTGATAGTATATTATCAGCAGTTCTCATATGGAAATGTGTGTGCCAATAAATGTTACTAAAAGCCTGGGAGAGTACTGCGTTTTGAACTGTGAGCCCTTTAACACCATTAACGAAAGTGAAAACGAATGTCAGTATCCTAAACTAGAAGTATAATTGGATGGTTCGGGCGCCACCACCCCCACCGGCTCCCATAGGCCAACTCCACCGCCACCACAGCCAGAGGCCTCCCAGTTGCCCCATCCACCACCACCACAGCCAGAGGCCTCCCAGAGGTCTCCCAGAGGTCTCCTCCACCACCCGCGGGAAATTTGAATTTGTAAACAAAGCCACGTGCTTTTTTGACAGCTATCATCGACAACAACGCATCGCTAACCTCAGTACTGCAATCTTGACGGGCCTAAACCTCAGTAGTGCCAACTTAACCTAACTATCGCGAGGTAAACAAAGCCACGTGCTTTTTGACAGACAACAACGCATCGCTAACCTCAGTACTGCCATCTTGACGGGCCTAAACCTCAGTAGTACCAACTTAACCTAACTAGCGCGAGATAAACAAAGCCACGTGCTTTTTTGACAGCTGTCATCCGCCATCTTTAAACCACAGAGCACTGTGCTGCCCTCTTTATCGCAGTAGCTGCAAATTCGTCACCTGTCATCCACAGTGCTGGCATCTTGGCGAGCCTAAACCTTACTGCTACCAACTTAACCTCACTAGCGTGAGATAAAAAAACCCACGTGCTTTTTGACAGCTGTCATCCGCCATCTTTAAACCACAGAGCACTGTGCTGCCCTCTTTATCGCAGTAGCTGCAAATTCGTCACCTGTCATCCGCAGTGCTGCCATCTTAACGGGCCTAAACCTTAGTGCTACCAACTTAACCTCACTAGCGTGAGATAAACAAATCCACGTGTTTTTTTGACAGCTGTCATCCGCCATCTTTAATCTATAGAGCTCAGTGCTGCCCTCTTTAGCTACTTACCTTTGAAATGTGGTGGCAGATAATTTGAAAATGATTTTTGACAGCAGCCATCTTTAATCTAGAGAGCACCGTGCTGCCCTCTTTAGCTAGATACCTTTGAAATGTGGTGGCAGGCAATTCCACATGACAGCAGCCATCTTTAATCAAGAGAGCACCGTGCTGACCTCTATGTGGTGGCGGCAAATTGAAAAATTCTACATGCTCTTGTTTGGAAACAAACAGACGCGCTTTTTTGATAGCCGTCATCCACCATCTTTAATCAACAGAGCACAGTGCTACCCTCTTTAGCTAGATACCTTTGAAATGTGGTGGCGGCAAATTCCACGTGTTCTTGTTTGGAAACAAAGCTATGTGCTTTTTGACAGCTGACATCCGCCATCTTTAATCTATAGAGCACAGTGCTGCCCTCTTTAGCTACTTACCTTTGAAATGTGGTACGTCACAGCTGTCATCCGCAGTGCTGCCATCTTAACGGACCTAAACCTTAGTGCTACCAACTTAACCTTACTAGCGTGAGATTTGAATCGGTAAACAAATCCACGTGCTTTTTTGACAGCTGTCATCCACCATCTTTAATCCATAGAGCACAGTGGTGCCCTCTTTAGCTACATACCATTGAAATGTGGTGGCGGATAATTTGAAAAATGCTTTTTGATAGCAGCCATCTTTAATCCAGAGAGCACCGTGCTGCCCTCTTTAGCTAGATACCTGTGGTGGCAGGCAATTCCACGTGACAGCAGCCATCTTTAATCAAGAGGGCACCGTGCTGCCCTCTTTGTGGCGGTGGCAAATTCCACGTGCTTTACAAATTCACGTGCTTTTTTCTGACAGCTGTCATCCGCAATCTTGCATCACAAACCTCAGTGCTGCGCTCTTTAGCTAGTTACCTTTGAAATGTGGTGGCGGCAATTTGAAAAATTCTATGTGCTCTTGTTTGGAAACAAAGCCACGTGCTTTTTGACAGCTGTCATCCACCATCTTTAATCAATAGAGCACTGTGCTGCTATCATGCAGGCAATTTCGTCAGCTGTCATCCGCCATCTTTAATCTACAGAGCACCTTGCTGCCCTCTATGCAGTAGCGGGCAATTTGAAAAGTTCTGTTAGCTGTCATCCGCCATCTTTAATCAAGAGAGCACCGTGCTGCCATCTTTAGCTAGATACCTTTGAAATGTGGTGGCGGCAATTTGAAAAACTCTATGTGCTCTTGTTTATTAAACAAAGCCACGTGCTTTTTTGACATCTGTCATCCACCATCTTTAATCAATAGAGCACTGTGCTGCTATCATGCGGGCAATTTCGTCAGCTGTCATCCGCCATCTTTAATCTACAGAGCACCGTGCTGCCCTCTATGCAGTAGCGGGCAATTTGAAAAGTTCTGTTAGCTGTCATCCGCCATCTTTAATCAAGAGAGCACCGTGCTGCCATCTTTAGCTAGATACCTTTGAAATGTGGTGGCGGCAAATTGAAACATTCCACGTGCTCTTGTTTAGTAAACAAACTCACGCGCTTTTTGTCAGCTGTCATCCGCCATCTTTAATCTATAGAGCTCAGTGCTACACTCTTTAGGTACATACCTTTGAAATATGGTGGTGGATAATTTAAAAAGAAAAATTCTACATCAGCCATCTCTCGACGCTAATTGCACAAGATGGTGGCTATACATGACTCCTTAAAGGTGCTTATGCAAGATGGCCGCTATACATAGGTTCTTATGAGATGCCCTTGGGATGCTTGCGCAAGATGGCGGTTATACCAGGCTCCTTATGAGACGCCCTAGAGATGCTTGCGCAAGATGGCGGTTGCTCTTATGAGGCGGCTTAAGGGTCCTTGCACAAGATGGCTAGAGATGCCCTAAGGATGCTTGCGCAAGATGGCGGCTATACACGACTCCTTATGAGACGCCTTAAGGGTGCTTGCGCAAGATGGCTGCTGCTCTTATGAAGAAAGCTAGCTTAGAGGCTAACGTGTCGTGCTAGTTCGATTCATTACATTTGGGGCTTAAATGCATAATGTTAAATATCTCGAAAACGGTGCATCGTAGAGCAAAACGGACAAAATTTTTCTACATAATACCTCGGTTCGCAGTATGGGGAACATGATATCATAAGAAAAACATAGTCTAATGATGAGATCAACGGTTCGGTTCTAACTTAGGCCCTTTGGCATTAGCTCTGTTTCAGCTTGTAATGAAGCAAGTCTTCGTAACCGTGCAGGTTCGATTCATTACATTTGGGGCTTAAATGCAAAATGTTAAATATCTCGAAAACGGACAAAAGTTTTCTACCTGATACCTAGGTTTGCACTATCAGGAACATGATAGCATAAGAAAAACATAGTCTAATGATGAGATCGACGGTTCGATTCCTACTTAGGCCCTTTGGCATTGGCAGCTATCTATTTCTACAAGATGGCGGCTATACATTGCTTCTTATGAGACAGCTTAAGAGCGCTTGCACAAGATGGCTGCTGCTCTTATGAGACGCCCTAGGGGTGCTTGCGGGAGGTAGCAGCGACAAGACGATGACTATACACAGCTGCTTATGATACGGCCTAGAGGTGCTTACACAAGATGGTGGCTGCTCTGATGAAGAAAGCTAGCTTTGCATCGTGCTGGTATCTTTACAGCACTAATCCTCATACCTTTGGAATGTGGTGGCGGGTAATTTGAAAAATTCGACGTGCTTTTTCATAAGCTGTTAAGGCCTCCTCTTATGTCAAGGCATTGCTCTATCGAACAAGTTTAAACCTACATCGGAATAGCTAGAGTAAGCACGTGCTGCAGTGATGACGTCATTAAGCATGTTTAGACTTGCAAATCACAGAAGAAACGTAACAAGGCTGGGATCGAAAACTGCACTCTATGCCGTTAAATTTATCATGTGATCGGAACATTGATTGAAGTGTTTAGAACACTAAATAAGTAGAACCGAACACTGTACTCGATACAACATGTGTTTAGAACATGTCAAGGATACCTTTGTTCTAAGAAGATTAGTTTACCGTACATCCCTTGTAGGGCTAATAGGTTAAGGGGCTAATGGGCAAAAGGGCTAATGGGCAAAGGGGCTAAAGGGCTAATGGGCTAATGGGCTAAAGGGCTAACGGAGCAACAACCTCATCGATCGCTATCAGCAAGAACGCTTGTACTTTGTTAAGTGTAGAAAATTAATCTTTATTTGTAAATGGTTTCATGTTCAGAACAAGGAATGGAACCTAGGGGTTACGTCTTACCTAATAAAATCCCCGAGGTGCGATGAGTTACGTTTTTCGAACTAGTGTTTGGAACACTGAACTTTTCAAGATGATAGCAGAGAGTTTAGCAATGTTCTGTTGTTGGATTATAAATTCCGCGCTACAACATGCATAAGGTGTCAGCCTTGAGGTTTACTGCCGTAAAGATGACAAGAGTGAGGTTAACAATGTTCCGTTGTTGGATTTTAAATTACACGCTATAACATGCATAAGGTGGCAGCCTTGAGGTTTACCGCCGTAAAGATGGCAGCAGTGAGGTTAGCGACGCTCTATTGTCCTTCAGAGTGAGGTTAGGGTTCGTCAAGAAGACAGCTGTCAAGAAAGCACGTAGCTATGTTTACCAAAAAAGAACACGTGGCTGTGACGTCACGGTCACGTAGTATGCTGCCTCAGCATGCAAAGTTCAATGTCTACACCTACGTAGTAAACATTCTGCTATGTTCACAAGATTTTTTACACATAACTATTCTTTATGCTTTATGTTCATGCACATAGCAGCACAAACACATGCGAACTTTGTACATTCTAATGGAATAAGTTTAGTACTGCGTGCATCATGGATACATGATGTGTACACGCATTTAAACATGGCTATACTTAATGCTGCTGCTTTGTTTACAAGATTTTTATACATTGCTATTTTTTATGCTTTAAGTTCGTGCACACACAAGCGATAGTCGTACGCTCTGGCAGGAGAAGTTTAGTACGATATTCGATACATACATTATCGATAGGTGATGTGTACACGCTTTGAAACATAGCTCTTCTTTGTGCTTTAACTTCGTGCACATGGGTTAGGGATACACAAAAGCGATTGCTACATGCTCTAGCGGAAGAAGTCTAGTACGATAGTCGATGCATGTAAAATCGATAGGTTATGCTAAGATAACAGCGCACTTACACGGTTTTAGCACAATCTAGTGGAAAATGTTTAGTATGATAGTCGTTTCGTGCAAAATCATTAGGTAATGTGTACACGCTTTGAAACAAGGCTATTCTTTGTACTTTAAGTTCATGCGTACAGGTTATGCTAAGATAGCAGCACAATCTAGCGCAAGAAGTTTAGTACGATATTTGATGCATGCAATATCGGTAGGTGACGTGTACACGCTTTACAATATGGTTATTCTTCGTACTTTAAGTTCATGCGTATAGGTTAGGCTAAGATAGCAGCACAGTCTAGCGTAAGAAGTTTAGTACGAGAGTCGATGATTGCAAAATCGATAGGTGATATGTACAAGCTTTGAAACACAGCTATTCTTTGTACTTTAAGTTCATGCGTCTTAGTTATGCTAAGATAGCAGCACAACCTAGCGGAAGAAGTTTAGTACGATATTTGTTGCATGCAAAGTCGATAGGTAATGTGTACACGCTTTGAAACATGGCTATTCTTTGTACCTTAAGGTCATGCGTATAGGTTATGCTAAGATAGCAGCACAATCTAGCGGAAGAAGTTTAGAACGAGAGTCGATGCTTGCAAAATCGATAGGTAATGTGTACACGCTTTGAGACAGCTATTCTTTGTACTTTAAGTTCATGCGTCTTAGTTATGCTAAGATAGCAGCACAATCTACCTGCAGAAGTTTAGTACGAGAGTCGATACATGCAAATTCGATAGTTGATGTGTACACGCTTTGAAACATGACTATTCATTGTACTTCATGGGTATAGGTTATGCTAAGAGAGCAGCACAATTTAGCGGAAGAAGTTCAGTACGAGATTCGATGAATGCAAAATCAATAAGTAATGTGTACACGCTTTGAAACATGGCTATTCTTTGTACTTTAAGTTCATGTGTATAAGTTATGCTAAGATAGCAGCACAACCTAGCGGAAGAAGTTTAGTACGATATTTGTTGCATGCAAAGTCGATAGGTAATGTGTACACGCTTTGAAACATGGACATTCATTGTACTTTAATTTTATGGGTATAGATTATGCTAAGATAGCAGCACGATCTAGCGGATGAAGTTTAGTTCGATAGTCGATGCATGTAAAATCGATAGGTGAAGTGTACACGCACTGAAACATGGCAATTCATACTGCTGCTCTGTTCCCAAGACTTTTAAGCATAGCTAATCCTAATGCTGCTCTTAACGACGTCGGGCTAAGGATTGATTACGTGACCGTGACGTCACAACCACGTGCTCTTGTGTGGTAAACATAGCCACGTGCTTTTTTGACAGCTGTCTTCTTGACGTACCCTAACCTCACTCTGAAGGACAATAGAGCGTCGCTAACCTCACTGCTGCCATCTTTACGGCGGTAAACCTCAAGGCTGCCACCTTATGCATGTTATAGCGCGTAATTTAAAATCCAACAACGGAACATTGTTAACCTCACTCTTGTCATCTTTATGGCAGTAAACCTCAAGGCTGCCACCTTATGCATGTTGTAGCGTGGAATTTAAATCCAACAACAGAACATTGCTAAACTCTCTGCTATCATATTGAAAAGTTCAGTGTTCCAAACACTAGTTCGAAAAACGTAACTCATCGCACCTCGGGGATTTTATTAGGTAAGACGTAACCCCTAGGTTCCATTCCTTGTTCTGAACATGAAACCATTTACAAATAAAGATTAATTTTCTACACTTAACAAAGTACAAGCGTTCTTGCTGATAGCGATCGATGAGGTTGTTCCTGCCTTAGCCCTTTAGCCCATTAGCCCTTTAGCCCTTTTGCCCATTAGCCCCTTAGCCTATTAGCCCTAAAAGGAATGTGCGGTAAACTAATCTTCTTAGAACAAAGGTATCCTTGACATGTTCTAAACACATGTTGTATGGAGTGTAGTGTTCGGTTCTACTTATTTAGTGTTCTAAACACTTCAATCAATGTTCCGATCACATGATAAAGTTAACGGCAAAGAGTGCAATTTTCGATCCCAGCCTTGTTACGTTTCTTCTGTGATTTGCAAGTCTAAACATACTTAATGACGTCATCACTGCAGCACGTGCTTACTCTAGCTACTCCGATGTAGATTTAAACTTGTTCGATAGAGCTATGCCTTGACATAAGAGGAGGCCTTAACAGCTTATGAAAAAGCACGTCGAATTTTTCAAATTACCCGCCACCACATTTCAAACGTATGAGGTTTAGTGCTGTAAAGATACCAGCACGATGCAAAGCTAGCTTTCTTCATCAGAGCAGCCACCATCTTGTGTAAGCACCTCTAGGCCGTATCATAAGCAGCTGTGTATAGTCATCGTCTTGTCGCTGCTACCTCCCGCAAGCACCCCTGGGGCGTCTCATAAGAGCAGCAGCCATCTTGTGCAAGAGCTCTTAAGCTGTCTCATAAGAAGCTATGTATTTTTTTTTGCTAGGGGCTTTACGTCGCTCCGACACAGATAGGTCTTATGGCGACGATGGGATAGGAAAGGCTTAGGAATTGGAAGGAAGCGGCCGTGGCCTTAATTAAGGTACAGCCCCAGCATTAAGAAGCTATGTATAGCCGCCATCTTGTAGAAATAGATAGCTGCCAATGCCAAAGGGCCTAAGCAGGAATCGAACCGTCGATCTCATCATTAGACTATGTTTTTCTTATGCTATCATGTTCCTGATAGTGCAAACCTAGGTATCAGGTAGAAAACTTTTGTCCGTTTTCGAGATATTTAACATTCTGCATTTAAGCCCCAAATGTAATGAATCGAACCTGCACGGTTACGAAGACTTGCTTCATTACAAGCTGAAACAGAGCTAATGCCAAAGGGCCTAAGTTAGAACCGAACCGTTGATCTCATCATTAGACTATGTTTTTCTTATGATATCATGTTCCCCATACAGCGAACCGAGGTATTGGGTAGAAAAATTTTGTCCGTTTTGCTCTACGATGCACCGTTTTCGAGATATTTAACATTATGCATTTAAGCCCCAAATGTAATGAATCGAACTAGCACGACACGTTAGCCTCTAAGCTAGCTTTCTTCATAAGAGCAGCAGCCATCTTGCGCAAGCACCCTTAAGGCGTCTCATAAGGAGTCGTGTATAGCCGCCATCTTGCGCAAGCATCCTTAGGGCATCTCTAGCCATCTTGTGCAAGGACCCTTAAGCCGCCTCATAAGAGCAACCGCCATCTTGCGCAAGCATCTCTAGGGCGTCTCATAAGGAGCCTTGTATAACCGCCATCTTGCGCAAGCATCCCAAGGGCATCTCATAAGAACCTATGTATAGCGGCCATCTTGCATAAGCACCTTTAAGGAGTCATGTATAGCCACCATCTTGTGCAATTAGCGTCGAGAGATGGCTGATGTAGAATTTTTCTTTTTAAATTATCCACTACCATATTTCAAAGGTATGTACCTAAAGAGTGTAGCACTGAGCTCTATAGATTAAAGATGGCGGATGACAGCTGACAAAAAGCGCGTGAGTTTGTTTACTAAACAAGAGCACGTGGAATGTTTCAATTTGCCGCCACCACATTTCAAAGGTATCTAGCTAAAGATGGCAGCACGGTGCTCTCTTGATTAAAGATGGCGGATGACAGCTAACAGAACTTTTCAAATTGCCCGCTACTACATAGAGGGCAGCACGGTGCTCTGTAGATTAAAGATGGCGGATGACAGCTGACGAAATTGCCCGCATGATAGCAGCACAGTGCTCTATTGATTAAAGATGGTGGATGACAGATGTCAAAAAAGCACGTGGCTTTGTTTAATAAACAAGAGCACATAGAATTTTTTCAAATTGCCGCCACCACATTTCAAAGGTATCTAGCTAAAGATGGCAGCACGGTGCTCTCTTGATTAAAGATGGCGGATGACAGCTAACAGAACTTTTCAAATTGCCCGCTACTGCATAGAGGGCAGCAAGGTGCTCTGTAGATTAAAGATGGCGGATGACAGCTGACGAAATTGCCTGCATGATAGCAGCACAGTGCTCTATTGATTAAAGATGGTGGATGACAGCTGTCAAAAAGCACGTGGCTTTGTTTCCAAACAAGAGCACATAGAATTTTTCAAATTGCCGCCACCACATTTCAAAGGTAACTAGCTAAAGAGCGCAGCACTGAGGTTTGTGATGCAAGATGGCGGATGACAGCTGTCAGAAAAAAGCACGTGAATTTGTAAAGCACGTGGAATTTGCCACCGCCACAAAGAGGGCAGCACGGTGCCCTCTTGATTAAAGATGGCTGCTGTCACGTGGAATTGCCTGCCACCACAGGTATCTAGCTAAAGAGGGCAGCACGGTGCTCTCTGGATTAAAGATGGCTGCTATCAAAAAGCATTTTTCAAATTATCCGCCACCACATTTCAAAGGTATGTAGCTAAAGAGGGCACCACTGTGCTCTATGGATTAAAGATGGTGGATGACAGCTGTCAAAAAAGCACGTGGATTTGTTTACCGATTAAAATCTCGCGCTAGTAAGGTTAAGTTGGTAGCACTAAGGTTTAGGTCCGTTAAGATGGCAGCACTGCGGATGACAGCTGTGACGTACCACATTTCAAAGGTAAGTAGCTAAAGAGGGCAGCACTGTGCTCTATAGATTAAAGATGGCGGATGTCAGCTGTCAAAAAGCACATAGCTTTGTTTCCAAACAAGAACACGTGGAATTTGCCGCCACCACATTTCAAAGGTATCTAGCTAAAGAGGGTAGCACTGTGCTCTGTTGATTAAAGATGGCGGATGACGGCTGTCAAAAAAGCGCGTCTGTTTGTTTCCAAACAAGAGCATGTAGAATTTTTCAAATTGCCGCCACCACATAGAGGTCAGCACGGTGCTCTCTTGATTAAAGATGGCTGCTGTCATGTGGAATTGCCTGCCACCACATTTCAAAGGTATCTAGCTAAAGAGGGCAGCACGGTGCTCTCTAGATTAAAGATGGCTGCTGTCAAAAATCATTTTTCAAATTATCTGCCACCACATTTCAAAGGTAAGTAGCTAAAGAGGGCAGCACTGAGCTCTATAGATTAAAGATGGCGGATGACAGCTGTCAAAAAACACGTGGATTTGTTTATCTCACGCTAGTGAGGTTAAGTTGGTAGCACTAAGGTTTAGGCCCGTTAAGATGGCAGCACTGCGGATGACAGGTGACGAATTTGCAGCTACTGCGATAAAGAGGGCAGCACAGTGCTCTGTGGTTTAAAGATGGCGGATGACAGCTGTCAAAAAAGCACGTGGGTTTGTTTATCTCACGCTAGTGAGGTTAAGTTGGTAGCAGTAAGGTTTAGGCTCGCCAAGATGCCAGCACTGTGGATGACAGGTGACGAATTTGCAGCTACTGCGATAAAGAGGGCAGCACAGTGCTCTGTGGTTTAAAGATGGCGGATGACAGCTGTCAAAAAAGCACGTGGCTTTGTTTATCTCGCGCTAGTTAGGTTAAGTTGGTACTACTGAGGTTTAGGCCCGTCAAGATGGCAGTACTGAGGTTAGCGATGCGTTGTTGTCTGTCAAAAAGCACGTGGCTTTGTTTACCTCGCGATAGTTAGGTTAAGTTGGCACTACTGAGGTTTAGGCCCGTCAAGATTGCAGTACTGAGGTTAGCGATGCGTTGTTGTCGATGATAGCTGTCAAAAAGCACGTGGCTTTGTTTACAAATTCCAATTTCCCGCGGGTGGTGGAGGAGGCATCTGGGAGGCCTCTGGCTGTGGTGGCGGTGGAGGTGGCCTCTGGGAGCCGTTGGGGGTGGTGGCGCCCGAACCATCCAATTATTCTACTTAAACTGTTCACGACATATTTTGAGTGGCCATCTTAGCTGAATAGCCTTGTATAATTTGTGAATAACTGTAGATAGGATGTACACCTACTTGGATACTAAAGGCGTGCATTATTCGAACTGGAGACGAGGAAAGATATGCTTTGCTACATATGTAACCACCATTACACATGAGTGGAACGTGTAATCTAAACTGCCCGATTTTGCTCCAATTCTTTCAGCAGGGGTGATGGGCAACGCTCTCGAGAGCGATTCTCGTGTGCTGCGAGCTGTGCGACGTCCCAGTAACTACGAGTGTAAGCTTGATAGTTATCATTAGCAGTTCTTATATGGAAACGTGTGTGACGATAAATTTTGTCAAAAGCCTAGGAAAGCACTGCATGTTGAACTATGAGCTCCTTAATACCATTAACGAAAGTGAAGACAGAATGCCAGTATCTTAAACTGTTCACGAGTTATTTCAAGTGAACTTCTTATCCGAATAACTGGTATAATGTGTTAATAACTGTTATTAGGATGTAAACATACCTGGATGCCTCACAATCGTCGGCAGGGTACCTTCTTGTGATTCAGACCGGGCCAGAGGTGATCTGTGACTTTTCCTCCTCATGTGTTTTTTAAGTGTCGGACCATCCCAGAAGTTTTTCTGCAGACGTATTTTACTTCTTTTGAATAAAAAATACAGCGGGCTGTGCTATGTGGCATCTCTTCAAAATAACCGACATCGACGACTTACGTTGCATTTGGGACATCGTCTTCAAGTTGTCGCGTACTAGACACAACTACACATTGCACTGTCATATACCGAAGTACCTAATTATTAAACAAATGTATCGCAAATGGGACATATCCCGGTGGCAATTGTCACTAACAGTAGGGTAATAATAACCAGCATACTGATGTGGGAAAGTTTTCCTTCGTAAACAGGACCATAAGGGATTGGAATAAATTACCTGCAGCAATCTTTGATAGATTCTCTTCCGGTATCAAATCCTTTAAGATGATGATTAATGCCAGTGTAAAGTGAAAAAATTAAGAGCTGTAAATGACGGACACCAAATTTGTAATTTTCTTCTGGATTTAGAATGTTAAACTAGTAGTATTTCTTCTAATATTTTCTCTTCATGGAATTGCTTGTTGTAGTTGTTGGGTAGTTTTGTTTTAACTTTAATATCACTTGTAGTGTTAAGCTAGTAGTACATTCAACCTACAGTCATGGGCGCCCGCAGGATCTTTTCCAGGGGGGGGGCACATAAACAATTTTCTTGAATATACAGGTCAATATAACGTCAGCAACATTGAATTGTTTACAGAAACTTCCAGTTATAACATATGCTAGATGACTGTCAGTAATTTCAGTTTATGAAATAATCTGGTATGATATTAAACAATTGAACATCAACATCTTTTGAATTCCATGAGGGGGGCCCCTTGCGGGCGCCCATGCCTATAGTATTGTAAGCCATAGTGTTAAGTAATGGAAATACTTAAGCTATGCGTGAATTAGTGTATAATGATGCTTGTTGCTTCTTGTCGTTGTTGGGTAATTATGCTAACTTTACAATGACGCGAATACTCTATAGCATTGTAAGGAATTATTTCCTTCGTCAACAAAATATCGGTAAACACAAGAAGTGGTCATAATATGATATTGAATGTGGGGTCTGACAACAATGTACACCTACCTGACAAAAGAATTGGAGCAAACTCAAGCATTTTAGATTACACATTCCACTCTTGCATATGCAGCAAGGTGCATCTTGCCTCGTTTCGAGTTCGTATACTGCACGCCTCTAGTATCCAGGTACGTGTACCTACAGTAGCCGTCAGGTTCTGTACTAAACCACTCATTCGTGTACCTACCAGTGCATACAATGCCAGAATGCGTATCCTTTATAATTATGTTATACTGCGTTAAAATATACCTCTGTAGAAATGAACGCCCTAGTCGCTTGTTAATACGTATTTACGAAACAGAGAAGGCCCGTGGTTGGCTATTCGCATACTCAGCACAAACAACGTTTAACTCCGACACCTGTAGGCCTAACGACACGCTGCTCGCCGCACAATGCGGGGACAACGCTCTTGAGATCTCTCGAAATTTCTCGCGAGAAATTGTGCCTGCGCTAGTCTCGAGAAATCCCGAGAAATCTCGAGACCTAGTCTCAGACTGCCCATCACTATGTATTGGCTCACACGCTTTCATATGAAAATGTTATTTCACGCAATAACTGCCTATGCTATACTACCAAGTTTACAGTTGTAGTTACTGGTACGTCGCACACCTTGCACTACAGGTGGATCGGTCTCGAGATCTGCGACGTCAGTCTCGAGTGAGATCGTTGCCCATCACTATCAGGCGGTATGGCCTCGTTTAGTGGTTATGCTTAACTTTTGGACACTACTGTAATCAGCTTGTTGCTGTCTTCTCTAGCAAAACATATGTGATTCTAGTTGATTATATGTGATGGGTAGTTGTTGCCGATTCGTTTTCGTACGTGCAACAGTGGATTCCCCTATGATGTTACATTTGTCATCTTAAATTACCGCCATTGTACGTGATATTTTCACGTTAGTAAATCCCAGCAATCCGGCCGCCATGTTTGTTTTTTTTTGTTTTTTTTTTTTTTTTTGTGTATTACGGTCTGAGAATTGGAGTCTATTTTGGTCTCAGATTTTTTTCGCGAGATCTCGAGAGCGATGTCCCCGCGTTGTGTGGCCGTTGAGTAGGCTACGTTATACGTTATTCCTGGGAACAAAGTTCATTGCTGATGTTCCTCGCATTATCATCGAGAAATGGTTTTAAAATTTTTGTCACAATAGTGTCATTGAGGATCAGTTGGTCACGTTCCGAACGCTTAAAATATTCTCTAAATTTGGAGACGATACAATTCTTCAGTAACTTTCACCTGGGCATCTCCCAAATGTCTCAACGTCACTACAGTAGAATTCAGAAAATTTCTTTTCCCAGAAAAAACACACATTTTCTCGAGGGATAGCGCAAGGCTCCCTGATCTTGTGCCTCTACCAGTGGCGGCTCGTGAAAAAATCAGCCTACGTGCTACAAGAAAACGACTGAATAAGCTTTCTTTAAGTCTGCATATTGCCATGATGACCAACATACTTCAAACCTGTTAATAATAATAATAATAATAATAATAATAATAAAGCTTTTCTCACAATTTATAACTCAGAACAAACAAGAACAAAATTACATTGTAATGCAGGAAAACATTTAGGGCCAGTCAAATATTCTTTGACTCACCAACGAATTCCTTATTTTTGATTCCAAAAGGAATCTTAATAATAAGCATTGGTTGGTTTCCTTAATAACAACATTATCATTGCGATAGATTGCCTCCACTTACGCTTTACTTTCGAGACTGACGTTGCTTTCAATCCCAGGCGATACTAATCTCTAGTGGCAGAATCGCTAACCACTTACCACGTTCAACATCAGGGTAGCAGGAAACATCGTGCAGTTCTACCCCCCTTGCGGGAGAAAAAGTAACTATTGACGGGATCAGTGAAAGTTGAGCCCGGTTTATGGTATAGTCCACCGGCTACGGGGTGTGTTGCAAGCTTGGCTGCGCCTGCGTATTGCTTCCTTCAGGCTACAGGCCAGAGCTCATTTCAGATGAGCACGGACTAAGTTTCTCGGGAGAAGAGAGCTAGGTGTTCAACAGATCTTGTCCTGATTTTCACCAAACACAAATTCATACCATACTCAAAACAAAGAAAAGGCACAAGGATAATTGAACTGTACATAAATAATTCCGTACAGTTCCAAGCTACGTGCTGGAGCCCGGTAGCACGTATTGACCGGCCGCCACTGGCCTCTACGTCACTGACAACTGACAACAGAAGCTCTAAGCAAGAACAACATTCTGTATTTCCCTCCGCCCCTCGAACGAGATAGCCACCCACCGCTAAAGTCTAGAGTTCGATGTTATTTTCTGAAAACAAAGAAGCAAATACATTTCTCCTGATAAATCGGATTGACTATCAACTATCCCGTAAACGTAGCTCAGATGCTAGATGTCAGCTGAGTTGCATACGGTATTTTTGAATGAAATTTTGTTCATTTCGGAAAATGCTGTTAATAACCTACCCTTACGAGGCGAGTTTAGGATTCCGAGGAATCGGAACTTGAGTTGTCTCTTGAATTACTCGCTGTCCTCTAATGGAATCCAGTTCTTTGAAAGACTGTTTCTCAGCATTGGAAAGTCCGGCTCCATGGCTAAATGGTTAGCGTGCTGGCCTTTGGTCAGAGGGGTCCAGGGTTCGATTCCCGGCAGGGTCGGGAATTTTAACCATAATTCGTTAATTTTCCTGGCGCGGGGAATGGGTGTGTGTGTGTGTGTCGTCTTCATCATCGTTTCATCCTTTATCGATAACTTAAAGGATAACCGTCACTTTCTACTTTATTTGACAGTTAGTATGACATCCTCACAACTAAAGCAGTATCAGAAGTTGAACAAACAGGGTTTCAGATCATTAGAATTGAAACTGATAATTGCTCAATTAACGCTAACATGATGAAGGAAATGTGTAATTCATCACTTCTTCCAGAAATCGCACATCCTTCCGATGGAAACATTTTTATTTTATTTTAAAGATTTGGGGTTAGAACCCACTATCTCCCGAATGCAAGCTGACAGCTGCACACCCCTCACCGCACAATCAACTCGCTCATATGTAACTTTAAAATAAGGCTATCAGTATCAATTAATTGCTCTGAGATGCCAGGAATTAATTATAACACTACCATTAATTTAACAGCACACACATGATATTGCCAAGAAATTCACCCAAGTTTAACTGAAATGTTTCCCTCTAATCCGAACAGTTCCATTGTTACTCAAATTAACTTAAGACAGCATTTTGTATCACATAAAGGACACAGGTGCTGAAACATAGACACACGCTCTTTTCGTGGCTTCTTTATTTCATGCATTGCTTCAGAAAGAAGTGATACACTCTTTATAAGAAACTGAATTATGCCACTACAAAGGATTCTAAATGAAATAATTAAGTACTAAACAGAATTGCATCTGTCCTAAAATATTTCCAAAACAAGCATCTTACAAGCCATTTACTTTTCTGCATATATATTTTACAATAAAACTATGGACAAAATACTTGTCACTGTGGAACAAACCTCTTCTATCTCTGCAAAAAAAAAAAAAAAAAAAAAAAAAAAAAATCTTTTTTTTTCTTTTCTATTTGCTTTACGTCGCACCGACACAGATGGGTCTTATGGCGACGATGGGGCAGGAAAGGCATAGGAATGGGAAGGAAGCGTCCGTGGCCTTAATTAAGGTACAGCCCCAGCATTTACCTGGTGTGAAAATGGGAAACCACGGAAAACCATCTTCAGGGCTGCCGACAGTGGGGTTCGAAGCTACTATCTCCCGAATACTGGCCGCATTTAAAATTTTTACTAATGAACACTGCAAATTATCCAACAAAGAGGAAGGATGATTATGAATGAACTTCACAGAGAGTAAATAAATATAGAGCATACAAAACTGTTTTTTAAAAATCAAGGTATCCGTCCAACTCCATTGGCTCCAAGGGTCCCGAGTTCGATTCCTGGCCCGGGTAGGTTGGGGATTTTAACATTCATTGGATAATTTCCATGGTTCGTGAGGCTCTGTGTGTGTGTGTGTGTGTGTGTGTGTGTGTGTGTGTGCGTGTGTGTGTGCAGTCTTCAGCATTAGAATACATCATTGGTAGGGGTACACCCTCCCAGATGTGTAGGTCGCCCATAAGGCGTGCACCAGGCCTCTCGGAGGCCACACACTAATATTATATTACAGTATTATCATTAAGATAAGGAAATTATTTTACAGAAATAAGGGTTAAGAGCATACGGTACTTACCGTACCAAAAGAAAGATTTTACCCAGTATACCCTTGTAGCCAACCCACAACTCTAGTTCACATCTAATAGAGGAATTTGGAAATTGCTGAGGGAGGGAAGAAAACACAGACAAAAACATATCACCATCATAGCACAGTTATGTCCCCAAATAAGCCACAGCAAGGCAAATACTGTAGTTGTGATCCTAAAATTGGATGTCCATTCTAGGACTTGAACTGGTACAGTGATATCCCAGGCAGGTCATAGTTCACTCTTCCACAAGCTTGGCTAATAGTGTCGCTAATGGATGCCCAGGTTTTTTATCACCCTGGTTGTCTGAACAGCCAAACACCATTTGAATATGTTGGAAACTCCAAGGGAACTGACTGAAACCTACCAACTGTCACGAAATTTAGTGATTCTCCCTCCTGCTCAACCATCTCAGTATTTACAATGCAACTCAGTACTTGAGTTTAAAAAATCAAATTTCGAACTGATTCTGAAATTCAGTTTTCACTTAGGGCTCAGCGATGCCAATATGTTCAGTGGTTATTGCACAACTCGTGTATTTAATGAAATTTTATTTTTACCGCAGTCCTGATCTGAAGAATGAGTCATCTCCCAAGGTCATACGGCACACTCAACTCTCACTATTATTCCTTATGAATTTATATATGCAGTTAGGATATTTTTTATTAACTGATCACAATAGCTCGCTGTTGACACAGCAACATTTCCAAGGTAGAAAAGTGAAAATTCCACAGTCCGTTGTTCTTCAAACAATGGCAAAGTTTCTTTCTCCAGTTCTCCCATTACATAACACTGGTACAAATCATCACTCAGGAGGTACACGAGACTGAAGATCATGTTCATGATGATATGATGGGTAGCTCCCAAAATTATACATGGAAAATACAACAAAAAGGGATTTTTTCACAAAGCAATTTGTTGTTTATAAACAAGCCTTCCTGACTGTTTCACATGCAATACTGAATAAAACGTCTTGAGAAAAGAAACCAATTAATTTAATCAGGGTCATTTGAAGGAAATAATAAATCCGACGACTGCTGGAAGGCCCCCATTCTTTTATTTAAAAAAGTTTTAAAATAGAAGAAAAATGGAGAATCTAAACAAATTTTCAATTGCTGACATGGACTGGTTAAAATATTACATAACCCTAATATAAACTGATATAAAGTATTTCAGAAAAACGCTATGTGGAAAGAAGTTAGAAGAACAATGTTAGAAAGCTTAATTTACCTTTGTTGATTGCTGTTTTCAGACTCTGGTTAAACAACAGCCGCTATTAAACTTTGTTTAATTTTGGAGTTAAGTTACTCACTTTTGTGCAATTAACATTATTTGGTGCATCTTATGTTGGCAGTCATTTTTTGACCTGCAGTTAACTTGCTTATGTGCAAAAGTTTGGTGCGCCAAAGCCAAAAGAATGCAAAACAAACCCTGGAAAATATACCCACACTTCTAAATTTCTATTTCTAACACTGCAAAATATTCTACACTACATAAATGACCAAAAACTTGCTAAAAACTCTTAATGCCATTCACAGATGCAATGTTGCAATGTGCAATTATCAACCCAAATTCTCATACTGAAGTGTTATTACTGGTGAGGATACTGCATACTAAATTAAAGAAAACAGCATGAAAATATTGCTAATATAAAGTTTTGTTTTAATGTGAACCGCAGATTGGTAGTATATAGTGGATGGTAAATATGAAGCATATGGCTTAAGACCTAAAAGAGAGGTAAATAGTATGTTGGTCATAAAATCATAATAAAACATATGAAGTTGAGCTGAACTTGCAGAAGAATAATGAAATAAACTAACATCCAAAATTGGTACAATGACCTAAACTTATTGTATGTTTCAATGCACATTAAACATAAAGACTACTTAAGGACAGCAATCACCAATAATGATAAACATAATGCAGCACCTCAGAGAAATCTGGAACGATAGCCACTACTAGATTTAGACATTACATTTTGCTACAAGAACTATGCAGAAAAATAAACAAATTGTAATCAATAAAGAAAAGAGTAATCAGACTCCAGTGATCTGTTTTAATTCACCTTCTAGGGTCTCATTGTTTCCTTCAAAATGGTAGCATACTGAAACAGGGAACATATTTTTATAAACGCATGGGCATCCTTTGTGAATAAGCAATACAGATTACATCATCCTGCACACAGAATCCATGTGGTATGAAGTGCAGCTAGAGGTGCAGTTGTGTTTTACCAACAAGGCAATGTTCCTTCTTCAAAGGTTCCTTCACAACAACTTTGAAGTTCCTTACTCACCTGACCTTATGCTCCATGATTTTTGTCACATCCCAATGCTGAAGGACACATTCTGTGGTCATACATCTTCCAGTCATGCTGCTCTAGCATTAGCAATTTTCCAATGGGCAAGACAGACCCATAAAGAAGCCTTTGCAGCACTCATAGCAACAAAGTTACAAATAATGTATAGATGTAAAGGGAGATTGTGATGGAAGTTTGAGAGTTTTGGTCCAAGTACTTTTTCAAAAAGATAAATAGGAGACCTTAGAACTTTAATGCACTTCCTACAAAACATACGACAAAAAAAGAGTACAATTTGACAAGGGAATCTTACACAAATTTTCCATGTTTAACACAACAAAATCTACAGACTTCCCACTATATTTCTTCACAGGGCACCACTATATTCTCAAAATAAACAATGTACCAACTCTATAAAAATACAAAAATCTGCACAGTGACATACTATTTGTGATCTTCATTCAGAAAGTAAATGAAATACAAAATGAATATAAAAACTTTGAATATAAAGACAAGACTTGAATTTATTGTGCGATACTGGAATATTTTATAGGATTTACATAAAGATGGTGTGAGAAATTTAAAAAATGTGCTGCCAATTTTAAAATATCCATTTATGAAGCTTATTTTCTCGAAATAGCTACATACAAGAAAGCACTACATGTTATCACACCTACACTGAACTTCTGAATTCACATGCAGCTATTAAATTTTTATTTATGTGCTAAGGTGCCAGTTATTAATTTTTACAGAATTAACATCAACATGATTTGGTGCAGTCAATACAATGCTGATACAGTTCTGTGCTCCAAAGCTGATATAACACAAATAGAACCTTGGAAAGTACATCAACACTTCTAAATTTACATTTCAAGCATTGTAAAACACTGTACATAAATGAAGAGAAACTCTCACACAACTTTACAGATGGAATGCCAGGGTATCAACATTTTGCCACATTTTATACTGTTAGCTTTCCTAAACTGTTGTGTTGTTTTTGAATATCACCACCACACCTACAAACGGAATTACTTGCAACTTCACAATCAGTGAGTATCTTATTTTATGGCCTTGATTGGACCACTCTAGTAAATTTTATAAAAAGGGTCTCTCAGTTTTCTGTCAGTCCAGTACTCCTCCATTCTCTCAGATTGTAACTTTCTTTCTTTGTTTGAAATCACCCGTCCCATTGTCCGTCTGTTGATCTTGGTTAGTATGTCTGCGAGTTTCTTGAATTTGTACGTCGTGTTTGTTAAATCTTCTATTATAACTTGTAGTTTCCTCATATCTTCCTCGATTTCTGTAATCCATCTAATGTTGCTCTTACTGTTCCATAATTTTTCTATAATCATTCTGATGATCCTATTTTCTGTTGTCCTGAGTAGATGCCCAAAGAATGAGACTACTTTCTTACTGATTGTGCCCATTACTGGTTCCATTCCCTTATAGACTGTTTCATTACAAGCAAGTCTCCAATGTCCATTTTCTCGGTAGTTCTTGTTTATGCGCGTTGTGATTCTTCTTCTTTCAATCTGAGTATCCTGTCTATTTGTGCAGTGTTTCTTGTATTGGAAACGGTTTCACTTGTGTTTGTTATTTCCCACGGTGTAACTGTTTTATAGTGTTTTAATTTTGTGGCTACTGAGTGGCCTTTATTATTGTATGTGCTCTTGGTGATATCTTGTGCTCTGGTCAGTTTATTTATTCTATTATGCCATATATTCTTTTGTTGAGGTTATAGTTATTATTTCTCCTAAATATTTAAATCTGTCAACAATTTTGATTTCCATGTTCACCTATTGTGATTTTATTTATGACTGGTGGGTCAGTTAAAATTATTTCCTTCTTTTCAGTCTTATTATAATAATTATGATGAAGCTATCTTTTAATATCTTTGACATTATATGTTATGTTTCTGACAGAATTAAATAAATTATTATTACTGAACATTACAAAATGTGGCAGGGATGTCATATTTCTAATTCCAATGGAGCCCATAGAATGTGTTGATTTGACCCTGGTTACAACTGATGTCTGCTCGAGGAGAGGCACAGAAAGAAGATTTCAGAGCAAATTTAAAATAATACCAATAATTAATTTATCATTTATTAATATAAGTAATGTAGTATTAATACATACCACTGCTGAACTACATGTGAGATGAACTCTGATAGGAAGCCAAAAGCTTGCACAGATCTAGCAGAATGTTGCTCCTTAAGAGCTAAGTGTAGGCAAGGGTGAATCAGAAATAATAGATTTTTCACAAATCACCAATATGACAATAAAAAGAAAGCGAAACTGTAGGTGGTATTTTAACAATGTGTTATCTTGTATGTAGAATAAACATATAACTACGTACAGTTAGCAAGGTTCACATTACACAAAAGCCTTCAAAGACTTCCCAAATGACTACAGAGCGATGTCTGGAAAGAAGCTTCAGTCAGAAGTGAGCTATACGACGACATGTTTGCCAAGAAGGCCTCACCTACATGACTGCTGAAGTAGTGCTTCATTTACTTCACGTAGACAGAAGAGCGACAGACGCTGCCACAATGTCCATAGTTATATTAAGGGGACTAGTTCTGCTGACTGCACGTGATCACCATCTTCAAACAATGAACACAAGTTTCCCACGGGCTCCTCTATTGTATATGATATCGTGATGTGCGTCCCCAACCTCCTCAAAGGAATATTCTCTAGCAATGACTGGGTTTACCCAGCCTTCCTCAATACCTTTCAAAATCTCCTCAGCTGCTTCCAAGTGTTCCTCCTGCAAAATGAACACAAAACATCAAACATCTTTGCGATATTTAAAATCACACAATTGAGAGTGACGGAGCTGTCAATGAGAATCTCGATGAAACTCTCAGCATAGAGCAGTAAAGGGTCCGAAGCAACATATGCAAAATATTATATTTTGCAACCACTTGTAACCCTCAAACAAGGGAGTGTGTACCTATAAACTGTGTGGTTCATGGCAGAGCCACCCACCAGGAATGCTGCAGTACTAGTTATAAATATCAAAAGGAACACATGATAGGATAAGCACAGTAACAGGTCATGGATGGAGAACATTGATTGATGAGGAATCTGATCTGATTCACGATGTCATAAGATATAAACTACATGATTTGATCCGTATTGAATTGTGATGACAATAATAACAAAAAATGACAGAAATGGTCCACCTTTCCAATACTACAGTGGAACCTTGATATCTCGAATCACCTCAGGAGCTAAATTTTATTTTGAGTTATCAAAATTTTGAGATATAGAGAATACTGTTTCTGAGCGTTTATAGTACATAATTGAATCATATGTATCTATGGACTTATACTGAATACATTATTTTCAACAGTATTTAAAAATATACAAACTATTTTACAGCATCACTAATTATAGCCCTTATTACAGTTAACTTTTTAGAAGACAGGATACAGTACATACAGTAGTGAAACAAACATACCTCCGTTAACACCTCTGGAAAATATCCGTTAGTCTCGTCTGTTTGTTACCGTTAACCTTTCCTCCCTTTATGTTGAACTTTCTCGTCTATACCACGCAGCCAACATTCATAAATGAAGCTTGTCATCCGCGACTTCGGAGGTTGCTTTCGTATACGACTGGTAATTAATTCACACCCGAGAAACAGTGAGGCTTCACCGATTTTCATTTGTGTTTAGAAGGGGGCCTATCTTATCCTTTCTACTCTTCTTTCTTCATTCCACTTCCCGCTCTTTTTATCTAATTCAACCCCTCTCAATATATAATGCATATTAAAAAAATCTTTTACCTGCTTTAGTCATCATTTATATTCTGATCCACACCTATTTATCTTCCATTAACATCTTTGTATTTCTCTCTTTTTCTTTTCTGCATTACAACATTTAAATTTAAACCTTACGCCACCTCAAGAACTACCTGAACTGTTATCTTCAAGAAATCACACGCTGCGTAAATGCGTTTCTCAATTGTTCTAATAATGCGCTTTTTAACTTTTTTCTTTTCACATTAGTTTTTTATGTCAAGTGTTCTGCATCTACAAACTTCAAGAATCTGACATACGAGATTCTATAGACTTTAGTATATATATTTCTATCGTCAAGTACACTAGCGTCAGAAAGTTTAGACTCACCCATGAATTTTCACATACCATGAAAGATAGGGGCAATTTGTTGAAAATCAACATGGAAATACCTATATTTTTAGAACTAACTAGTTTTATTACACATTTCACTAGGCAAGTAGTGGTGATGGTGGTGATTATTATTTGAACAGGGGGACTGGGGGAAAAAGAGCTGTGACCATAATAACAGCCCTAGCATTTGCCTGGTGTAAAAATATGCTGTTAACCTTCATCGGCTAACGTATGCGGCTGTTGGCAGCAAAATTTGAAACCAACTCGCCGTTCCGTCTCGGCGTGTCACAGTGTAATGGGAGGAGCCAGTATTCCTAAGTTTCACCCTTCCCCGTTAGGCGGCACGGTTTCCAGAAGTCTCCACGACAAGGAGGCGCCCAGTGTGACTTCTAAGTTCATAGGTGTCAGATCGGCAGCTGTCTGCCGCACGTTAGGCAGTGTGTCTCAGCTTTTGGTCACAATGTAAGTGTATGTAATTATTATTTTGTTTTGTGGATTGCTTTGTAAATAGGTGTTTTTAATGACATTAACTATAAAATTATTGATGTCTAATATAAATAAGTACATATTATAAAACTTGTGTCATAATATAAAATATATGCATCGTTACTTAGGTGAATGATAAATTTTCGTTGGAAATCTGAACCTTTGCATTATTTAGGCCTATTACACTATCAAATAGTAGTATATTACTATATCGCTCTGAAATAATATATATCTTTACCGAATAATAAAACCAATGCTTCTGTAGAGCGTAATTTTGGTTTCTTGTTTCTAGGGCCAGATATAGCACTCCAGAGGACATCCAAAGAATACTAAGGGAACTAGAAGCTGAAGAGGCTGCTGGAGAAGAACAAGAGTGCGATATAGATGACGGCGAAGATCCTGACTTTGAACCTCAATGAATTCTCGACGATGATCATAATTCTGACTCAGAGACTGATATGGATAATGGTGACTTCGCAATGGAAGTGGATGATGAAGAGGAAATGCGGTTCTACATTGGAAAAGATGGGGAGACTCTTTGGTCAAGAAAAATATTGTGGCGTCAGACAAAGGTGAAGTCAAAGAACATTGTGAAGGTTATTCCTGGGCCTAAGGCACCAGCTAGACAATGCCAAAGACCACTTGAGTGTTTCCTGAAAATTATAAGTCCTGACATAATTTCTGATATAGTTAGATTCACCAACATTTATATTGCAACCAAGAAACATCAGAACAAAAGAAATGAAGCAGACGATAAAGTTCGAGAGAGCAGATTCAAGTCAACACCGAACGCTGAAATTCTAATCGGTGTGAAAAGGGGAAATCGTGCTGATTTTTCAGAATATTTTGCGACAAACGGTACTGGATTGACAATTTTGCGTGCAAATTTCAGCAAAGAGTGGTTCAAATGTCTCCTAAGGTGGATTAGGTTTGATGGCATAACTAGGAAACAGAGGAAGAAAATTAACAAGTTGGCTCCAGTGAGAGATCTACAAACTAAATTCATAGCCAACAGCCAACAAGCCTACAACATTGGGGAATTTGTAACCATCAACGAGATGCTCGTTGCATTTCGAGGACGATGTGGGTTTATGGTTATGGCCTAAAGATTTATGCCCTTTGCGACTCCCAAACGTTTTATACCTACAATCTCGAACTGTACCGTGGGAAACAAAAACCTGGTCCTTTCGAAGCATCCAACAAACCTTTTGATAGTGTCAGAAGATTATGTACTCCAATAGAATGCAGTAATAGAAACCTAACTACTGACAACTATTTCAGTAGCTATCCACTTGCTGAGTATCTTCTGAAGAATGGTATTACATTCCTTGGGACTCTGCGTAAGGATAAGGCAGTTATCCCCCCCCCCGAGTTTGTGACTGAAAACAAGAATCTTCTACCAGGGAGTCACTTGTTTGGGTGTCAGGAGGATAAATCTGATTTCCTTTGCCACCCGAAAGAAGAAAGTTGTAATTTTACTCTCCACTATGCACGACCGCAATGATATAGACGAAGAAACCGGTAAACCTGTACACATCATGGATTACAATGCCACAAAAGGTGGCGTAGACACAGTTGACTTGATGTGTTCACGTATTACTATGTCAAGGAAAACTGTCAGATGGACAATGAATAACTTCTTCCGCATTCTAGATCTAGCTGGAATAAACTCAATGCGTATTTTCCAGATGAACAATCCTATGGACAAATCATTGAGAAGAGAGTACCTCCACCAGTTGGCCCTTGAACTTATGCAACAAAACCTTCAAGATTGGGCCGAACTAATACCAAGGCTTCCTAAAGAGTTAGCTCTATTTTTGAAGGACTACAAAGAAGAAAGCTGCTCTACAAGAGAAACGCCGATACGACCAGGAATTTGCTTTATTTGTGGGACACATAAGAATCACCGAATACGGCTCTCCTGCAACACATGTCAAAAGAATGTTTGCCAAACACATGCTAAATTGTTCTGTCATTATTGTTATGAAAGTTCTGAAAATGAGGATAACTTTGTGACTGATGAATAATTTTAGAAACTTGACCAGCAACTACCACTTCTGTAGCTAACCGCTTGCCGAGCATCTTCTGAAGAATAGTATTACATTCCTTGGGATTCTGCGTGAAGGTAGGTGGCTATCCTCCTCAAGTGTGTGACTGAAAAGAAAAGTTTTGTTTCGGTTGTTTGTAATATGTGAGGTATATTTGTTTTGTTCGAACATGTACATTTTGGCTAATAGACATTTTGAATGTTCATGATTTCTTTTTGCCTTTATTATATTTATATGATTAACATATTGATATTGTGCATACAAAGAAAAGACAGCTTATTGACATGAACTAAAACCAACTGAAAATTTAAGTCTTAGAACAATAAGAATTGTGATAATGTTTAAGCTCCTAAAATATGTTGTAATGGAGAAATCATTCTGAAAAATAATAAAGTTTATTACTTAATACCGTACTTACTAATACTGATTTAAGAAAACTGCTGTCTATTATGCATTTAAGTTAAACAATAGCACTGACAGTTAGAAAGATGCAAGTGCAGCTAACAGCCGCAACGATAGCCGAAGTGTTAAAAAATTTGCGTTAGCCGATGAAGGTTAATAGGGTGTATGATTACACCCAACGGCCACACATGCTTTGCAGCGACATGGCATGCTCTCTATCAGATGGTCCAAGAGCTCTTGTGGCAGTCGATCCCATTCCTTCGAAAGGGCAACGCAAAGGTCTTGAAGGTCCTTGGTGGAGGCTGACGGGATACAATTCACGTCCCCAATTCATCCCAGGCATGTTCTATAGGATTCAGATCCACAGACCTCACTGGCCAGTCCATTCTATGAATGTGTTACCCAGCTAGAAATTCATCCGCCAGAGCAGCGTAGTGCGGTAAGGCATTATTGTCCATTAAGAGGAAGTCTGGACCAACCGCACCTCTGAAGAGTTGAACATGTGGTCTCAGTACTTCACCCCTGCATCTCCCAGCATTAACAGTGTTCCTCGGACCACCCATGAAGATGTGCAGGTCTTACGGCCATTCAACATGATGCCATCCCACACCATGATGCCACCACCGTACTGGTCCCATTCCACGATGTTCCTGCAGTTATATCGGCTACCCGGTTCTCTCCAGATTAATGTGCGACGGGAATCGTTCTGCAAACTGAAGCGGGATTCATCTGTGAAGAGTACATGACTCCATTCATTCATGGTCCAGTTTAGATGTTGACGGCTCCACAGTAAACTGGCCCGTCTCTGTGCTGGAGTGAGCAGGACGCATCCACTAGATGTCGAGCAAACAGCCCTGCTGTTCTGAGCCTGCGGTACACAGTTTGTCAGGAAACAGCAACCCCTGAGACGGCTGCAAGCTCCGCCGACAATTGTCTTGCAGGTGTACTCCGATTTCATCGGGCGGTTAAGACGAGATATCGGTCCTGCTGTGGGGTGGTTACCCTTGGTCGACCTGGTACTGGCCTACGACTAACATCTCCTGTCTCCAAAGCCTGGAAATGACACTTTGTAGCACATTCAAGGATACAGCGACTTCGGTCTGTGTCTGGCCTGCTTCCAGGCGGCCGAGTATTCTACCCTACAAAACGGGGTCCAAATGGCATCGTTGTGCTATTATGTTGTCTCGTTCACCACGAGGCTACAATCCACACACTATAACAGGGCAAACATGACTGAGAGAATATGGGGCGCAAACACTGGCTGGGTTTACCTTGCGGTTACGCCGCTAGTCAAAGCAGGGAACATTCCTTTCCTATATAGAGCGAATACATAAGGTTCATAGGTGCATATGTCGTGCAATTTGCGGTCTATTTACTGTTGTCCTGCTTACTCGTAACTTATGCTTAACTTTTGGACACTAGTGTATTGTGAGGTTTAATTTCCACCAAAAGCGATGTTCTTATCTGTGGGCAAGTAATGCTCATGCTTAGCCATATTTGAGTAATGTCAATGTGTAGGAAGACAACAGCAGACTAGCGTTGGGTGCACGCAGCGATGAATTTCATTGGTTGCGACAAAAGCAAAGAGTTGCATGAAAGATGCTTCTATCTCCATTTTTGAACCGATATTGAAACTTAAACGACGTCTAGCTAAACACCGGCTGAACATTCTTTATGCAATGGAAGACCGTTTGGGTATAATAATTATTAAATATGCAATATATGAATTACATTACTAAACTAGGGACTAGTTTCGGCCTTGGTTGGCCATCTTCAGCCTTAATGTAATACATCCAATAACTAAACAAATGTACAAACACACAACAGACATCAAAACTAATGCACAAACACATAATTAACATTAAAATCTGGGATGAACTATGTGTAAAATCTGAAAAAAAGAAAAGAAAAAAAAAGTCTATAAATTCTTAGCATTTGGAGTATTCTCATCATCCAGACTTTTTCTTGTATTAATATTCATAGAATTGTTAGTTCCATCACTTCTAATCATTACAATTTCAACAGCAAAACAGGAACTGGTAAATGTTGATTCTGTAGTCAGATCATCAATCACCAAATCTACTTGAGTGGTGTTAGTAGTATGCAAGCCACTGGACGCCACTGTAAATAACCACCAGCTGACGTAGAACTGCTAGATGGTGTTTCCACATCGACCAACGTAAATAAAATGAAATGTTCTTGTAGTGCTAGTTAAAATCATGCTGAAATGCTGTTGGATATTGTCAGGATGGCACATGAAGATATGGTTAAAACTGACATTCTTAATTTGTGGCTGGTATAAATTCGCAATTCATTGCGGTGTCCATGAAGTTAACCTGACTAAATGATAGATAAAATTATACAAAATAAATATGAGAGAGAGAGAGAGAGAGAGAGCGAGAGAGAGCGAGAGAGAGCGCGCGTTTTAGTCAAATGGCATAGGTTATATGAGACTTGCCTCTCGTTGCGGCATATGGTGCGTGGCGCATTGCTGTATGCCTCATACTAACAGTTGTGAGATTCAAAGGAAAAGAAAGGGGCGTGGCAAGGGATGAGGGGATGGGGCAAGGGGAGAGGTCAGGTAAATGAGAGAGGGAGGGTGGAGGGGAAGGGGGGAATTAAGGCGGGGCCGAAGGATGTGGGGAAAAGAGATGGCTGCTGAGGAAAGGTGCTGTGAATATTATGATAAACTGAATTATGACTTGTTGGTTTGACGTTTCTAAAAATGGGAACTAGAAGGTTAAATAGGATATTTGGCTTTTCTGAAATGTCATTAAGATTATGATTCGGGTTAAAATATTGATCTATATGTATGAAGCAGCTTTCAGTAATGTTAAGAAAGGGTCCTTTGCTGATGATTTTGAGAATTTCCATATCTTGTTTTATGTCCATGAATTTGTGATTATAATCATACTTATGCTGTCCTACAGCTGAAAATTTATTATACTTTAGGGCATTGACGTCTTCCGAGTACCTTATATTAAAATTCCTCCCGGTCTGTCCGATGTAAGAAGAATTACAACTGTTGCAAATAATCTAGTATACTCCTGATTTTGAAAAACTATTGAACTTGTTTATGGATTTGGCATTATGTAAGACTTGTGCATTCCTATTGTTGGTTTTGAACACTACTTTTACATCATGCTTTTTAAAGATGCTGGTGACTTTGTAAATTTGTTCGTTGAATGTAAAGATACAAAGGGAGGAGTTGTTTTGTTTATATTTTTTCAAGATAGAAAGGGAAGAGTTGTTTTGTTTATATTTTTTCAAAGTGGTAGAGGGGCGATTAAAGAAACTGTTGTATCCATTTGATTCAGCTTTATTACGAATGGTGTTCAACTCATTTTTTAGGTCTTTTTTAGACATTGGAACATTGAAGGCTCGGTACACCATGCTGTTGTACGCTGCTCGTTTGTGAATTTGGGGGTGTGAAGAATCTTGACGGATCGTAGTGACTATTTGGGAGGGTTTTCTGAAAATCTTATATCTTAAGTACCGTAAACTGGGGTTACTTTGTGACAGTTTTGGCGATTTCTTCAGGATAATAAGAATAATATCATTATGTATTAAGGTTTTTCTATATTGTCGTATTCTTCCATCCTTTATTCATGTTTTGAAATAATTTTTATATGTGTATTTACATTTAATCACTTAATATTTCAAGAAGAATTTGTCACAATGTTACCCCGTTAGGTGGGGTTACTTTGTGACACAATGTTTTTACCATTGTATTTCCATGTTTGGTGCAGATGTCACAAAGTTACCCCCATTAAGTCATTACTTAAGACTCTGGCTAAATATAAAAGGAGAATTTCTTTCATAACCATGATAATACAACACACTGTATATTTTTTAAACCCTGAGATATAACCACTTGAAATATCTGCATCATTAAAGAGTGAATAGTTTACAAACTGTTTACTTTTTGCTGTGTTTTGTGAGTTCTGAAATGTCATAGATTTCAAGTTTTCTCCTTTGTATGGTTGGACTAGTTTTACACCATATTTTATCATCTGCATACTGTATTTCATCCTTGATATCCGCCCGCTTCATGGTGCTATCCATAGCACTGACAACTGCACTTTGATATCCACTCACTTCACGGTGCTATCCATAGCACTGACAACTGCACCTTGTTTGTATACTTTTGTTACGATTCTTGGACAGTACAGTTATGCGTGTCCCAACAATCTTATCATCGGATTCCAAGATATGATTTTCACGAATAGGAAGTTCTTCAGAGTCAGAATTAAATTATTCTTCATGCAACGAGTTGTCTTTTGACTCAGTACAGATGTCATCATTGTCATTTTTACTTGAATTCTCGTTTCAGGTGTCGTTAATATTCTTTGAGGGACAGTTCCCGTCGGTGCCACTACGGCTAGGAATCTCATCTACAGTGTCAAAATCTGAAGCTGTCATACCTCTTCCAGGTGGCACATCTATACATCTCCCCTTTCTTCACCCATTATTTGTTACCTTACCCCCTTTGAGATTCAAGTGCTCAATGAAACTTACTTACAGCTTGTTTCACAGCATCACCTTCTACATCCATTGCCCTGTTATACATGTGCTTATGCACATCTTCCTGGCTTAGAGGGCAAATACTACATTTCCTGCATCAAGAACGTAGATTATTCAGACCATTTTTAACTATTTCTCAATTAGATCTTAACAAGAGATGGACATTCTTGCTTCAGTATAGTGGAATATCGTTTTCAGACTCCACATTACTAAAAAAGGCAATTTTAGAACACTGGGGTTACTTTGTGGCAAAGTCATTGTTGTCACAAAGTTACCCCTTAAACTTCTCTTTATTTTATTTTAACATAAATAACTGAAAGAAAGCTCAAAGTGTCATGAGAATCATGCATTTTTATCAGGAAACATGAAATTAAGATTTCCACTTACTTTGATGCGTGTACCTCATTAACGTTTTCTGTCGCCGACAAAAGTTTCCCGCTGTTCACAAAATCACGTGCTCAGTACAATACAACAAAAGGATCTCTGTTGCCAACAATCCAACACTTAGGACATTATCATTGTACACACAGGTAGCAGCATTATTGAGGAGCGAAAACATATAGTGTTCATTGTCAGACCATCAATGCATATCCCGCGAAATATGAAATTATTATTTGGCGCGCACCTGTCACACAGTAACCCCTGCAGTCACAAAGTAACCCCGGTTTACGGTAGCTTGGGTGCCTGATAATAGTTAAGTCTAAAAATTAAATTTCCGTTTAATTTTGGATTCAAGTGTCAATTTTATATGCGGGTCGATGTTATTTAGATTAATGAGGGTGGTAGCAGCATCTGTGATGCTCTCATCCATAATTACTATGGTGTCATCTACATATCTTACCCAGAAAATGATGTTGT
The DNA here is from genome assembly GCF_040414725.1 of Anabrus simplex. NCBI lineage: Eukaryota > Metazoa > Arthropoda > Insecta > Orthoptera > Tettigoniidae > Anabrus > Anabrus simplex. Next base: position 149,497,474 of record NC_090269.1, on the reverse strand, counting down.
CAAAGTTATTATTAATATCAATTTTGATGTGTTCCAAAAAATCCAAGTAAATCTTGGCTAAGATACCTGAGGCCAGCGATCCCATAGCCAGTCCTTCTTGTTGATAAATAACATTATCGAAAGTGAAATAATTGTTGCTTATAACTAATTTTTTTTTTGCTAAGGGCTTTACGTCGCACCGACACAGATAGGTCTTATGACGACGATGGGATAGGAAAGTCCTAGGAGTTGGAAGGAAGCGGCCGTGGCCTTAATTAAGGTACAGCCCCAGCATTTGCCTGGCGTGAAAATGGGAAACCACGGAAAACCATTTTCAGGGCTGCCGATAGTGGGATTCGAACCTACTATCTCCCGGATGCAAGCTCTCAGCCGCGCGCCTCTACGCGCACGGCCAACTCGCCCGGTTATATATAACTAATTTAAGCATAGACATGAAATCCTGTATTTCTAATATACTTAGGCCGCTGTATTTGCTTAAACTGTTTTGAATGATGGGGTATACCTTGGAGAGTTGTATGCTAGGATACATGTTTAAAATATCGAATGAGTGGAGAGAATGATTGGATTGAATGTTAAACTTTTTAAATTTATCGATCAATTCTTTAGTGTTTTTGAGGGATTTGTTTGACAAAAAATTATTTATTTATTTATTTAGTCTGATCCAGGACACCCTAGATTTGCCATAAGACACAGAATAATACACAATAACAATTTTGAGGGAAGATAAAGAAGGTTAATATTTAAAAAAAATGATAGGTGGTTAAATGGCATGAACTCCATATAAATGGTGATGAAGAATCGAAACAGAGTATTTGATGAGTGAGATGACTATCTCATCTTGTAGACTTCTCGCTAGTTTATATTTGTGTCGCCATGTGACGAAAGATTTGGGAATTGTTCCCCTCGCGCCAAAGAAAAGTCCAGTCACCGTAATTTTTTTAAGGTTATACAACTCAGAAAGAAAGGGATGGTTGGATTATAGATATCCCTTTTTCTCAATGTCTACGTCAGTCGGCTGAGAGGCTGAAGATTCAAAGCGTACCGTAGGATCAATAATTTCTGCTTTGTTCCTCCGGCTGTCAATCTCTGCAATATCAATCCTGCGAGTGCTGCCTCCTTCGGCGATGCAGTGGACTTCTTCGTACACTTCTAGATTTTTGAGAAGAAGAGCATTAGCAATCAGGTTTCTGATGATGTTATGGAGTTTGATCCTAAGCAGTTCACCTTGAGGGCAACTCGCCAGCACATGTGGTAAGGTTTCATACTCACTGCAGTGTCTGCAGTGGCCTGTGCTGGTGGAACGTCCCGGCAGAGTACGTACTGGTGCAACCATCGCGGTCATCTTCAACAACTCCCTCCATTCCGAACAAGTTAAACCATCCCTTCTGGTATCCCAAGAATTAGCAGCAGGAACTTGAGCAAATAACTCAACACCTCTTCCTTTCTGTGGATATGCACACAAAGCTTCAAATTCGCGTGTTCTACGTATATCGTGCAGTTGTCTAACAGATTTCGTTGATGTCTCTTCATTGAGTTGAAATTCAGATAGGCAGCGAGTTTTTATTGCTGTGAAATTTCGAACAGCATTTACGTGCAAATCATTCACAGCTTCTTGCTTAAGATTTATGTTCAGCTGTCGAAGGTACGCTTCCCAAGTAGCGCGCATTAGTGCTAACCCTTTATATTTGTGGCTCAAATAGATCATACTTTCTTGAATAAAATTACTGTGTCTACCTATTCAATACAATTATACTTTTTAGTGATTAAATTCTACATGAAATATAAACACTAGTTAGGGACATGTTTCGCCCTAGTTTTGGGCATCTTCAGCCTAATGTAGAAAATCACTGCAAAATATAATTGTATTGAATAGGTGGACACAGTAATTTTATTCAAGAAAGAATTTACTTATTGTATCTTCAATACGGAACAAAATGAGATTAATTACTTGTAGATCATACTTGTCTGTGTGTCACTCAGAAGTTGTAGAATTTCTTTAAGTGAACTTCTGATCATGTTGTCGACTTTTAACAGACTTGATTTGAGAATTTCCTCAACCGAAACACTCTGGAAGGGGTATATCAGTGTAGGGCCAATAAACTGATTTATTACAGTCAGTTTTTGATGTGGTTGGAGTAAGCAAGTCCTGGTAATCTGATCTAAGTTAGCTTTCAATTTTTCAAGTACCTGATTTTCATTGAAGACTAAAGTCTGTCTGAAAGTTGCCCCTAAATATTTTATTTCTTCACTATCATTTATACTTGCAATGTTTCCAGAAACCGTCACGATACCATCAGAATGAAGTTTACCATTTTTTATAATAATGGCATTTGATTTGTCTGCATTTATATGCAAACCTATTTCTTGAAGCAGATTTATGACAGAAGTGACTAGGATTGAAGCTGCTGCTTGGTCTTTAGTATGATTACCAGATCGTCGGCAAAGCATGGGGATGTTAAAGGTACAGTGTTAGGACGGAACTGAAAACCATACATTTCTGATACTTTGATGTCTGCGAGTTCATCAAGGATGTGATTTATACCCCAGTTAAATAAGAAAGATGAAATGGGATCTCCTTGCATGGCTCTACATTTGATGTTTATCTTATCTGTATGACCACGAGCAGTTTGAACTTGTGTTGTTTTCTGTGAGAAAGTTGACTAGTAACTTCTTAATGGATCTGGGTAGTATAGAGTTGTCTATTGTCGCCTTTAAGTGATTGTGTCCAATTCTATCGAACACTTTGCTGATGTCGAGAAATACTACGCAGCCCGAAATCCTTTTCATTACAGCTGTTCGTAAAATGCCATCAACAATATTCACGTTAATGAAAGAGCCAGGGGTCATGACAAAACCTCTTTGGAACTGGTTCAAAGGGATGTATTTCCTTACAATTTTATCAAGGATCTTACTTAATATGTGCCGAATAATGGAGCAAATACTAATAGGTCTCCATTTGGACAGATCATTCTCTTCACCGCCTTTATGTATAAGAACAGTTCTCACTGCCTTGAGAACCTCAGGAATGAACCCACTTTCAAATATTCTTCTGATGATATGGGCTAAAATGCAGCAAGTGGATCATAAACAGATTTCAATAAAACCTTATCTGGACCTGGGCTAGTGTCAACTGCTTTGCGCAGCGAATGCTCCCCGCTCAGCATAGTAACTACCAGTACTTGTTTTAAAAGCAGATGCATACTTACCTTGGTAGAAGTGAATCCTTCTCCACACATCGGGGCCAATAATAAGGAATAAAATTATATCCATTACTACAAAGAACTTTACCACTACGGCCCCGAGTTGACTTTACATTCTGAAGCATTCAATATATTATACTATCTAAGGAATGCATATCAAAGTTTTAACAAATCTTTCATCAAGAGATACAAATCAAGTGTGCTATTTACAACAATTGATCATTTAAGATTTTATAAAGCAAAACTGGTATTTTCCAAGATCATCAAGAGTAAAATGGACAATTTAAATGTTTTATCTATCATATGACTTACAATTTTAACAAAATTTCGAAGATCTTATTTTAAATGTCGTAACCATACATCAATATTTTAATGTGTCTTTCCAATTTTAATAATATCTATTTCGTATTTCAATGTTAATTTATTATTAGCTGATGATGTCCTTTAGGGGACGAAACATGTACTAAATATAATAAATTACATATTGTATTGAATAGGTGGACCACTTAGTTGTAATATTTAAGTTTATCTTGAATATTCACTAATTCTCCCAGGATGGTAATATAGTAAGTGAGATTGAATCAAGGTGTAGTAAAGTTAATGCAGTGAGCTCGCATTTGCAATCAACAGTATTCTATACGAAGAAAGTCAGCTCCCGGACGAAACTATCTTTACATCGGTCTGTTTTCAGACCAACTTTGCTTTACGGGAGCGAAAGCTGGGTGGACTCAGGATATCTTATAAGTTAGAAGTAACAGACATGAAAGTAGCAAGAATGATTGCTGGTACAAACAGGTGGGAACAGTGGCAGGAGGGTACTCGGAATGAGGAGATAAAGGCTAAGTTAGGAATGAACTCAGTGGATGAAGCTGTACACATAAACCGGCTTCGCCAAGACGACGATGTTTAGGCTCAGTTTCTAACGATTTAAGAGGTATAGAACTAAATGAGGCCACAGCACTAGTTGCAAACAGAGGATTGTGGCGACGTTTAGTAAATTCGCAGAGGCTTGTAGATTGAATGCTGAAAGGCATAAGTCTATAATGATAATTTATGTATGTTCAATCATCAGCAAATCACCTAGAATTATATTTCAATGCTACTCGTGTATGTATAGCCGCCATGACAAATGACCAACTGCCTCAGGAAAGGTATCATAGCACACAGATGGAGAAAATTATTGCCCCTAGCCCCCTATAGCATCAATTCTGGAAGTACCTAGTTAAGTTTGCCATCTTTTAGCATGTCACTGAAATATTATATAGTGAAAACGCTACACTATGCAGTGTAGGGTTAACTTTTATTCAAGTGCATGTATCTTATGTACAGTTTTGTAATAGTGATTTTTCATGTTGCTGTCCTTCATGCTGAACCAATGTTGTATTTATTTGTAAATGGTCCATCAGTGAAGATCAGTGTACTGAACTTTAAACAGGATTACTGACCTAAATGGCAGCAATCACAGGTTAATTGAACATTGTAATATTCAAACGATAATGCTACCACAGCAGGAAGCAATTGGATAGATGGTGTGTTTCCTTGTTTTTATGATGTTTTAGATCTTGATTTGAATGGTTAAAATTCGAGAAATTTGACCATTTTCGGTCCCTTAGTTGGCCTGTATTGGCTAGCTTCATATAATATACAACAGGTTGTTTGGCCCACCCTGTTAATATAGTATCATATACTGAATTTTGTTAAGGATGAGGTGTGATTAATGATAATGATTAATCAATGAATTGTAATAATAGATTTTTCATTAAATCTGTCCAGTCGACAAAACAAGTTTAAGAGTTGAAATGGCCTTATAAATTTTACGATCTCATGAGCAATGGTAACGAAAGAAATTCAGGACTGACGATGCAAAAATTATTTGGGTCATGATAAATAATCAGCACTGTCAATGAGTGATTGTATCAGTGATTGTTAAGGGAAATAATAGATTTTGCTGGAAATAATAGATTTTGGATCATGATTTGTGAAGGATTTAGAGCCATGAGAAATGTATATATAATTAAACAGAAGGTCCAAAGTTCAAGTGGTAATACAGCAATCCTTCGTGCAACAGTAATATGAACACATTTCTAAAGAACAACTATGTAGAAGTGTAGTTAAACTCATCATGCACCTCGTGACTGTTATTGTTGAGTTAACATTTTGTTATTTTCATTTAATTAATTTTATAAGGTCATTTAATTCAACCTGATGTTAATTCAGTTTAACACATTTTCTACAGTGGTCCCGACAAAATTCTATACGTATTACGGCGGGTTATTTCATTTATATGTCTTTCACTTATAAGATTTTCACGCTTTTATGCTTATATTCTACGTCCTCGAAGGCAAAATGCTTCATCTATACGTTTACCATGGTTTCCGTCTTCAAAATAGCAAGAAATATTCTAAATACAAACTTATGACTCGCTCTGTACTTTTCTTGGAAATCATACCTCTACACGCATGTTTGGTAGCATGAGTGATATGGAAGCTATCATCGAGCATACTCTTTGGTGTTCTGTGCTTCAGGTGCGATCGAGTTGTGATTATCATCATGAGATTCGTGAGTAGTGGAATTAGGTGATAGTAAGAGAACGAGCATTACGATTGCTGAAAAATTACGAATTTTGAGGGTAGTGAAGGAAAGTGGCAACACAAAACGAGCTGAAATTGTTAAGAAATTGGGGATTGCTCTGTCTACCTTAAATACTATTGTAGCTAAGGCTGTGGAAATTGAAGAAAGCGCGTGTTAGGTGTTGCAACAAATAAGCGGACCTGCATTCAGGGCGGAAAGTACAAACGCCTGGAAGATTGTTTATTACAGTGGTTCAGGCAACATAGGGCAGAAGATATTCCAATCAGCGGACAAATACTCTGCGAAAAGGCAAGTGAATTAGTAATCGGACTTGGTGTTGAAGAGTTTAGTGCTTCGTCAGGCTGGCTACACAAATTTAAGGTTAGCCACGGTATTGGCAGTCATAATGTATGTGGGGAAAGCAGAAGTGTCGATGCCAAGACTGTGCAAGATTGGAAGGAAAATTGTTTTAAGAACTGACATCTCGTTTCGCTCCCAAGGACATATTCAGCTAAATGAGGCAGGCCTCTTTTTTAATTTAATGCCTGGATATACAATGGCATTCAAAGGGGGAAAACGTCACAGCAGGAAACAAAGCAAACAACATGTAATAGTTCGGTTATGTGCCAATAGTGAGGGAAGTGAAAAACTGCCTCCACTGACAATCACAAAATTTTCAAAACCGCGTTGTTCTAAAAGTGTTGCTCCGCTCCCTACAAAATACACCAACAATAAGAAATCCTGGGTCACTATGAAAGTTTTTGAAGACTGGCTTTGAAGCGTGGATGCCAAAATGGGAGCGAAAGTTTGTAAGATTTTGTTTGTGGATCGATGCTCAACACATCCTCCTATTACTTCATATCTCAAGAATGTGACTGGAATTTTCTCCTGCTAATTGCACGAGCGAGCTGCAGCCACTCGATCTTGGAGTGATACACAACTTCAAGTTGCATTATCGTACGATGCTGGTGCAACACGCAATCAAACGTGTAAACGTCGGAAAGAAGGACAAAGAAGATCAACATATTACAGGTAAGATTTCCCTCATTTATTTCCTCTTTTTGTATGTTTTTTCATGTTTGTGTGAAATATTTACCCTAGGACTTCGCGTAGTACAATGCATTAAGGGCCGTTACACACTAGGTGACAGGAATCGGCTACCAGCCATGAAACATTTTAAATGGAGCTCTTCACACAGGGCTACTCTGTCTCGGCGACTGACCTTGAAGTAGTTCACTCCCGCTACCCGCAGATTTCGCAACCCCGACTGGCGACAACTGGTAAACCATCGCTGTGCACTGTGGTCTTCACATTCCTCAGTTGCGTTCCATTCAGAACTCCCTTTGGTGATTGTGCATTTCATGTTCCTTCACGTTATGGATTCAGTTTCAAAATACTATTAACTGTACTATATACATTATATTCAGTATGAATGATGTCCATCTAGCTCCTTGGCTAAATGACCAACCTATTGGTCTTCGGTTTAGAGGGCCTCGTGTTTGATTCCCAGTGGGGCCAGAAATTTTAACTGTGTAGAGTATGGTTTTTGTTTGTCCCCTTGCTCTCCTCTTCATATTCATACAACCCATCACACTACCACCCACTACAGAAACACGCAATAGTGATTAAATACCTCGACATAGGTTTGACGTCAGGAAGGGCACTTGGCCGTAAAACAGGGCCAGATTCACATGGGCAACACAGTTCACGCCCGCAACCCCTCCACTGTGGCAAACATGGTAGAAAAGAAAAATATTCAGTATGATATATCTAGACAAGTGGATCGAATAAATACAGAAGATTTCATTGTACAAATTATACAACCACCTGGAACTTAAAATGTGACGAATGTAGCAATAGAGTTGAGAAGAGAAATGCATGGTCTCAAGTAATGACCACCTCAGTTCAACTACCTCAAAGTTAAGGCTTATTTTTTTTGCTTTTCTCAACTTGGTATCCATTCCTGTAATATCTTCTTTCACACTTTCGAAGAGTTCATCAAAAGGTTTCTTTGACATCTGGAAGTAACTAATAGAGTTGGTCACCACATAAATAATTGAAAAATTTATAGAAAAGTCCTTTCTCCAAACGACCTTTCAACATAAGATGTGAATGAAACCGATGACACTTTCTTTCCTCCTTCCTTTTCAACAATAACAAGAGGCAAGAAGATGACGAAAACTGGCAGTAGGCTGGGGAAGGTGGCTAAGTAGTGTGGCGGACTATCGTTCGGAGACACGGAATTCATATGAGCTACTATGTAGCCGATTCCGGTCGCCTAGTGAGAAGCGGTGCTAAAAGACACGATTCTCTGAGTTGTTATAATAATCTTGTGTCTTCAAACAAATTTAAAAAAATCAATTAGTATATCGTCGCTGCCGGGACAAAACCTCCTATGTGAAATAATTTTAGCTTAGAACTTTGGCTGGTAAGGTTCTGTCATCTAAGGTGCAATATCGTGTGCATATTGTCAAGGCATTCTCGCTCTTCACAATGTATGTGCTGCGGGTCAGTATATCTCCAAAACATATTATCACATAGGAGGTTTTGTCCCAGCAACGATATACTATTTTCTTTTCTTCAGATAGGCCATGGCACAGTGTTTCAGAACTACAGTTCGAAATTGTTTCCGAAAAGCTGGATTTGGAGGTAGTTCTGATGATGATTGTAATATCCTGATGATGACGGCGAATGGAGGAAATAGGAAGAGAGGCCCCATTCAAAGATTATGTAAATGTTGACGTTAACCTTGTCGCTGCAGAAGCAATGACTATCTCCAAGAGTGCTGAAGACGCACAAAGAGGTCTGAGTGAGGACTGTAATCACGATGACGATATCAAAGAGCCACGGCATACTTCAGTGACCTTTAATGATGCTGCCAATGCCCTATGGACTATCAAACATTTTGTGACATGCCATAACATTTCTGAGGAAATAATGGCCGAATTGTACCGGTCTGAGAATACTGTTCATGCCATGGCCAACAAAAACCAAACCAAAATAACGGACTACTTTATTCCGTAAAGTGACTTTTCCTTCTCTATGTATTCTTTTATCTGTGTGCATTTCTTGTGTGTTTATATTGTTTCATAGTGCCATATATAGTTCAGAATATAACTGCTTCATATATACAGAATTTCATTTAAGCGTTTTCCACACATACTATTTTTTTCTTCGGTCCCCTGGAAAACGTATGAATGAAGTTTTACTGTAATTAGTCAGTTTGATTCAGTGAAATTGATATTCAATTCAGTTTTGTTCTAATCATTCAGTTACTCTAATTCTTATAAATATTATTTTGTCAATTTCATGATATACTGTATTTTGTAAGTGTCTTTTAAATTTTATTAATTCAGCTTTTAAAAAAAAATTCTTTTAATTTAGTCCATTTCTTTTATACAATAAATTCAGTAATAACCAACCAATCTGTCTTATTCAGGATGTGGCGAACGGTCTGTGCTCTGGGAGAAGAGGAGCAAGCGCAGAGGCAAACATCAAAAACCCAATTAGAATTCATGTGACCAAATATAGTAAGTATAAAGGGTACAGTACTCAAACAGATGGGCATACCTGAACATCTCATTGTCCTGATGCGTAACCTTTACTTGGAACAAGCCAAAGCTAAAACTGAGCATGGTGAAACAGAATGGTTCGCCATTAGCAAAGGCTGTATACTTTTGCTTTACCTGTTCAATATGCTGAGTACAATATGAGGAAATCTGGATTGGATGGATCACCTCATGGTTTTAAGATTGGTGGGTGGAGGTTGATGGAACATAAACAAATTGAGGTATGCAGATGACATCACTTTGGTTGCTAAAGGTAAGGAAGAACCAGAGGACATAATGAAAGTTGAGAAGTGAGAACATGGGCCTGTACCTGAATATCAACAAGACCAACATCATGACAAAAGGTTAACTATCAAACATTATGATAAATAATAAAGTAAATCAATGGGATGAATAGTTTCTGTTTGTTGGGATCAACCATTGAAAGAAGTGGCTCAAACAGTCCAAAAATTTACCAAGGACTTGCCCTTGGAAGAGTAGCATTCAAAGACTTGGATAAGATCTTCAAATGTTCAGATGAATCTTTATACAGTAAAACGTCGTCAATTCAAAGTCATTGGGATGCAAAAATCGGACTTCAAATTACGTGATTTCGAATTAACTGCCAACATGTACTTCGGAAATGCCAACCCTTGTTGCCTCACAATATACTCTAAGACAGTTTACTGCATGCAATTAACCTCGATTCACAGTATACAAATCTCAAATGTCAAGGAAAAACCTTTTTTCCAAAATGTATTCAACAAGGTGCATTTGAGCATTCAAATAATGCACTTGGATAACTTACCGCCAAACATAACCTCACGCAATGAAATCAAAAGAAAGAAAACATGATTCAAAGACGAGGAGAAATCTATACTGGCTCCCCTGTGCAAGTGCTTTATTCATTGGATTACTGTACTGTATGCATTTTAGATGCCTTGTGCTTGCACGGAATGTACCCGATGCCCTTAAAACATCGCGGCTTATCAAACTTTCCTATGATGAGGGGAGAAAGTCTCTCGCTTCCATCCACATTACAACAGTACAGTGACTATATTTGTACGATTTCCCGTCATGGCACTTCTAAGACCCATTAATGCATTCAATCACCTTGATTCTCAGTTTAAACTTTTCAAATGTCATGGAAAACACTATTTCAGAAATTTATCCAACAAGGTGCGTTTACATTATTCAAATAATGCTCTTGTATAAAACAGTGACAAACATAACCTCACGCAACGAAAGGAAGAAAGACACGATTCAAAGACGAGGAAAAATTATGCTGGCTCCCCTGTGCAAATGCTTTATCTTTTGGATTACTGTACTGTCTGCATTTTTAGATGCCTTATACTGGCATGGAAAGTGCCCGACGCCCTTAAAACATCGTGGCTTTTCGAATTTTCCTATGACAGGGGAAGGAAGTCTCTCACTTCCGTGTGCAGTATGCACGGCAAAGCAACACAGTACATTTGCCGGCTGGCAATTCTCTTCTTTAAAACCATAAGTCCGTTTGGCCTCAGCATTTAAAAAAATAAAACAAACAAACAATCAATGCAGTTTCATCGGCATTGACAATATTGTTTGGTGCGTACAAATTGATTATAGGCTATAAGCCATGCTTTTTCGCCAACTGTCTGCAATTCTGTCTGTGGATTCTACCTCTCCGCAGTGCCTGTTACGTAATTTTGTCAATTGTGGCGTTTCCTAAAAACGCCGAATACAAAATAATTACAATTCCGCTCGAACATAGCAGATATGAAGCACACTGTAGACAAGCCGAAGTAGGTGAAAGTGCGCAAAGTTACCCCTTCATGTTCAGGAAGACGCAGTCTTTCATGATGCAGAGAAATTTTGAATTTAAATTACTCTGTAAAATACTTTTTTTTTTTCAAAAAGTAAAGGCAGTTTCGAATTAAAAGTCTGAATTTCGGTAACGGGACCGACATTGTTTTTCGAATTATGAATTATCCGTATTTCGAATTAAACGATTTAAATAACATGCAAAACCGTACCTCATGTTTCCGGGAACGAGAGCTGCTTCAAATTAGGCAAGATTTTTAATTAACCGATTCCGAATTATCGAGGTTCTACTGTATACTGAAGTCAGAATGGTTAAGGCACTAGTCTTTCCCATAGCTACATGTGGTTGTGAAAGCTGGACTGTAAGGAAGTGAGTAGGAAGCATATTGATGCATTTGAGCTCTGGTGTTGGAGAAGGATATTGCATGTCCCTTGGAAAGCCATTTAATTGCATGGGTCATTCAAAGGATCACACCAGATCTGTCTCTTGAGGCATTCATTACTAGTTTACAGCTGTCATATTTTGGACACATTACGGCATGCTCTGATACGTCTAAGTAAATACGGTAATTGTATATAAGCACATCCTGTAGCCTATAATTGTAATTATTTAGTTGTAATTTTAAGTGGGGGTTTGAGGCCCCTTTGTGTACGTGGGGTTCTTCCCTTTCTCCATTCATTATCCCTGAATTGTATCAACACATTTTAACCACCACTGTTCATTATGATTATAAACACTATTCATATAGTATACTTTGTCATGTTCAGATATTAAAAAATAAAAATCATAACATTATTGTTTTTATGTCCCACTAACTACTTTGACGGTTTTCAGAGATGCCAAGGTGCTGGGATTTAATCCCTCAGGAGTTCTTTTACGTCCCAGTAAAGGCCACCACACACAGAAAGCTAAAATAAGCCATGCTAAAGTAAGCAATGCCAAGCTATGTTGTGCTATGTCACGAATAAAAAGCTAAGCTAAACTCTGCTACATAGCCATTAAAAGATGATGGATTAATTGAAGGGGAGGCTTTTTTATTGGCTGCTGTCGTGGAAGATGAAGAAAGAGAAAGAAAAAGAGGAGAAGATTCTGTGTACGTGAAATTGGAAGGAGAATAATTCTTGATGATTTCCATCATTTGATTCAAGCATTGCATGGAAATGATGAAGAATTAAAAACTATTTTCATCTAAATTAGGAACAGTTTCATGAATTTGCCTTTATTAATGAGGATGATATTAAGAAAAAACGTATATGAAGTACCCAAATTATAGAATGTAGGGTAAAAATATATGTAAAAGCAAGAAATGATACAGAAAATAAATTTCCGGAGTTTCTTGCCAACAGTTGTCTTTCACGGTTATCTTTAATAATTTGACAGACAAGTGTATTTTTGTATCTCTTCTTTCAGTCTTTCTTTCATCTGCCTTCCATGACACTTAAGCACAAAAGTGATTAAGCACTATAATAACTACCTCATTGGCTGATTGGTCATTACGATCGAAACATTTATGACCGAAGTTAGGTTTTACAATTCCAGATGTGATCTGGAAAGGCGATTGGTGAGGTATGAATTGGTGATTAATGAGGTTGTGGAGTGTGTGTTTGGTCAGCGAGAGCTATTTTATTTTGCTGAAGTCCACCGGTATACCGGTGAGGACCCCCTATCTGCCAACTGGGACGCGCCATGACTGACAACCAAAGGGTAGCCAGGTCCAACAGGATGAAGAAGCTGAAAAGTTGGCTCTATTTAATACTCTTTAAGACTTTAATGTATATGGCTGATTAAAGTGCTCCAATGGGGGCATAAACTATGTAAAAGAAAAACTACCTCATTGAGATAATTCACAAAATCCACTGAGTCAGGATCGAATCTGCCAAGTTGGGGTCAGAAGGCCAACGCCTCAACCACTCAGCCCAAAAAAATTAACTAACTAACTAACTAACTAACTAAATAAATAAATAAATAAATAAATAAATAAATAAATAAATAAATAAATAAATAAATAAATAAATAAATAAATAAATAAATAAATAAATAAATAATATTAAATATCAATTAGTAGAAGATGTTTCTTTCAAGTAGAGATAATAGCTCACATAATGAACATGTTCAGAAGTTCACATGATGTTTCAAACCTTACCTCGGTGGCACTCATGAGCATCACACCAATGACTGAACTCTCTGTCATCATGAGTGAGCGAGGATTAACTTCTACAGACCCTCGCGATCCCACAACCTGGAATTAAGAGACAAGATCAACAAGTTAAAAGGATCTGTTTTCAAAAATCACTCACTGAAAAAGAAAACATCATAAATTATGAATTTCATTATGGTCCATATTCACAATTGATTACTATCAAAGGGTAGAGAAGAGTCCACCTATTCAATACCAATAGCTTGTATAGTGTCTTATATAACTGGGACTAGTTTTGACCCCATATACACTGGGTCATCTTCAGCCACGATCCAATTGGAGAAAACATACACTCACATATAACCAATAATAAAGTAACAATGTGGTATGTCCCAATTTACAATCCAAATTTTAAACCTTGATGAAGTCCTGCAACACATCAAAAATTGAAATCAAACAGCTGCGGTTGATTCCGAACTATGTCGTCGCTCCTACAGGCAAAATGACACGGAGAGCAGTGCGATTTCTGTTAGTGTCCAAGACAGGAAGGTGAAAAAGGATCTGAAAGAAATGGGAGTACAAGGAATGGAAGTCAGCATCAAGGAAGCTTACATGAGAGTCAGGAACACCAAGATTTTTCAAGAAGTTAGATCCTGGAGCCAAGCACTGTGGATGGAAGAGAAGAGGAAATTGCAGAGTGAAGGAATGAAGGACTACTGAGCGAGGATTGAAGCCCAGAAGCAGCTGAAATTGATACAATGTGGTCCACAACTGGCCAAACCAAAAGAAAGAAGAAATGTCATAATACAGAGGTGGCTCCCATTCTACGAACTACCCTCCAAAAAACACACAAGGGCCATGTTAGGTAAGATCCATACCTGCCAACTTTCCAAATGACCTATCAGTAAAATCCCCGTACGTCAAAATATGCGGGAGTCCAATGCACCAATATGCGGTAAAACATGACAAAATTAATGTATGTACGAGTTCAACAGCATTAATATAAAGCACCGATGACATTATAAGGGACAAAATATTTCACCTCAGTTAAACTAACACAAATATTTTAAAAATGCATCAATATAATTTGTTAATGCACATGACTAATTAAAACTTTGAAGTAAAGAGTATGTTGCTGCACATAATTATAAGCAATAGGTAAGTAAAATTAAAAATCCACCTTTTCAATACTAATATTAAACTATTATAACATTTGCTTGGAACTAGTTTCGATGCTGGTGAATGTCATCTTCAACCAAATATGAGAACAGGCATCATAAGTCCCATATCAAGTGTGTTTATATGTGGACTGATTTAATGATGATATGTATATTTATGATTGCCTGTTCTCATATTTGCCTGAAGATGACGCTCACCAGCGTCTAAACTAGTTTCAAGTAAATGTTATAACTTATTTAGTTTAATATTAGTATTGAAAAGGTGGATTTTTAATTTTACTTATCTATTATTCTCGGTTCAATATGGACTTAAAAATGAAATTCTTAAATTTAAGTAATTATATGCACACAAGTTACTAACATTATTTACACCATCACATGCACATCTCCATTCTGATTTGACAGCTTAAGTTGTGTCTTGCTTTGCTTTCTTCAGAAAGTCAACAGAATACCGTAGGTGTTTGCATAACATGCTTCCGAACTTCTGGTCTTCAAAATGGAAATGGCTTCCAGAGCTCCATCGGACATCGATGACCTGAACTGTGTCCTTTTCTTCTTAATCAGGCTAAATTTTTTTTCACAATCTGCATTACTGTGATATGATAAGGACAGATAGCATGAATCTAGAGATCCTGTAATTTATAATGTCCATCCGGTCCACAGATATTCAACAACTGTGCCCATTTTGAATCATTTGTAGCTTGGTTACTTACAACACTAGATAAGTTGTCTATCTGAAGAGCTGCTAACTGGCTTTGGAGTTCATTCACAGCGTCATCTCTTGTTTCATTTTCTCTTTTACACAAAATAACAGGAAACTTCTCCAAAAAGAAATTAACAGAAGACACCTGTGCTGCTTCAATGGCATCAAGTTCAGCAACCTGTGAATGTTTTAGCACATCATTCTTAAAAGGGAACTTGTTAATCATGCAGTCACAGGCTGCGCAGAAACAGTTTCTGATGAGAAAAACAAAGATTTGTCTTTATCTTGTAGCGCCTTAACCAAGTTTGAGGTTTGAATGCTAATTACCAATTTCTTCATCATCCTTCTGTTTCTGGATTGGGTGATACTGGACATCAAGCAATGCTGACTATTTAACTCCACTTAGCTTCACAAACTTGGAGAGCATCTGTTGCAATAGACCCATCATTAATTTAAACAGTACATGGATATGTGGAGAAGCACTCTGAAGGACTGTATTGATCTTATCAAATGATGGGGTAGTCACATGTAAAAAAAGTACAAAATGCCTTGTTTTGGTCAGAGGAAAGAAACATAAACAACTTTTCTTCACAAGATGTAGTGAGAATCACGTTTCTGAGAAAAGGTGAGTCACTTTGGAAGAACATGTCATTCTTTTGACGGAAAGTTGGCAGAGAATTGAATTTGTCATCAGATGTACACTGTGTCCTTTGGGAATAGATTTAAAAAAATTTAACTGGCAGAAATATTTGGAGCACACACTACCACCTCCTCCATAAGAAGTGGATCCCCCTGATCTAATAATCCGTCTAAACACCTGGCTAGGGACAACCATCTTGTGCACACATGCTTCAACAACTTCTTTGTTTCTTTCCCATGCATACTTCAAAATTTCTGAAGACATTCTTTTCTTCTGGCACTCTCCTCCAGTAACGGAAAATATCAACAAGAATCTCATCAATTCAAACTGGTAAAGTTGCAGCAGCTTTTTCAGCAGCTAATTAGATGGCAGCTGCAACCAATACCAAAAATATCCTGATGAGCTTCTTTCAAAACTGATAACTGCATTTTTCTGTCCAATCATAACAGGAGCATCATCAGAACAGAATGCCAGACAGCTTTTAATTGGCACTTCATTTAACTGCGACAATAACAGCTTTCCTATGTTACACCCTATCGAATCCCCTTCCAATGCTGGTACTGATTAAACAGTACTTGTAATATTCTCTGGAGCAACATCATAAAAATTAACCACTATGAGAACCACTTGGAATCAGTATAATTGCTTCCATCTGTCGACAAAGAAAAGCGTCTATTCTGTAAACAGGTAACAATGTCCTGTGTTGCAGTATGCGCCACTTCATTTAGGACACATGCTGCTCTTGTGCGACCACAACCATACATTTTTGTGGTTTCCAATGTAGGGAACATCTTGCTGAACAAAGCTCCTGCATGATTAGCTGCACTCAGTGGAATGTTGTGATCCAATAAACAGGAAGTTAACCAACATATCGTAAACATTATTTTTATTTTTTTTGCCAAAGCTGGAGATAAAGGTTTATTTTCTGATTTCTTCCTTAGATTTCAAATTACCAAGATGTTAACACACTTTACATGATTAGTCAGGTCATTTTTGCCACTATGTGCTATGTTAATATCACAAGAGCACACAGTACAAAAGGCAAATTTGTCACCGTTTTCAATTTCAGTATACATGAGAAACTCGAAGAATAGGTTTCCCTGAACACCTGATGATAATGATTAATGATAAACAACGATCATAAGACAAAATAAACAACAAACACAATTCATGTTACTCCACAACTACATAACGTCAGCTTTACAATACATGGCAAATATGAAGCAAATTAAGACATGAACATAATTCCCATGTTTTTCGTGAACACAACATGACATATGCTTTGTAATTCATGAAGAACAAAATAACTATTTTTTATATAGGATGGAAAAGAAATAGGATGGCAAAGAACAAGTGAACGGTTATCCAACACAAACAAATCTATATCGATCGACTGGGTTAGAGAACGCATCTCGCATTCCCAGTCGAAGACTGTAATGATTGGTCACACAGTATGTATCGGTGGCTTGCGGAAGCTTGTTCTGGTGCAAATTTTAAAAAGGAAGTTCTTGGTACGTAAGATCGTAAAATATTATCATTCATCCGTAAAACACGTCTTTCTGTAAAATTTACGGACAAACCGTAAAATTTGGCAGGTATGACGACGATATCAGAATGGAAATGAAAGTGGACTCGATACAAGAGAAGCTAAGGACTTCAAGACTAACATGATATAGACATGAAAAGTGAATGCCTGGCTTAAGAACACCACATGCATGTCTAGGAAAAAGGATTGAAGGTAAAAGGCCAGTGAGAAGACCTAGGAAGAGATGGCTACACCAGCTGAGAGAGGATGTGGAGAGAAGAGGAGGGAATTGGGAGTCAGTGGTGAGAGAGAAGACACTGCTGGACAGACGATGGCAAAAACTCGTTCAACACCACCCTACCCGGCATGCTGGAGGGTTTCTATTACGTATGATGATGATGAATCTTGAGAACCACCAAATGGACTTTTATGGGATTTCTCTGTTGTATAAAGCATTATCGTGGAAACATTAACCTATGACAAAATGGCAATTGTGGTGAAGGTAGACAAATTTAAAATGACCATCCAAGAAGTTTCTTGCTTTAGGCTGCCTAAATCATCTCATGTGCAAGAAATGTAGAGCATGAAAATCTTTACAAAAACGTCTGCAACTGAACGTATCTATCCATAAAATAAGAGCCCTCGATAAGTGTTCTGATGTAATAGTTTGAAGTCATCATCATCATCATCATCATCATCATCGGTTTGCCCTTCCAGCGAGCCGGGTAGGGTGTTTGAAAACGAGCGTCTTCCAAAGTTGCCTATTCAAAAACATTTCATTGTCCAGGACAGATTCCCAATTCCATCCTCTTCTCTCCACGTCTTCCCTCAGTTGGTCCATCCATCTTCTTCTTGGTCTTCCAGCTGGTCTTGTACCTGTTATTCTCTTTTCTAAATAAGCACATGGTAACCTTGTGCTATTCATTCGTTTAACATGCCCAAACCATTTAAGTCTAGATGACCTAAGTCTTTCCTCCATCGATTCATTTAGACCTAGGTTAGATCGGATCTCATCATTTTTCACATGATCAAGTCAGGCCTTTTGGAGGGCAGTTCTAAGAAATTTCATTTCACAGGCTTGAATCCTACTACAATCCTTTGATGTTAGTGTGCAGGTTTCCAGAGAATATGTAAGGATGGGAATGAAATATGACTTGTACAGGGTCATTTTTGTTCTTTGTGGGACCTTCTCATCCCATAGTAGGTGTCTAACGATACTGTAAAAGTTAGAGCCTTTGGTTACTCTGTTTGTTTTTTATGTCTCAGTTCTGTTATTACTAGGCATTATGCTTCCTAAACAACTGAACTGGTGTACTACTTCAACTTGGTGGTCCTGTATTTCTATGTTGCATTCTGCATTATGTCTGCTGATTTTCAATGCTACTGTTTTTGATGGGTTCAATTTCATTCCATAATCATCAAACTTCTTACACCATGCATTCAGATTATTTTGCACTCCCTCCTCTGTTTCATCCCATATTGCCACATCGTCTGCAAACACCAGAGCCTGAAGATCTTTATTACCTTTTCCTTTTAGTTCCTTTAAAATGGTATCCATAACTGCTATGAATAGAAGAGGTGATAAGGCACTTCCCTGTTGTACTCCTTTGGTTGTATTGTACCATTCAGAGTGATCATCTCCAATTCTGACACAGCTTTTACAATTAGTATATAGCATTTGGATCTTCCTAATAAGGTACTCCGGTACACCAAGTTTTCTAAGACTTTTCCAAATAGTTGATCTAGGAACATTATCATACGCCTTTTCAAGGTCCAAAAATTAGATGTATGGCTTTTCAGGCGTTTGCTCTATTAACCAGCATTTCGTCTTAGGTCTGACACTAGACTCGTCAGAGTGGGATGTGTCAGACCCTACCCACTTATGCTGGGGTGTATGCAGGTGAACTTATCAGAAGCCTCTTATGTGGCACAGTCTGATAACTGCATACGGGAGATAAAACTCCACAATGGAATTAATGGAATTGCTAGGCGGGCATTAATTCCATTGTGGAGTTTTATCTCCCGTATGCAGTTACCAGACTGTGCCACATAAGAGGCTTCTGATAAGTTCACCTGCATACACCCCAGCATAAGTGGGTAGGGTCTGACACATCCCACTCTGACGAGTCTAGTGTCAGACCTAAGACGAAATGCTGGTTAATAGAGCAAACGCCTGAAAAGCCATACATCTAATTTTTGATCTGATTTTTGATATGCTCTATTGGTGGAAAAATATCTAATTCCCTCCATGGGAATTTAGAATTACCATATTTTCAAGATCCATAAACACAATAATTAGGTCTTTTCCTCTTTCCCAGTGTTTCTCTGCCAACATCCTCAAAGCAAATATCAGATCTGTTGTGCTTCTTCCAGTCCTAAATCCATGTTGTTCCTCTTCTAAGATAGGCTCTAGTATGTCCCTTACTCTGGCTTCAATGATCTTCTCCATAATTTTAAGGCCGTGTGATAAGAGGGTAATGCCTCTGTAATTTTCACTTTTCCTTCTACTCCCTTTCTTAAAGATAGGAACTATGACCCCTTTTGTCCAATCTTCAGGTATTTCGTTATCCTTCCATATTGTTCTGAGAACTCTATACAGCCACTGTATTCCTGGCAGACCAGCAGCTTTAATCATGTTGAAGTAGAAAGGTCAATCTTAATATAAAAACCTTATTTTGAGAGTAATCACATCATCCTTAACAAATAAACTGTAATCTTATTACAAGTATGGTTTAGGAGTTACTGTAGTTTTAGCGAAAGCGCAGAAATGGTACACTGCGTCACATGGGGAGAAAAGAGCAAGCTAACAGGCAAGTTTCTACAAGGAAATCCCATAATGTCCATCGCCAAAAATTTGTAATTAGTCCCTAGTTTCTAGTCATTCTCTTCAAGCATTATCCAAAGAGAAAAGAACTGACTGAGTAACATTCAACGAATACTTACCGCAACACGTGCTTTCTGGTTGAGAACAGTCAGATCAGCACCAAGATTCACATTGGCCAAATTCTCAACGACAACGTCAAAGCCTTGGCCACCAATAGCAGCTACTGCGTTGTTCAAGTAACCCTTCTCTCTGCAAACAATAGAAAGAAGACCTTTAAACACACACAATGTTCCTCAGTTTTAATAGATAACAGAAAGACAGAATTTTTTCCTCAATATTGGTTAAGGTGACCCTCCAGAGATAAACAGCCTATCAAGTTATCATGGTTCAGCCCAGAGGCTTGCAGAGTATGAGGCGTCGTCTTAAATCAGCATGAAGGATTTTCTCAGCCATTATTTTTGGGTTTCTAGACTGTTACCATCAGATAGCTCCTGAATTGAAATCACATAGGTTGAGAACCTTTAACCATTTGTCGGATCCAGGTAAAAATCCCTGAGCTGGCTGGGAATAATGATACGTTACAACAACTGGCTTTACGTAGCACTGACAAAGGTCTTATAGTGACGATCGAATAGGAAAGGGCTATGAGTGGAAAGCAAGTGGGCATGGACTTACACGAGGTACAGCCCCAGCATTTGACTTGTGTGACAATGGGAAACCATGGATAACCATCTTCAGGGTTGCCGACAATGCGGTTGGAACTATCTCCCAAAAGCAAGCTCACAGCTGCACACTCCTAACTGCACGGCCAACTCCCTTGATGGCCGGGAATCAAACCCAGGGCATCCAGGTAATTGGTAGGCACGCTATTCCCAGACCGCAAGGCTGGCATGCTGTGTTTAAATAACCTCAGCTTATTTTCATTCTTTTTTTGCATAAAACCAATAAATACCAAATATTTATTTACTTGTGTATATCACAGACCCTAATTTTTGTTATGAAATTAAGGGAGAAAAATAATCCCCCTACATATCTCACACAGCTTGGTCAATATAAGTATACACACTGTTCAAAGTCTAGCAGTCTCCCCTTATTTGGATGAAAGGCAAGTAGGTATTTATGATCCTGGCCTGATTTCCGTATAATACGATATCTGACTGCAGTGTATTCTCTCTTCAGCGTGACTTAGCCTTTCAGCGAGTTAAAGTTGTACATTAAGTTTTAGCTTTAAGTGATTCAATTCGGACAGAAACGTGGAAATCTAGCTGTGAGCTGGGAATGTAATGTGACAGAGTTTAATGTTCGTTACCAGCATAATCAGAAAATTACTCTCTTGAAATTACTCTCAAATCAAGAAAAGTGTTCTTATGACCGAAAAGTAGAAGGTTCCCTGAGCATGAAACTCTTAAGAAGAAAGTTATTTGAATCGGGTTAAATTTCCTAATTCCCTACTCATTTTGTACTCCAGTTTTCAAACTTGAAGTTTTGGAAAAAAAATGTGAGAGATATATACAAATAAATATGGTATTTACTCTCTTCTGTGAGCACAGTAGTTCTTGAAAAATAAAGTAGTAAAATAATTTACCAACAGTCAAGAAGGTAGAATAGTTTCGTATAATTTACTTATTACATTAATCAACTGAGACTTTCATCATTCATTTACCCCCCCCCCCAAGTATAAAACAGCACAGCAGGGATTTACAAAATGAATTCCAGAACGTATTCTGAAATATTCTGGAATAATATTTCAACTAGTCTGTTGGATACTGTGATGTTTGTATTCACTATTTATAGGGGTTGGGGTAAAGAACGAAGCAGGAGAAACTTGTATGTGCGGTACCATTCCAAAATTAACCTAGATTTGAAGTGGACAATGGCAGGGAGTAAGATTTCTGAAGATTCTGCCTTAATCAAGGACAAAGTCCCTCCCAATCACAAGTTGCCAGACAGGTTTTGTACAATGCTGAGCTGAGTAGCTCGAACTAGCGGCTTTGATCCCGGTTCAGTCCGGTGGTATCTAGATGTGCTCAAATATATACGTTTTAAATTTGCTTTATGTCGCACCGACACAAACAGGTTTTATGGTGACAATGGAATAGGGGTGGGATTATTATTTAGCGTATGGCTTATACAGACATAATCAGTAATATATATATACATATACGTATTTACAGCTGAGAAACGAAGTAATTTGTGCTTCACAATTGAAAATCTAGTTCTTCAATCCAGCGTGTAGCGTTGCTCATGTCCATAAGTTTAACCTCTAATTGCCCTACATGTGCTTCCTGGGTGGTGCTAACTGAGCAACAGTGAAAACAGGCAGCCAGACTATCCACAGGATCTCCTGGCAATGACATATTTTCGAAGAAATAATAGAAACAGTTCTTATCAGAACTCATTAAAAAGAAACATTGGTCCAGCTATCAGACTCCTACAACTCAATGTCGAGAGCATTAGGGGTGGGGAGAAAATTACCATGGCTTTAATTAAGATACAACCCCAGCATTTGCCTGCTGTGAAAATGGGAAACAATGGAAAACCATCTTCAGGGTTGCCGACAGTGGGGTTCGAACCCACTTTCTCCCAAATGCAAGATCAAATATACAGTATCAGGCATGCATCAGTAGATTTAAAGGTTATTATTTTGTACACATTCGTAATGTAGCACAAACTATTGCAGAGAAATTAGAGGACAGGTCAAGGTATCTAACAATAAAGAGAAGAAAGGCTTTGACTTATTCTGAAATAAACTTTTTTTTTTTTTTTCATGAATGAAATCTGCCAGACATCCTTTTAACTCGGAAGATCCTTAGAAGATGCCCCAGGTCTAGATGAGAGGAGAGCACTAACGGAGGGGTTCCTTAGGTCTAATGGGCAAGTCTCTTATTCTATGTCCATGTGACAATAACTTGCAGCAGTTAGTAGGTATGGCATGATGAATAATTACTGCACACAGCTAAAACATTAGTCATGATCACCCATACAATCTCATGGTGAATAAGATACAAACTCATTTTAAAACTGTTTCATTTTCTACATTTCTGAATGGATTTTTGTGATATCTGATTACAACATCTCTAAAGGTACAGAGGTACATAATATAATATTGCCTGAAATAAGATTAAATCTGAGTCGTATAGGAAAATGCCATATCTAACCATAAATGATGAACAAGGGTGTGCACCAAGATTCAAAATCAAAAAAGGCTTTCACGGCCGCAGATCTTAAAGTCAAAATGTTCACAATGCTTGCCAACATTATGTTTTGCATACCGAAAAAGTCGTCAGTGAGGAAGTTTTCGCAGAAAGGCAAAACGTACTTCTTTTATGACTGCATAGGATCACTTTAGTCAGTCCATCGTTCAGGTCTCTTTAAAGGGAGTGTTTGGGCTTTGCGGTCCTCCCAGTACTTCTTCAGACGCTCCGATCTTCGTGCCCTTTCCTTGGTTGAAAATTTGCGTGTTGTTGGTTTGTTTCATGTACGGGTAAAGCGGAGGTTTCTATTCTTGAGTTTTGTATTCAATTTTATCTTATTCGTGGTGTCTTCTGTAGTATCATCTCTTACTTCTCTGATCTATTTACACCCTGATGTGACATTTTTTGAGATGAGTTTGTGTTGTATTAGTTGTTTCAGAAGTCTCGAATCCTGCATCCGCATGATATGTCCAAAGATTCCCAGTCTCCTCTTACGCATAGTATCTGTAATGGGTTCTAGCTATTTGTACACGACGTTGTTAGGTATTATCCGCCACTGTCCATCTTTCTGGTATTTTTTATTGATGCAGGTTCTTCCAATCCTCCTTTCAATTTTCTGAAGTCTGTCAGTCTTTGATTGTTTTTCAGGTGAAAAAGTGTTTCTGCTGCATATGTAGCTTCCGGTTTTATAACTGTGTTGTAGTGTTTTATTTTGCATTTATTGATAAACATTTTTTTTGTAGATATCCCATGTTAATTGTTGATCTTTAGCTAATCTATTTGCTCTTGTTTACACTGAGATTTTTTCATTCAGGTTATGTGTTATTACTTCTCCAAGGTATTTAAATTTAATTATTATTTTGATTTTATTACCATTTATGGTAACTTCTTTTAGTTGTATTGGTTTTTGGGATATAATTTCTGTATTTTTCAAATGATTTTGAGGCCAATTTTATTTGCAATGTTTTGAAGTTCTGATATCTGGGTTTTTGCTTCTTTTATGTCCACTGCTAGTAATGCTAAATTGTCGGCAAAATCCAGGCAATTTGTTTTGATTTTTCGGCCAATCTTTATTTTTGGGGGACATTTTCTAAACCAGGGATGGCGAACCTATGCCACGCGTCACTAGGTGACATGCGAACACGATTTTGGTGGCACGCCACATGAACATAATAATATTTTATATATACGTCTTGTACTACAGACAATGCATATCTTATAGTGTTTGTAAGAAATAAATATCGAAAATCTAAATCCTAGTTCCATTCAGACGTGCAATATGGCAACACGGCTACACTGATAGGTCCGAAAGTCAAGTGAGATAGTGTCGTTTTCTGGTGGTTTTGTATATGGACATCCCAAACACGTTTTCGGTGCCGAAAAGAACAGAAACTTAACAAAGGTGGTGACGGTATATTTCAAGAACTCTGGCCAAGAGAATTCGGCCTGTTAAAGAGATGTGTTGCCTGTGTTCGAAAACAATAATTGTATCCCCCACATTTAATGTAAAGCGCAATTTTGAGACTGGTCATTCAAATGTTTGTTGCATTTCAAACGAAGAAAGAAGAGAGTTCGTTTCACAAAATATCGAACATTACACAAAACAAACTAGTTCTTTTGTAACATCTTTCCGGCCAAGGAATAATATCAGTGCGGCTGTTTCTATCTGTCTCACTGCATAGTACAGCATGCATGGGAAACCGATTTCTGATGGCGAGTTGTTGAAAGAAAGTTTCTTATTGACGTTCGACACATTATTTGAAAACTTCCCTAACAAACAAATAATAATTAACAGAAATAAAGCTGAACTGCTGTCAAGGATAGAAAAATAAAAATGAGTGAAGAAGTTTCGGAGCAGTTGAAAGCTAATTTGGTTAACTCCCACATGTATGTTTTGGTGAAATCATGAATGTGACCTTACAAACAAGGATAGCCTTTTTTTTTTTTTTTTTTTAGATATCCTCATGGAAATGTGATGAGGGAGAAATTAGTTTAATTGTGAGCGTACAAACTACAACCTGGAATGGAGAAAGTGAAGTCCATTCGCAATATTAGTAATTTTGATTTTTATATCTAATATTTTTTTTTTACAATTTGTTTTACGTCACAATGACACAGATACGTCTTGTGGCGATGATGGGACAGGCTTACGAGTGGGAAGAAAACTGCCGTGGCCATAATTGAGGTACAGCCCCACGGAACATGCAATCAAATGTATTTACAAGATATATGTATAATAAATAAATAAATAAATAAATAAATAAATAAATAAATAAATTATGAAACATAATCGGGAATTTATAAAGGAAGTCTCCGGGGTGGGGGGGTTGTAGGTTGTAGACATCCCTTAGTGGAAAACAACAAGTGGCACAGTCAACAGATGAGAATAATAAACCAGACTTAAAATGGCACACTAGTTGGAAAAGGTTCGCCATCCGTGTCCTAAACCATTCCCTCAATATCAATTCTAGAGCACAATTAAATAATAGTGATGAGAGCCCATCTCCCTGCCACAGTCCAGTTTTAATTTCAAATTACTCTGATATTTCTCCCCCAAACTTCACTTCTGATTTGGTGTTAGTGAGAGTCAATTTTATCTTATTAATTTGGGGTGTAGTCCAAGGTGTCTTAAAATTTTAAACAGAGATTCTCTATGGATGCAATCATAAGCTTTCTTGAAATCTACAAATGCTATCACCATATCTCTGTTTCTTCTCCTGTTATTGTCCATTATCAACTTAAGACTCGTGATCTGATCAGGACAGCTCCTTCAGGGTCTGAAACCTCCTTGATATTCTCCTAGTTCCTTCTGAAGTAGTAAACTTATCCTATTAAGGATGATTATTGAAAATATTCCCCTGTAGTTATTTTTTTTACAACTTGCTTTCCGTCGCACTGACACAGGTAGGTCTTATGGCGACGATGGGATAGGAAAGGCCTAGGAGTGGAAAGGAAGCGGCCGTGGCCTTAATCAAGGTACAGCCCCAGCATTTGCCTGGTGTGAAAATGGGAAACCACGGAAAACCATCTTCAAGGCTGCCGACAGTGGGGTTCGAACCCACTATCTCCCGGATGCAAGCTCACAGCTGCCTGTAGTTATTAGGGTCGGTTTTGTCTCCTTTTTTTGTGCAGTGGGTGAATGAGGGCTGTTGTCCAGTGTTCGGGCAGTTCTTCTTTTATTCAGATAGAGACAAGTTCTTGATGGAGGGCAACTTTGCTGATCTTCACTGCATATTTCCAGATTTCCGCAAAGGTCTGATCTTCTCTTGGCGCTTTGTTCTTAATTTATTCAGTGCTTGGTAGACTTCCTTTATTGTGGGGGGATTGATGTTTTCTAGTGGTGTTTTTATTGGGGTGTTGGTGTCCAAATGAAGGAGTTCTGTATGTTCCTCACAATTTAGAAGCTTGTTAAAATATTTAGCCAGAATTTCTGCATTGTATTTATTGTTTTATTTATTTATTCCCGACTTACATTTGTGGTGAAGTTAGGGCTCACAACCCTTTCTTACACTTAACCACTATAAACAATAAAATTTAAAAATGTAAACATAAGACTAAGACATAGTAATTCTAAAAAGAAATAATACTACGGACAGATAATTCTAAGTTACAAATCAGTATGGCAATTAGTGTGATAATACTAATAATAACAATAATAATCATATAAAGAGGAGTAATAATAATGATAATAATGATTTAAGTGCATAATAGATAAAGAAAACTCATTCACACAACATACACGCAATGACTCACACAACTCAGTTACAGTAGAACCTGAATTATATGTTCCCAGAAACTACATTTTCCCGTATTATTCGTTCAAATTACATGGCTCCACGAGCATTCTAATTAAATCACATTGTAAAAATCCCACATTATCCATTCGTGGAAGAAACTATTTCCCGGACCCACCGTCCAGAAATTTTAGTCCCATCAACGCTAAATCCTCGATCACGCGTTTTTTATGAAACTGTATCTTACGAAAGGACGGCTATGGTATACTTACAAATCTTGATGTTGATGTCCCGTCATGGCGGTAATTTGAAGAAGTACTGTACTGGAAAAGCAAAAGGCGGTGAACTTGCATAAGGGATCTTCTTAGCATCGCATTCGGGTGGTATTGTTTAAAGAATCCTCGGAAATCATAAAGCAGAGAGTGCACAGAACAATTGGAAGGAGACAGAGCGCATTTCGACAGCTCTATTTGAAGACGGAAAGAGTTTCGTCAAATATTTGTACTTGCAAAACGTCTACATTATGTCCAGGGTTAGATGTTTATTTTTTACTTTTTTCGAGTGTATCGCCGAACATGTTTTCGGCATTTCCCTGAGGGCACTGTATAGTCACTGGGCTTTCAGGCAGGAATCAAAACTCCTCCTTCTTAAAGTAACACAAATTTAGCATTTTAATATTATCGTATACAGTATGATTATGGTATAGAGACCAGAACAAATGTTGCACCTTACACACATAAAGCCATGAGAGGTTTTGGGTCTGCCTATTACTGTTTCCATCCTAATATAAGTGCGAGAATTTCACGTTTTTGTGTTAAAATGTTATAAAAACTGGCGCACATTTAAAAACTTTGTACCATTTCGCATTCATACCGACTTTTACAGTGAGTGCGTTTTCGGGCTGAGCTCAAGGACGCGAATAATCGTAATTTCAGAAGTGTTAATGATATTTTTCTCTTTCCAATTTGACTGTAATTAGTGACGGGCAGAATTGAATATAAAATGCATTTGTGAAATTGAGGATCGATACTTACATTCAAAACCATATTCTCAAGTTCAACATAACCTTACAAGTTATAAGTCTCATTTTACAACCGTATTGGATTTCAGAGTAATAAATTATTATATTTGATATTTAATTAAATGGTTTCATCCTAAATATAAGGATTCTGTGTATTGGAAAGGTGTTTTTTTAAATATAATAATTTATTATTCAACATAACCTTTAAAAGTTCTTGGAGGCCTAATTTACGCAGTACAAGATTTCCATAAAATGACTGAGAACAGTATACCGGTGACCAATTTACGATGGAAGAAAAAAAATTGATTTTGCCATCATGCTGGGCGCTTTTATATCTAATGTGCTTTATTTTATTAGATTAGAGAATTAAAAACTATTTGTGGTCGATTGTTGTTTGGCTTGGCGTTACGGGTATTGGAGTTTTAGAAGAGTTTGGCTGGTCAAAGTTGCTGAACTGAAAGAAGTTTTCAAAGGAATTTGACGAAGTTTCCCCGGTAAAACTGAATGTAAAGTTTAGAGATTTTCAAGTCGCATACCGGTAATTAATGTTTGAAGCCACCCCCGCAGTCTAACTTGCCTGCGTCTCACCTGGAGGGCCCAAATTCAATTACCGGCCAGGCCAGACATTTTTACCTAGATATGGGGGCTGGTTCCAGGTTCACTCATTCTACGATTACCTTTAATCAAGGAGCTATTTAATGGTAAGATGGCGACCCCGGTCTGGAGAGCCACAAATAACGGCCGAGAGGATTCGTCACACTGACCATGCGCCACCTCGTAATCTGCAGGCCTTCGGATCGAGGGCGGTCGCTTGGTAGGTGGAAGGCCCATTGGGGCCATAGTTTGGTTTGGCTTAGGGGTGTTTGTAAGATTATAAGTATACATATTTCATTTTGGTAATGTTTAGCCAAATTGTTTATGGTTCATTCGTTCCCGCATTTTCCGTTTTCCCGTGTTGTATGGTCTTTTTCCGTGGTCCCTCCAAAAACGGAGAATCGAGGTTCCACTGTATATGTTCCCAGGAAAAACTTTTGGCAGGCAGATTTGAATTTTTGACAGGAAGTAACGTGCCAAATGTCCATTGGGAGTGTATTCCCGAGTCTCGATGTAGTAACTAAAAAGGAATGATTGTAGGAATTCGTTCGATTTACTGGAATTTCAAGGAGGGAACAAGAACGAGTACTAATTTCATGGAATGAGGAAAGGAAACGAAAATTAGAAGATAGGTAAGTAGGAGTGTTCGTCAAGAGCACTTGGTAAACAAGTGTCATTAGGTGAAAATTCCTTTGTTCATTTATGCATAGCCATCCCAATGGTTTGGGGTTTTTTTTTTCTTTCTGCTATTTTGCTTTGCGTCGGACCGACACAGATAGGTCTTATGGCGACGATGGGACAGGAAAGGCCAAGGAATGGGAAGGAAGCGGCTGTGGCCTTAATTAAGGTACAGCCCCAGCATCTGCCTTGTGTGAAAATGGGAAACCACAGAAAACCATCTTCAGAGCTGCCGACAGTGGGGTTTGAACCCACTATCTCCCGGATGCCATCTCATTGTTTTGAAATAGGGTGTAACACGAGCGTCATGTCACAGTTGGAAGGCATATAGTATACATGAGTTTTGTGCTCGAAGTCTCAAAGCTTGTTCAGCATTTAGATTGACTAGTACTATATCACAATAGTCTAAAATTGGGAACAGTAGTGCTTGGATTAATTTAAATTTAAGTTTTTGAGGAAAAGAATTCTGGTGATGTTTCAGGGGATACAGAGCTGCATGAACCTTTCTACATACATTTCTTACGTGTTGATTCCAGGTCAGATTTTCACTGATGGAGATTACAAGATTAGTTACATTTCTAAGGTACGGTACAGCAATGTCATTGATTATGATTGGAGGAGGATTGATATTGTTTATTACATGTAATAATTTAGTTTCCTATGATAATACTTTGTGTTTAACGAGGATTTAGGATTAAATGGTTGTTTTTAGATTAGGTGGTAAGCCTTTCAATATCTAAATTGAATGGATGAAAACCATAACGGTATAAGTAGCATTTTGGCCATTCAGAGAAAAAGGCATTTAAACATCTTCAACACTCATATAAAGCATGCTATTTGTAATTATACCACCCATCGCTAGAGTGCAGAATATTACCGCTATCACTTGTATCTCTTTGCTGGTGAAAGGATACTTCCTCCTGGAGTTACATCCTGCACTTAACTCATTTTTAAAAAAATGTCACTTATACCGTTATGGTTTTCATCCATTCAATTAATATGCTGAACTGTGTCATGTAAATTGTTTGTAGTGGTGTGTTTGTATACCTGCAGATCATTATCATATAAGTGGTAGTTGCAATACTGAAGTGTGGAGGATATGTCATTAATATGCAAGACGAACAATAGGGGCCCTAGAACAGACCCTTGAGGGACACTGGATGATTTTACAGCCCATTGGGATCTTTCGATTGTTTACCACTACACACTGGCGACAGTTTGTAAGGTACGACTTAAAAAATTTAGGACTATCGGCCCGATATGCACAGAGCGGAGCTTGGATAATAGTATGTCTATATTTACCGTGTCGAGCGCACTACTAAAGTCAAGGAGTATCAGTATCGTCACCTGCCGTTTGTCCATTGCTAGTCTTATGTCATCTGTTACCCGAAGAAGTGCAGTTGTAGTACTGTGTCCTTTTCCGAAACCAGATTGCAATGGGTCAAAAAGAGAATGTCTAGTTAAGAATTCTACTAGCTGCTCATGTACAACTCGTTCAAGAACTTTCAAGAGAGGGGAAGAATCAAAATTGTTATGAGCCAGCTTACCATTTTCATCATTCATCAGTAGGGTTTGAGGATTCAAATTTTTGGAGCTGTTTCTGAAGGTTTTATAGTAGTCCCTTGACTGAGTTTTATTGAATTCTTCAATTAATTGCAGTGTGTCCTTGTGATGCTGTCTTGTAATCCCATGATATGAATTTTGTGTTGGTTCATTAAGTCGGTGATCACTTTTAGTTTGATTTAAATAATAACAATAAGTTATTTTATTAATTTGGCCACCTAATAAAGACAATAAATCCTTGAATATTGAATTTTCACGACCGCATTGTAATCGAAACAGACTTTCAACGTATTAGGTCGTGTTACGTACATGTAGTACGTGTAGAAGAGATGTGAAGTACAGAACAAAAATGTCCAGCTGGACACCAGTGGGATCCGAACCCACAACCTCCCGATTTCGCGTCAGTTGCTCTACCAATTGAGCTACGGCCAATTTGGCAAGTTCGATCCTGGCTCAGTCCGGTGGTATTTCAAGATGCTTAAATATGTCAGCCTTGAGTCAGTAGATTCACTGGCATGTTACAGAACTCATGCGGGACAACATTCCGCCACCTCAAAATCTCCCAAAACCGTAAAAGTAGTTACTAGGTCATAAAATCAGTAACAGCAGCAGCAGTAGTAGTAGAAGCAGCAGCAGGAGTAGTAGTAGTAGTAGTAGTAGTAGTAGCAGCAGCAGCAATATCGACCTTCTGATGATTTATCAGTCAAAAATAAGCTACCTTCTGCCAAGTTATCACTAAGGACAGATTTCCCTGACATGTCATTTTTGTTCTAGGAGCTTTATTTTGATTTTTAACTATCTAAAAATGTGTGTAGGCCCTAAGTCTTTTGAAGGAAATTGCAGGGTATTTATTTTGTCTTAAAAGTTTTTTTCTATTTCCTTTACGTCGCACCGACACAGATAGGTCTTATGGCGACGATGGGATAGGAAAGGCCTAGGAGTGGGAAGGAAGTGGCTGTGACCATTAACTAAGGTACAGCCCCAGCATTTGCCTGATGTGAAAATGGGGAAACCATGGAAAACCATATTTAGGGCTGCCGACAGTGGGGCCAAACCCACTATCTTCCGAATGCAAGCTCTCAGCTACATGCCCCTAATCACACAGCCAACTCGCTCGGTAAAAGTCATATTTAGGACCTTTCTTAGATACTAGTCATATTGCTGCTTAATTCTATGTATGAAGTCATATTTTTGTCATATTCCATAGAATTTTATATTACAAGTACCTGAGTTTCTCTGACAAATTTTCATATATAGTATAACTCCTGCAGCAGGTAGGTGGTGTCTTACTGTGGAACCTTTAGTCTATTTTTATCATGCAGCAGGCAGCAGTAAAAGTACAAACAAAGGAAATTGGAAATTGCGAATGAGGTCCACCTTGACAGTGAAATACAGTATTTTGAATAAGGCACCTGGCATGGGACGTCTTATGTGAGTGGTCAAGTAGCCAAGATTGTTTCCTGGAAAGGCGAGGGCAACTGAATTATCCATTCTCCATACAACTTCAGTATTTCAGTGCGATTTCAAAACGTCTCAAGGGTAGTCTTCAGAGAGCATGGAACTGAGGCAAATCGTTCAAGAATTTTGGGAATGGATTTCCAGCAGTAATGGTGTTATTTTACACTGTGAACTTTATGAAGTTAAGGTATCGGCTCAAAAGCATTTTTAATGTGCAATAACACAGTGATACCTGTAAGCATCAAAGGTGTTTAACTTATTGGCATACCTTGCCGCCTGCCAGACATCAGACGCCTGGCAGGCGGTCTACTGAGAGGTAAGCTTTCTGCAACTAGTTGAAGCTATCTGTCCATAGATGACATGACATGTGGTATACCGTCTGAAAGCTGAGAATCTGCTTTCTCTCTTGAAGTTGGAACGAACATCATAGATTGCATCATGCAGCAGGCAATCGACCTCCAAGTAGGGCGATTACCCGCTTGATAATCAGCAGAAATGGCCGGTCCTAGTAAACATTGTATTATAAGGAATAAAATCAAATGTATATTATGGGATAATACCATGAGAATCAACATCTATATCATATTATGGGATAGTTAGAGTGAACTGGGCAGTGATATAGTTTTAGAAAATTATACAATTTGATTTACTAGCAGTGAAAGTTATAACAGCATAACAAAAAATTTCACATTGAGTGAAGATGCGTTTGAAGGTATTTATTTAATCGTATGGTTATTTATTTATTTATTTATTTATTTATTTATTTATTTATTTATTTATTTATTTGTGTCAGAAGCATACTTAATCATACATTTAAAGTAATAATTAGACTATTTACAAAAATTACAAAAATTAACAAACAAAGGAAAACTGACCAAATTTACTGTACATCTAGATGGTGCTTTTCCAAAACTGAGCCACACCTATGGCATTGTCATTAGCAAGCATTAAATCTTGCTCTGAGAATGAAAATGGGCAGAGAGGACATTGATACATGTGGTTCACTGTTTGTTCTTCACCGCAGTCGCACTTGCTGTTTTCTGATGTGAAGCCCCATAACTTAAGTGAGGACTTAGCCCTGCCGACACTGGTTCTTAATCAGTTAAGGGACCTCCAAACAATCCAGTCTTCATTTTGGCCAGCCGGAAAATGTTCACGCGGCTCCATCCATTCTTGCTGCTTAGATTTCCACAAGGAAAGTCTTGCCTTATCTGGTGGTCCTTTCAAGGGCTTTGATGTCTGGAGGAAACTTTTCCTGGATTTCAGCCTAGATTGAAATTGATGATGACCAAACAGCGGATGAGCTTCAACGTTCTCAATCTTCAGTTGTTCTTGATCAGCAGCGACTTCTCGATGAATACCTGGAGGTGCAACGCCAGCAAGACAGTATAGCTTCTCAACAGGGGTAGGTTTCAAGCATCCTGTGATTAATCTACAAGCTTCATTCAGGGCAGGATCCACAGTCTTGGTGTGGGATGATCAGCAGTGTAACACAGAGCCAATGCAGTGGTTCTAAGAACTTATGCCTTTGCACACCAGTTTGTAGCTCTCAGCTTCCTCAGGATGTTGTTCCTGGCACTGACATTGTGTGTTTGATGTTGGAACAGTGTTTTCTGAAAGTGAGAGAGCGGTCCAGCGTTACCTCTAGGTACTTTGGGGTGAAAGAATGTTCCAAGAGGGTTCCATTCCAGGAGACATGTAATTTCCTTGATGCCTCTCTGTTTTTGAGGTGGAAAGCACAAAGCAGAGATTTTGATGGATTCGGCTTTAGGTGGTTAGCCTTGTAATATGTGCCTAATTTCTTCAGACCACTGTCAAGAGTGAGTTCTACCTCTTCAAAAGTTGCACACTGGCGCAAGGTCGTCTGCATATATGAAACTTCTTGTTTTGTTAGGGAGTGGTTGGTCATTGGTATAAATATTAAATAGCAATGGAGCCAGTACGCTTCCTTGGGGCAAATCATTTTTCTCTGATCTCCATCTGCTTCTTTGTCCTTAAAAGTCAACAAAAAATCCTGCAGTTCTGCAACAAAGTTGACATCAATCTGGTAAGTTTTGAATCTTTTATGAGTGTAAAGATCTTCTGAAGCAGTAGACGGAGGTTCACTGTATCATATGCAGCAATGACGTCATTGAAAACTACCCCTGTAATTTGTCGATTTTCAAAACCATCCTCAATGTACTGCGTGAGGTTCAGAACTTGTGCAATAGCATTCTTGCCTGGTCTAAAGCCTGCCTGTTGTGGAATGAGGTTTTTGTTGATAGTCTGAATGAGTCTGTTGAGTATCATCCTTTCTAAAATCTTATATAGGTGGCACAGGAGAGATATTGGTCTCTAGTTCCTGGGGTCTCTGCTGTCTTTTCCAGGCTTTAGAACAGCAATTACACGTCCTTTGCTCCACAATTTTGGAATCTTGGACAACTGTAGGCAGTTATTATAAAACTGTAGCAACCATTCTTTCGTGTTTCTTCCAAAGTTCTTTATTTGCTCAACTCGCATATCATCCAAACCCGCAGCTTTACCCGATTTGCACTTGATTATTGCATTTTCCAACTCAGTGAAATTGAAATGTTGCATGAGCTCAGATGTTATTTCATCCCAACCTGCAGGTACCTTCAACATAGCTCTCCAGGTTTAAGCTTCTTGTTTTATTTTGCCATTCATGAGAAGTTGGTGGGCAATCTGATTGGCTGTAACAGAAGAATGTGTGTTACTCATGGTTGGATCTCTGCTCAGCTTCTTCGGGAGTCTCCAAGCCTTTTGGCCGCTCTGCGTCATATCCAATCCTTCCATTAAAATTGACCACCTCTCTCTTTTTGATGAGGCTATTAAAGAAGTTAGGTCGTGTGCTGCTTTAATAGTTTCCTCACCCATCATATGGTGATTTTATACAATATATATACAAGGCAAAATCAAACTTTAAAGTCCATCCTTCAGTTAAACTGGGTGTGAAAGTGAACAAATCGTCGGGAGTGCAACGGTATGAATGAAGAGGACAGCGTTGGACCAGGTGCTCAATCGTCTGTTTTTCCAAGTTACAATCACACATTGGTGAACTGATCCAACCCCACTTGTACCTGAAATAATTGCAAAAACCACGTCCAGTCCTTAACCTGTTGATACGGCACCAAAGGTTCCTCGGCAGGTCAAAACCGAATTTTTTTTTTTTTTGTGGGATCAAGTTGGAGGACACTTGTTCCCAGTGTTTTTGTTGACCACTCATGCTTCCAGCTTTCATTTAGGTCACATCCATCTGCAATGAGTTGCCCTGCAGCGACACCTTGCTGGTCTTCTTGAATTCAGTCGCTGCAGTGACGGATGACAGAATTCTTGGTGCAGTGGCAAAGAGGGTGATGCAAAGATTTTCTTAGCTTCCCTTAGTAGAGCTTGCTTCCGCCTTAAGTGAGGTGGAGGGATGTGACTCAGCACAGGTAACCAGTGACGTGGAGTTTATTTGATGGTACCAGTAATGCAACACATTGTATCGTTCAATTTTGTGTCTACCTTCTTTACATGTACATTTTCCAACCAGACAGAAGCACAGTACTTAGCAGCCGAGTAGACAAGGCTGATGCCAGTTAAACGTAGACAAATCAGCAGAGGCTCCCCAGGAGGTACCACAGAGCTTATGCAGTATGTTGTTTCTTGCAGCGACTTTATGAGAAAGCTTAGGGCTCTTTGAAATTCAGGGTTCTATCGTAAGTGACTCCAAGATATTTTGGGGAAGGATTGTACCTCAGCTTTTGTCCATTGAGCAGAACTCTTGGTTAGTAGTTTGCAGCACGATTGGCTAGATGGAAACAAGAGACTTCAGTTTTTGTTGCACTGTGGTTCAATCTCCAGGTCTTAAAGAAAGTTGAAATCTTCTTGAGGTCCTCCGTAAGAAATTGTTCACCATCTTCATATTACTCTGTGCTACCAGTGCAATGTCATCAGTTGATGTTGTGGATGGTAAATCATGAATGTACAAATTTAATAGCAATGGTGCTAAAACAGATCCCTGTGGTAGACCGTTATTTAGTTTTTGTTTGTGGCTTTTAGTGTTGCCTAGAAATACTTCGAATTGTCTTTCACTAAGCATGCCAGATATTAGATTCACGATTTCTCGACTTGGCACAACTTGTAGTAGTTTGTAGATCAGTCCCTCTAGCTAAACAGTGTTATATGCACCTGTCAAGTCAATGAAAACAGCTGATGATTTTAGTTTTCCTTGAAAACCAGCTTCGATAAGTGTAGTTAGGGCAAGAACTTGATCGGTGCAGCTGCGCCCATGTCTGAATCCAGCTTGTTCAGGAGTAACAGCTTCAATGAACGGAGCTATTCTGGTTAGGAGGATTCATTCAAGAAGCTTGAATATGCAACTAAGCAGTGCTATTGGTCAATAACTTTCGGGACTGTCCTCAGGTTTGCCAGGTTTGAGAACTTTTGAACAGTTTGAATTGTCTGGGCAATCTGTTCTCTTGGAGTATGTAAGTGAAGAGAGAAGTGAGCCCAGAACTTATGGCTGGAAATGGAGTAAAACAGGTGATAAACCTTTCAAATATGGTTTCACATGAAATTCTGGAATGAAATCAAACGGCACCCTCCCTCCAATCCCTCTCCTATAGACATTTCTCATCACGTGGTACACAACTCTTTATGGGATGAGATAGCTACTGAAAGAAACTGTTTTGCTGATCACTTGTTTGCAGAAAAAATCCCAACTCACCCTGTATGAGTTCACTGGGCATATTTCACAAGGTTTATAACCCTAAAGCAGGCTGTGACTGTGTTGAAAGCAAAACCGGCAAGAAAAGTGCCGTGAGTTATGAGTATGAAAAGTATTTGGTGGCTTTGCATTTCCTGGAGTGTTTTAGGGTGTTTCACACCATCAAAAGCTTTCAAATTATTCTTCTGGGTGCTGCACTTCATCACATCACACAGTGGTATTGATTAAAATTCAGTATGTTGCAGATTACATCTATAAATCTTAGTGATGTAAATCCATATCTTTCACATGAAAAAATGGTATACATGCACATGCTCAGTACATTAAATTTAGTATGTTAATGGGTTAAGAAGATTTCTCGCAGTGGGGAACAGGCAGCATGTTTTTTTTTTTTTTCTTTTTTCAGGACGCTTCTTTAAATTGTCTTGTTAGATAACACTTCTGAATTTTGTCAACCATTTCCTAATGAATACACTTACATAGCTAATGTTATAAATGGTGTAATGAAAGAGGACCATCAGGTTAAGTGTTTCTCGTAACATGTGAAGTTCTAGAGAAAGTACAGTATTTCTCCGAATCCAAGACAACCCCTACTTTTTAATTCCAAATGGATTAAATCAGGTTTAAATGTGCTTTGTGAAATCATAAACTTATTCATAACAAATTTCAAATTTAATTTGAGAAAAAGAAAACGCATGCGCACGCATCATGTACCCACATCCTACCTACTTAATCATTTTCATTAGACGTATCTGATACTGCCTTCCAAACTTCAGGGAATTCTCCTTCATGAACCCGCATTCGTGCCGCATCTCGTGTTATGGCCATTCCGACCTTACGTTTTTCGTGCACATACCTCACAATTTCGAGTTCAACTTCTTTAAAGCATCCTTGTTGCGGGATACTGAATGCCTTTCTTGTACAATACGCATTTTTAAACCATCTTGTTCTTCAACGCCACCGCTAACCACAATTATTCATTATTTCTGCATGTGTATTAAACATTAAATTAAAATTGGTACCATCATACTGAAGAGAATCCATTGAAAATTTGCCAGTAATATCTGTTCCATGTCTCTACAATACGACGATCCATCACGAAAATATTCCTGTTGTCTATCAAACTGTTACTTCTAATAAGCACAAGGCATAATCGGCTGCCTCTAGACACACGTCTCAGGTGGTGGTGGTGGTGATTTTTGTTTTAAGAGGAAGTACAACAGAGGAAGTACAACAGAGGAAGTACAACGAGGTAATCATCCTATCTGGACAAATTAGTGGAAAAGAAATTTAAAATATAAAACACAATTATTTATTCAACAAAGGAATTTGGAAACGCAGTACAAAATAAAACAAAGAACTATTATAGAATTAGGCCGAAAAGATTACTAACGAATCAAAAGGGAATGTACATTCCCTGAGTAACAGTACACTTGTAATTTATATACCTTTGATAAGTCCACTGTCGCACATAAAGCGGATGACGAGATCAGCAGTATTCGCGTCATCGGCTAGTATGCGTTCGAGTGTTTCCTGCAGGCCGAGGCTCCGTCTTAGGCCAGAGAGATCGGCGCACTCTGTGAGGATGTGGGCCACAGTGAAGTCGGCACCACAAGAACACACTGGGGGGGGGGGCTTCCCTCTTCAGGAGATAAGAGTGTGTGGATCATAAATGACCTATCCTCAGCCTGCACAGTACTATGGCCTCTCTGTGAAGGTCGGAAAGAGGACCGCCACACGGTAGTTGTCTTCTTAATTGCTCTCAGCTTGTTGGGATTTCGGATATCTAGCCACTCTGATTCCCAGGACGCCAAGATGGTTAGACGTAGCTGAGAACAAATATCCTTAGCAGGTACATTGACTGGTCTTGGAGGTAAAAGTACAGCTTCCTTTGCAGCTTCATCCGCAAGTTCGTTTCCCGCAATCCCAACGTGGCTTGTTAGCCACACGAAAGTGATTCTGGTGCCAGCATCCATTAACCTGGCTAGAAGGTCATGTATCTGCTGAACCAGTGGGTGTTGCGAGAAACAGGTTTCAATAGACTGCAGAGAGCTTAACGAATCGGCACACATAAGAAAGTGGCTTATTTCGTCACGCAGTGCAAACTGCAGAGCCTCTAAGATGGCGTAAAGCTCTGCAGTATACACGCTACATACTTTAGGAAGCGAGATCTTCGTGCTCATATCATCAATGACGAAAGAGCAACCAGCATTATCTCCAATTTTAGAACCATCCGTGAAGATCAGTCTCGCAGCCGGATATTGGTGAACGAAGTCCTGGAAATACCTCCGATAAACGGAGGAATCCATGTTCACCTTGGGTCCACGGAGCAGATCTAGACGTACATCCGGTCGCGGAACCAACCGCGGAGGTACCTCGCTAAGAGTTTGTTCAAGACAACCACGATATTGATATTCAAATCATGACACAAGCTATCAATCCAAAACCCAACCGGCCGTGTGGCATTCGGCCGGTCTTGGCACCTCTGGTGGTATTGGGTACGATAGATGCATTGATAGCTTGGATGTAGCGGCATTTCACGAATTTTGGCAGCGTACATGAGAAGTAACTGCTGCCGCCTTATCCATACAGGTGGAACTCCCGCTTCAGCTAGTAAGCTGGGAATGGGGCTAGTACGGAAAGCTACCGTTGCCAGCCTTACTCCACTATGGTGAATACTGTCTAAAAGGCTCAGCGTAGATTTTGATGCCGAGCCATAAGTCGCACTTCCATAGTCTATTCGGGAAAGGACCGTCACCGTGTAAAATCGTAGCAGTACCGTACGGTCAGCCCCCGACGAGGTGCCGCTGAGAAACTTAAGCATGTTAAGTCTCTTCATGCAGGCAACCTTTAACTGATGGATGTGGGGCTGCCACGTTAGTCTCTTATCAAAATGGAGACCCAGGAATCTGCAGATGTCAACCACTGGTAAGACACTTGCCAGCTTCAGCGGCTAGCGATCAACGAGCTAGACGCAGACGAAGGTCAATGAGATTTGCGCCATGTTATGGACATTCTGTCCTTGCATATTTTTTTTTTGCGCACATACTTCACAATTTATCTTCAACTTTTTTTTTAAAGCATCCTTGTTGTGAGCCATTGTGCATTTTTTGTACAGTATGCATTTTACAGCTACCTTCATCTCATACTAACACCGAATATTGGCTTTAGTTATGGTGTACTTTCTTTCAGCTGCACAATTATTCTTTGTTTCCGCATTTAAGAACCATTAACTTAAAATTGGCATCCTATTATCGTTGAGAACCCATTGCAAATTTGCCAGCAATACCTGTTCAACGTGTCTCTACAATACGATGATCCATAACGAAAATAATCCTGCTGTCTATTAAACTAAACATCAGGTACAATAGACGCATTATAACTCTGCCACTGAATAGCCTTGGCCTTTCTAAGAATTCGAAGGGTCACATCTTTGCTATTCTAATTAGAATGACATTTCTTGTGCAGCTGGGGCTAGGAAGAACATTACGGTCAACCCTGCAGTTAGCTCAAGAGAGTAATGTTTTGATGCCATTCGGATTTAATAAACGCTAGCAGAATGTCATTCTCTCTTCACTATTTGCTGAGATCCAGTGACATTACACAGGGGCACTGTTCAACTGACTGCCATGGTTAGCGATGTATAAGCCATATAAAGACGTGGACGTTAAAAGTAGAGTTTTGTTTGTGCGCATGGGAGTGTGAAGGGAAACAGTGTGGTTACCATGGTAGCTGCCAGTGGTGTTTATTACTGTCAGGTCGTGAATGCAAGATGAACCTTGATTTTTCACATGAAATTCTGAGGAAAAAAACACTGTCTTGGATTTGGAGAAATACGGTCAATCATTCCGCCATTGCAGTGCTGTTTGATGATTTTATATGGTCAGATGTTGAAGGGGGGAGAAAACATTTTACTGTTTGTAAACGATGCCACCCCCTAAATGACCAATGCAGGGAGCGGATATAACCCCAAAATGGTGCATGTTGTGTGTCTCGAATATGGTTTGCATAGAGTGGTAGAAGAGGTTCAAAGCAACCACCCCAACACAGACAGGGTAAATTCTAATACGAAGAAAATGTTCCTGAAAATTCTACTGTTCTACATCTTCCTCCTGAGCCTTTCCTTACTTGCTAGGGGACATGGCTCAATGATACTCAGTATTATTACAGAAATTATTGTTTCTAGAAAGGGAATAGAAGCTTTTGATATGTGTTATTACAAGAAGAATGCTGAGGGTGAGATAGGTGGATAGATCAAATCACGAATGGAAGATACTGAATCGTATTGGTGAGAGATCTATTTGGCAAAATTTGACCAGAAGAAGAGATAGAATGATAGGCCACATCTTAAAACAGCCAGGACTTGTGCAGTTGGTTTTTGAGGGAAGTGTAGGTGATAAGAACGGGGGGTAGACCAAGGTATGAATATGACAAGCAGATTAGAACAGATATAGGATGCAGCAGTTATGTAGAAATGAAAAAGGTTAACACAGGATAGGGTGGCATGGAAAGCTGCATCAAACCAGTCTATGGACTGATGATCCAATCAACAACAACATGAGAGAGTAGTTTAAGAGTTTGATTCTTCTGTTTTGTCATATTAAAATAGTGCAAGATTCGATTTCTTCTTAGAGCTTCGCATGCTAAACATCAAACTTCAACAAAATATCAAAATCATTCAACTTCGGAAGAATGTCAAGATCAATCAAGATAAATGTTGAAACCACATTGGAAATTGTAAAACAAATTGAAAATGATCTAAAGCGAGCAAAATGTGAAATGGTTGATGCAATTAGCACAAAATTGGAAAGGACACTTGTCTAATGTAGGTTATTCTACACTTTGCAAAAGAAGTGGCATTCTTTGTGGACAATTAAAGGCAACTAACAAGACTATTGTCAACTATTTCTCACAATCAACACTTCCAACAAATGAACATGTGCAAGGTACAACAGCTAGCACTATATCTGCCCAGGCAAGGTGTAACGTGCATGCACCCATCGGGAACCACCCCTCCCTGTACCTGTCTTGAGTAACTTCTAATCTTTTGCTGCAAATACCCTACTCTCAACAGGATTACCACATAGAAGTGCTGACCAGGCCCAAATCAATGCCCTTCATGAATCCCCCAGCAGAAAGAGAAATGGACCCTTTTTTCTACCACTTTTACAGGCAAAAATAGTAGGGTGGGGGGTGTCCAATATGCGATAACCTCAAATTTTGTGCAGTGAACACAGAGCTTTTAGGCTATAAGGAGCTATAAATTATACCTGTAAACATTCTACACTATTCTTTAACAAACTTATGAATGTATTTGAGTTATACAGGCTATATTTAATTGGAAGGCAGTATTTCTAAATGTAAGAAGGCAATAAATGGTGAACATGACGTTTAGGCCTCCATAACTGTATAAAGTAAATAAACTTATAGTCAGTTTTAGTTACTCATATCACATCATTTGTTTCATCTCATTAATTCCTCTGATGAGGTTGACGTCAGGAAGGGCATACGGTCGTAAAAACTCGCTACGAAGATTCATCTCATTTCATACACGACCCTGTAGAGAAAAGGGATAAGGTTTTCGTATTATCATATTATGCAATATTCATAAAAAAAGAACTTAATGGCCAAGTCATATGTCTCTGTCATTTGAGCAGTAGGCCTACCACACAGTAAACCTGAGTAAACATAATCACTGCCTTCATTTGAATTATCATCTTGTGCCACCAACTTCCCTGCTACCGGCATGTCATTCCAAATGACGTCATTTTCCCTGCCTTCTCGTCACTCATGCATCAAGAGCAATCAAGATTGCGTCTTTTTTTCTTTTTTTTTTTACTTTTAAAAATAGTT
Organism: Anabrus simplex; assembly: GCF_040414725.1. Lineage (NCBI taxonomy): Eukaryota > Metazoa > Arthropoda > Insecta > Orthoptera > Tettigoniidae > Anabrus > Anabrus simplex. The sequence goes on along the minus strand of NC_090269.1, from coordinate 149,454,541 downwards.
TTGTTCCCAACTGTAGAGTCCAAACAGTGAGAATCTATTCCCAAATGGTTTCTGGAAATTGTCTCTGATATTCCCAGTTGATGTATGTGTAGTAGAAGCCACTCCTTCCGAATAAAGCCGTGCTGTAGAAACTAGAAATTATGCCAAACAACCAGCTGATAACTAGCGTATGTTACGAGTTGTTCTTCCGAATGTAATACATAGTGACTGAAAGTGTTCTTTGGATAACTGCGGCTGTCAAAAGCCAGACCCTTATTTTTAACTATATGCCATGCTTGTTCTCCACATTTACCTAAACAGCTGTAAATGAGATAAGAAAGACCGCATTGTTTAGGTTAGGTATGCTATAAAGTGCCAGAAGTTCTATGATGGGAAGATTAAAAATAAATAGCAGAAAAGTTTGCTGCATTTATGGATATCTACAAGGGTGGTGGTAATCCGTTTTATCATAATGTTTAATTTTATATGATCGTTGTCTCCATTTTCCTTTTTTTGCTTTAAGTCACACCGACACAGATAGGTCATGGTGGTGATGGGACAAGAAAGGCCCAGTAATGGGAAGGAAGCGGCTGTGGCCTTAACTAAGGTACAGCCCCAGCATTTGCCTGGTGTGAAAATGGGAAACCACGGAAAACCATCTTCAGGGCTGCCGGCAGTGGGATTCGAACGCACTATCTCCCAGATGCAAGCTCACAGCTGCACGTTACTAATCGCACGGCCAACAGGTCCGGTACCTCTCCGTTTTTCTATTAACGCATAGTATGTTTTGTTTGGCATCTCCAAAAATCGTGAAGTAGGTACTTAAAATTATTATGATTATTATTCGTGAGGTACATTGGCGAGTAAAACAATCTTTATGATTGGATTGTTTTTATCACGTTTTAAACCTACTTCTAAAAATAAAAAATAAAGTATATTGGCCTGAGTTACGAGATATTAAATGCTCACTTTGTTAATGATCTCGCCTGCTATATTATTAGCAACAACCATGAATATTTCTAACACACATGTATTATCATTATAGACCCTAATGCCTTTCAGCGTTCAGTCTGCAAACCTATGTGAATTTACTAAACGTCACCACAATCCTCTGTTTGCAACTAGTACTGTGGCCTCATTTTGTTCTATACCTCTTATCCTTAAATCGTTAGAAACTGAGTCTAACCATCATCGTCTTGGTCTTCCTCTACTCCTCTTACCCTTCATAACAGAGTCCATTATTCTCCTAGGTAACCTATCTTCCTCCATTGGTCTCACATGACCCCACCACCCCACTTAGCCTTTATCTCCCCATTCCAAGCACCCTCCTGCCATTCTTCCCACCTGTTTGTACCAGCAATCATTCTTGCTACTTTCATGTCTGTTACTTCTAACTTATGAATAAGATATCCTGAGTCCACACAGCTTTCGCTCCAGTAAACCAAAGTTGGTCTGAAAACAGACCGATGTAATGATAGCTTCATCTGGGAGCTGACTTCCTGCTTACAGAACACTGTTGATCGCAACTGCGAGCTCACTGCATTAGCTTTATTACACCTTGATTCAATCTCACTATATTACCATCCTGGGAGAACACACAACCTAAATACTTAAAATTATCTACCTGTTCCACCTTTCTATCACCAATCTGACATTCAAATATGTTGAATTTCTTACCTACTGACAACAATTTAGTCTTTGAGAGGCTAATTTTCATACCATACTCATTGGCACAAATTTTCACATTCCAAGATATTAGACTGCAGGCTTTCGGCACAATCTGCCATGAAGACCAAGTCGTCAGCATAGGCCAGACTGCTTACTACATTTCCACCTAACTGAATTCTTCCCTGCCACTTTATACCTTTCAGCAGATGATCCGTGTAACCTACGAATAGCAAAGGTGAAAGATTACAGCCTTGTCTAACCCCTGTAAGTACCCTGAACCAAGAACTCATTCTACCATCAATTCTCACTGCAGTCCAATTGTCAACATAAATGCCTTAGATTGCTTTTAATAATCTACCTTTAACTCCATAGCCCCCCAGTATGGCGAACATCTTTTCCCGCAGTACCCTGTCATATGCTTTCTCTAGATCTACGAAAGAGAAACAGAACCAGACCGGTCTATTCCTCTCGTAACATTTTTCAGTTACCTGGCGCATACTGAAAATCTGATCCTTACAGCCCCTCTGTGGTCTGAAACCACTCTGGTTTTCATCCAACTTCCTCTCAACCACTGATCGCACCCTCCCTTCCAAGATGCCAGTGAATACTTTGCTTGGTATACTAATCAATGAGATACCTCGATAGTTGTTGCAATCCTTCCTGTTCCCTTGCTTATAGATAGGTCCAATTATTGCTTTTGTCCAATCTGAAGGTACATTACCAACACTCCATGCTAATCTTCCTACTCTATGAAGCCATTTCATCCCTGCTTTCCCACTATACTTCACCATTTCAGGTCTAATTTCATCTATTCCTGTTGCTTTATGACAGTGGAGTTTTTTTTTTTTTTTGCTAGGGGCTTAACGTCGCACCTACACAGATAGGTCTTATGGCGACGATGGGATAGGAAAGGCCTAGGAGTTGGAAGGAAGCGGCCGTGGCCTTAATTAAGGTACAGCCTCAGCATTTGCCTGGTGTGAAAATGGGAAACCACGGAAAACCATTTTCAGGGCTGCCGATAGTGGGATTCGAACCTACTATCTCCCGGATGCAAGCTCACAGCCGCGCGCCTCTACGCGTACGGCCAACTCGCCCGGTACAGTGGAGTTTATTTACCATCGTTTCCACTTCCTCAAGCATAATTTCACCAATATCATTTTCTTCCTCCCTATGAGCTTGGTTGTTCGCGGCACTACCAGGATGATTTCCTTTTATGTTGATAAGATTTCCGAAATATTCCCCCCACCTCTCCAGTGATTCCCTGGAATCTATTATGAGTTCAGCTGAATTACCCAAAAACACTGTTCATTTCCTTTTTTTTTTCCCCCCTCCCTTCCTAAGATTCATTATTACTGCCCAGAAAGGTTTCCCTGCTGCTTGACCTAGCCTTTCCAGGTTATTACCAAAATCTTCCCAAGATTTCTTTTTGGATTCAACAACTATTTGTTTCACTCTGTTTCTTTCATCTACGTACAATTCCCTGTCTGCATCAGCCCTTGTTTGCAGCCATTTCTGATACGCTTTCCTTTTACGTTTACATGCTGCTCTCACTTCATCATTCCACCAAGATGTTCGCTTTTTCCCGTCTTTACACACAGTCGTTCCTAGGCATTCCCTTGCTGTTTCTACTACAGCATCCCTGTATGCCACCCATTCTCATTCTATATCCTGAACCTGCTTACTGTCCATTGTTCGAAACTTGTCACTGATCGTATCCATGTACTTCTGTCTAATTTCCTTGTCCTGGAGATTTTCTACTCTTATTCGTTTGCAGACTTATTTCACTTTCTCTTCCCTAGGCCTGGACCTGGTACCCCTAGCCTCCCATGTGTAGCGGTGAATAACCTTAGGCTTGAAGAATGTATTCGTAACTGCTAAACCAAACACTAGCACAGAAGTCCGGCAAACACTTACCATTCCTATTAGCTTCCCACATTTAACAATCACCCTTTCGTATCCTTCAGTTCTATTTCCAACTCTCACACTGAAATCACCCATTAGCACTATCCTATCCTTGCTGTAGACTGACTACGATGTCATTGAATGCTTCCTAAAACTCATCTGCACCCTCACATGGTGAATACACTGAGACAATTCTCGTCCTAATTCCTCCAAATGCCAAATCTACCCACATCATTCGCTCATTTACGTGCTAGAAACTATGTTGCGTGCAACAGTATTCCTGATAAACCGCCCTACCCCAGACTCTGCCCTTCCCTTTTTAACACCCGTCAAGTACTCTTTATAATCTCCTATCTCTTCCTCATTACCTCCCCTTATCCGAATATCACCTACTCCTAGTACATCCAGTTGCATCCTCTTTGCTGACTCGGCCAGTTCTACTTTGTTTCTTCCATAAGCCCTATTAATATTGATAGCTCCCCACAGAATTCCATTTCATTCGCCAAGTTGTTTCCAAGGAGTCCCTTGCCTGTCAAATGAGAGTCGGACTCCAACTTGTACTCGCTTCAAAGCGGAATCGTTCTTCTCTGACGAATTACGTTGGGGGTCTTGTATGGAAGATTTATTTTTTTCATTTTCTTCATCTCGAAAAGCCATAGGGGGTGTCCAATATGTGAGGGGGTCTAATACACGAGTAAATACGGTATTTTCATTGGTTGATGTATGTGTATGTTCAGTCCTCAGCCCTAAGGCTGGTTGGATCCTCCACAGCTCCGCCATCCGCTGTCATAGATGGCCTAGGCATCACTGCAGAGGCGTACTAGGGAAATGAGGAGTGAGGTAGTTTCCCGTTGCTTTCCTCACCGAGCCAGAAATTGCTATTACATATCAGTCTGCCAAGCCTACTGAAATGCATGCACCAACCAGCCCTATGAGCAACATTTTACACCATTCATAGCAGGGACTGGCTGCAGAAGGAATGGCATTACTAGCATCGCTCATACCTTAGTCACTTTCATATTGTCAAAGCCAAGGATAAGACAGCGACAGATCAATGAAAGTAACAAAATTGCTCTAGCCCATACCAGAAGACATAGTGCAGTGTAAACACTAGGTCCTGCCAGCAAAGGCATTGGTTGATATGAAAATGATATTAAAGTAACAATTCAACCTTTCCCACCCACACACTTGCTCATTGCAAAACTAACATTATAAAGTGACTTCTCTACATTTTGATGTTGCATATCCTGCAGATCTGCAGACCACATATTCCATCTATGAAAGCTAGATGAGATTTTGAAAAGATTTCTGTTTATTCATGCAGAGCTTAAAATAAAAATTTATGAAGTTCCAATATATTTTCCAAGGTATTATTCGTGTTCTATAGGCTATGGCACATAAAAGTACTCAATCTAAACATTATCAACGGAAACTTGTGACTGTCTATGCAAGATGTACCAAAGTAAATTCCACAAAACTGAGTAACTATTAAATTAGCACCGAAATAAAACAAAGTTCAAAAGCAGTTTTTCTTTAACTGGAGTTTGATAATTGAAGAGAAAAATAATAACTTCTTTTCCACATGCCATTTTTATAGAATACTTTGCAACGGGTTACATTAGGGTTACAGAATATTTTAACAGGCACTGAAAATTTGTTTCCTCTATTTATAAAAAAGAGAGAATGGGGGCTCCCTAAAGGCAGTCGACAGATTCACCATTACCTGAAAACGGTCCTGGTACTGCCAACAAAAGGAACATGACTGTAGGGGGTGATCCCAATTTAAGAATGTCTATTGGAAAGGTAACGCAAATGACAGGAGGCAAGACCAACAAATTGCAAATCAATCTGGGAAGGACAACTAAATCAGAAAGTGATAGAACCAACTAGAAGAAAGAACATTCAGGTTGTGGTGCTGGTAAAACCAGACGAGCTCTATAGAGAAACTGAAGTAACAGTTGGTATGAGCTACTATATTATCTAGCTAGATAGAGACATGGAACAGAAAAATAATCACTGAACAGTAAGCTACTAATATTATCTAAATACATACAGGCAAGAAGAAGCAGAGGAGGAAGAAGAAGAAGAATCACTGAATAGCAAGTTACTAACATTATCTAGCTAGTTACAGAGCAGCAGTACTTACTTATGATTAAACACATGATCTGCACCTAACTGTTTCACCATCTCCATGCCTTCTACAGTTCCTGCTGTTCCAGCAACAATTACACCTGGAAACCAAGCAATAGTTTTTCTCAAAAATATTGCCAAGAGAAGGAAGTACGAATATCATGATTAACAAAAAGTCCAGCATAGAATACACCTCTTGTAACTTTCATGCTAGAATATTTACTAGGAATACAAAAGGACAATAAATTTATGCCTTAGGAAGCCCAAGAACTTTTCACTATCTGGCTGAGGAGAAATTTCTCATGAACCTCTCCAGAAGACTAAGCACGTCATGCGATGTGCTGAGAATGATAATACACTGTGATGTCTCAGTCAACTGAATTAGCCAGGAGGCAGTTTGGTCCTCTACTCACAGCAAACATTGGTAGGAAGTCTTGGCCTTTGATGTATGATGGATAGGGAAGATTTGCACTATCCTGCTCACAATTTATTGAACGTAATATTTTTTATGCTACCTCGAGAAGTTCATGAGCTTAGGAGTTTTTCTCATAGGTGCCAGAAAATGCAGTGCAATGTAATATTTGTTTCGAAAGCAAATATGTGTGGGGCACGATTCACCATCTGAAGAAGCATAAGACTTTTCAAGGTATTCAAGCATCAGCTAGTAGCTCTTCTACTTTGCAGGCTGCATTTGTAGGTTAAACTACAGTCAGTTCTTCATTCCTTCAGTGTGAATAAGTGCAGTAATACCGTAATTATAATCTTAACCTAATTCAAAGGGATGATAATAATAATTGTAAATAATATCTTTTCTGTTTCAGAAACTGGGTTGTATTCAATTCATTTTCTTTTGCAAACAGATATGTTAATATGCAATATACAGAACTCAGAAGGCAATAAATTCTAACAAGAAGATGTGTATGTGTTGAACCGAAAATGTGATATTTGAAAATGGTTCGAGTCCCACACTTTGAGATGAGGAGGAGAATGACTATGATTGTTGTTTAAAGGGGCCTAACATCTATGTCATTGGGCCCTAATGGTACGAGATCCTACGAAATAAAATGATAATTAAAACTTCAGAATGTATCCACTGATTATAATCTCAAATGAATGATGATAAAAAAATGACAATGAATACAAAACAATCAGTGGATCCAATTCACAATGCCTTCTTCTGATGATGATACATGTTATAAAAAGGGATCCAAAATCCAGGTCACCAGCCCCTCATAATAGTACACAAGAACCTCGTTTATCCGGCCCTCATTAATCCGGATCTCTGGTTTATCCAGATCGTAAATAATAAAAATTTATTTTTACGGGTACAGTATTTCTTTTACGGGGCCGATTCTTATTGAATGTCTCTTCCACCAAGGAGAGTTAAGGACAGAAATTGGAAGTAGGTCGGCCGTGATCTATCAAAGGTACCGCCCCGGCATTCGCCTGGAATTGAGAATGGGAAATCCTGGACTCTTCCGAGTTCCTTGACACATTTGCACGCATTCCCAGATGCTCGGATGTAGATGTGAACGACGTAAATGAATGGTTGAAAAATGACTATTTCAGGCAACAGCATAATGACAGACGAATTCGAAAATGAAACCGGCGCTCCATCAGAAGAAACAATGACTCGTGGAGATGCAACAATGCAGCTGGACAAACTGATGGTCTATTTAGGATCCCAGACTGAAACCACACCAGCAGTACTGATGTTAGTAAAACATCTTCGTGACCGTGCTACACGCAAATGCTATACAAATGTAAAACAGAAAAAGCTCACACATTATTTTTGTGCATAAAACAAAGTTGTAAATGTAAGAAAAGTGTTCGTATATTTTTTTGTACAATTGAAAAATGTATTTCTGTATAACTTATGTTAATATATTATATAAAATGTACTGAATCTGTTTGTTACTTTTCCGGATTATCTGTATTTTCGATAATCTGGATCAGTTCCAGTCCCACTTAATCCGGATAAACGAGGTTCTTGTGTACTAATCACTAGTAAAGCAGAACCATGGTGTTCCTCCTACAGTAGTACTAGTCACAGGTAACAGAGTCATAGCATTCCTCGCATGGTGGTACTAATCACAGATAATATACACCCATGGTATGTCACACAAAATGCCCCCACTCACAGGTAACGCAAACCCAGGGTGTTCCTCACATAGTGGGACTAATCACGGGTGCTGGCTAGATCGATGGTGTTCTTCACATAGTGGTACTAATCACAGGCAACGCACACTCGTGGTGATTCTCACATAATGGTACTAATCATGGGCAATGCTCGAACCTATGGTGTTCCTCACATAGTGGTACTAATCACAGACAACGTAGACCTATGATGTTCCTCATAAAGTGGCACTGCTCATAGGTAACACAGACCCATTCTAAACACAGTGGAACCAACATATTCGAGCGCAGTGCTCCGCACTTACTCCCACCAGACACTAGTCTGTACTAATCACAAGCAATGCCCAGACTCATCTTGTTCTTCATATAAACCCAAGGTGTTCCTCACGTAATAGTATTAATCGCAAGTAGTCTCATGATTCTAAGTACATCATCCCTTGGTTGCCCCTTTTAGTCACCTCTTACGACAAGCAGAGGATAGTGTGGATGTATTCTTTGTCTGTGTCCTCCACCTACAGGGGGGTACTTTAAGAGGAAATGTTATCATTTGCATAAGCGTAAGCACACCACCATTCACTTTGACTAAATATTTTAGAGAATTTGACTGATAGCCTCAAAAATCTTGAGCCAAAAGAATTCCCATTTCTGGTATATTTATACATACAAAAGCACCACTCCAGCTCCTAGCAAACCAAGCTCAAGAGTTCTCATTCACCAACTACTTGTTACAAAATGCAAACTCAAGGCTTCAGCATCGTGTTTTCAATCTCTGCGATTTACTGCAATTCAAGCAGGGCAAAAGAATGTCCTCATTACACACCTGAGTTGGAGAGAAATCCATCTCACATAATCTCGTGGACTACGACGACCATTTGGTAGACCGTATATTTTTTATGAGCATGTGAATGAGAACTTACTTTACATGGTACGAATAAGGAAGAAGACAGGATGGCTACAGTATGATGGTATTCCTTCAGTCTCACTTCAGTCTTCCTATGTGCTACTTCCTTAATGAACGTTTTCAAAGATGCTGGATTTCTTGCTTCAGCTTTACTGAAATGGCCACCACAGTCCTGATTCATTGTGGTCTGTGGATCTGCATGTCATCATGCAACAACTGAATAACTACAGAACACAATCAAGAACACATTTTCAACCATGAAATGTATAAGACGTGGAGACAAAAGGGTATTATGTATAGGATAGTGATGCAATGGACACTTAACACTTAAGTCAACACCATCCGTGGATACTTCCAGCGGGCTGGACAGGACTTGTGTGAACGATAATACTATTACATCTGTTTCTGTCTTTTGTAAATTTCCACTCTCATTATATCTTCAAAGTTATCTTCTTTTTTTGGTCCCATGGTAATTATCTCGAAATATCTCTTCCCTTTTAGGTCCAATCCCCTCCTTTTCGAACGTATAACTGGTCTTCCAGGCACAACCGTCTATAAGTACTGCCCACGAATCCACGTTTCCTGCATTTGCTTTACATGGTCGAACCATTTCTGCTATATATTCCCACTGTCGAGTTCACCTGTATGTGTCTTCTGATTCTGTCCCTTCTCATCTCTTGCATGGCTGATCCTAGAAACTTCATTTTACATGCTTGTAATTTACTGCCTTTTTGAGCTGCATATCATGATTTTTTTTTTCTTTTTTGCTAGTTGCTTTATGTCGCACCGACACAGATAGGTCTTACAGCGACGATGGGACAGGGAAGGGCTGGGAGTGGGAAGGAAGCGGCCGTGGCCTTAATGAAGGTACAGCCCCAGCATTTGCCTGGTGTGAAAATGGGAAACCACGGAAAACCATTTTCAGGACTGCTGACAGTGGGGTTCGAACCTACTATCTCCCGAATACTGGATACTGGCCACACTTAAGCAACTGCAGCTATCGAGCTCGGTATCATGATTTTAAACATTGTTTGTTTCACTCTTAAAGGAACTGCAAAATCCCAGACTAAAAAAAAATCTTGCACTTGGTAGAAGAAGTTGGATCCTTTGGACACTATTTTGTACTTCTAATTTAACACTACCATTACTGGATACAAACTTCCAAGATAGCTGGATTTTTTCATATATTCATCTATCTCTCTCTTTATCTCGTGGATATTCTATTCATTTTCACGGTCGCTATGTTTTGCTTGCTCAAAGTTAAGTTATATACGCTGTCTGACAAAACATTTGAAGCACTCAAAAGAAATGGTCTGATGTCAATGTAACTTCATACACGTACACACCATCAGCAGGTATTTAAATGATTAGAGCTACAATTCTTTGTTCAGGTAGAACAGCCATCAGAGTGCATTAGTGTTGTTACCAGGCCTGGTATGGTATATAAGGGGGCATGAAAAGTGTCAGATGTTAAAGAGATCACTCTGAAGAACACGGAAATGCCGCATACTCGTGTGAGACAGCACTATCAGCTCCCGACAGAGTTTGAAAGGGACCTCTCTGAAGGTCTCCATTTGGCTGGCTGGTTGAATTGTGCAATATCCAGATTTGTGGAGCAATTGGATGTGACAGTGGCCCAACGTTGGCCTGCATGAGAATGTGAGACCAGGCATACTCATCATCAAGATTCCAGTCGATCACGTCTGACCAGCACAAGGGAGGATCGCTGTATTGTGCACCGAGCACATCTTAACCCCTTCATATCTGTGTCTGCCATCCGAGAACAAGTAATGGACTCCTTACAACATTCTGTCATCCCGCACCATTGGTCAAAAAATAACAGCAGCTGAACTTGGGAATTACCACCCTATGCATAGACTGCTATTAACACAACACAAATGGCTGCGTATGGAGCAGTGCCATGACCGGGAAGCATGGACTGCTGATGAATGGCGGCACATTGTGTTCAACGATGAATCGCGGTTCTGCACAACCCCGATGACCATTGTCTGTGAATATGGTGGCAACCTGGGAAAGAGATTCCACTCTTCCAATGTTTTGGAGGGCACAGAGGTGTTACTCCTGGCGTCATGGTATAGGCAGCCATCGCGTATGATTTCAGGTCACAGCTGATAGTGATTGAGGGAACTCTAAAGGCACAGCGGTATATCACGGATATCCTGCATCCTCCTGTGTTACCTCTCATGCAACAGTATTGTGGTGCCACTTTACAAAATTACAATGTTCGTCCCCACACAGCACGTGTCTCTATGAACTGTCTGCGTGACGTTAAGACTCCTGTGGCCAGCATGTGCGGAACCAGCTCGGACGTCAACTCCAGTATCCAAGATATCAAGTACCAGTACAACAGTCGTGGGCCAGCTTGCCTCAGAAGGGATACAACGTCTTTATGACACCCTTCCAACCGAACCAGTGCAAGCATCCAGACCAGAGGGGGTGCAAGTGATAAGTGGGCTCGTACTGCCAAATTCTTTCTAGATCTGAATCGATTTTATAATCACTGAAATAAGAATCAAATACCCTTGCCACACGTGAAGTTTCATTCTGTTTCCTCCACCCACTTTTGGGTCCTTCAATTTTTTCGTCAGGCAGTGCATTTGCTGCTCTAACAATTCAACCTCCTCTGTACTCTACCTAGATGGCAAATATCATCAATGAAAATAAATGCATATATCTCCAGCATCCACTGCTTTAGTTTCCATAATAATGATTTCATAATGTGTATGTGAGTAAAATATTAATACAATTAAGGGGAATACAGATACTTCTTGGTTGCTCTATAGAAAAGAGAGGCAGATGGAACAAAGCAATACAATACATTAAGCAGTATGTCCGCAATATTACAGCTATGCAGAAAAGTTAAACTGTCCTTACCTTTGGCCTTGGCTATCTGAACAGCAGCCATACCAACAGCACCACTGGCTCCGTGTACGAGTAAGGTTTCACCAGCTTTGATATGACACCTGAAGAAACATCAATCCACGAATGTAACAACATTAAAGAAAGAAACTAGGGAAACAATTTAACAGCAAAAATAACGGATATACACTTTTACTCAACAATCGAAATACAACAGAAATAAAAGCTCTACTCTGCAGTGCAGTGTTGCCTGGCTAACAAATAACTATGGTGTAGAACTGACAAGCTTTGTTCTTCCAGAAAGCCATGTTCACATAATTAATATGTTTATGTTTCAACTATAAAGCAGCAGCCCTTGTCACGATGAAATGACACAGGCAGACTTATACAGCAGCGAGAAGGCTAGGCAGTTTGCATCCCTCTCAGATGGGTGTTTCCAGGATTTGCACAGTAGGATGACTCAGTATGGCCATTCTTATGCTGTCTAGTGGCAAATAATGGTCACCAAATTCTGACAATCTATAGCCCCTCTTCCCTCCTGTTGAAACAATTCTCATGTTCCATTATCTCTACAGCTTCTTAGTACAGACGAGCATGATACCGGCAGGTGGTAGCCAGAAAACACATAAGTTGCAGTAACTTATACAGTACCTATTATTGCCTCAAAACAAACTGACCCTTAAGCAAATCTCGTACCGGGTGAGTTGGCCGTGCGCGTAGAGGCGCGCGGCTGTGAGCTTGCACCCGGGAGATAGTAGGTTCGAATCCCACTATCGGCAGCCCTGAAGATGGTTTTCGGTGGTTTCCCACGGTTTCCCATTTTCACACCAGGCAAATGCTCGGGCTGAACCTTAATTAAGGCCACGGCCGCTTCCTTCCAACTCCTAGGCCTTTTTTATCCCATCGTCGCCATAAGACCTATCTGTGTCGGTGCGACGTAAAGCCCCTAGGAAAAAAAAACAAAACCAAATCTCGTAAAAAGCTGAAGAGTGAGTCTCCCCACATACCTTAGCACGCTGTCTTGTACTGATTGCTAATCTCCTTGTTGGATATCACCTGTCATTCCTCAGAAGTACACTCAGTTGATATTTAGGAATTTCATGATTCGTATTGAAGCGGAATTACAATAATGTTATAAGGGATTCTCCTACCCAATACAAAGACATTTATGAATGTGAATTGATCACATGTCGTTCACATGAGGTACTAGTTTCGACATTTAACTCGTGCCATCATCAGTCAACGAGTCAAATCAGCAAACACAAACAACTTTAAAACAATTTAAAATACACTGTAACACCTGCATGAATGAATATTAAATAAAATATGGTACATGATGATATTGCACTCTAGTATAAAATCCTTTTAAAAATGATGACTCTCCGTTGTTTTATACACATGGTGGTTAGTCCAGCTTGTATATGTCTTTAGTTCTTTAATCTTGTTGAAAATACACTGCAGAGTTTTAATGTCATGTGAAGTTGACACTTTGTTTGATGTGTTTTGGTTCCGAAAGAATAGTCGATCATGTGATGGACTTAGCTACATCCAAAGAATTAATTCTCACTTCAATATGGCGTTTTGGAACCTGGAAAAGAAATTAAAAGCCAAAGGATAAAAAGAAATGTCTAGAAGTGACGAGAAACGACTAGAAACGAACTCACCTTAAGAAGCCTGTTTGATCAGCAGACAGAGCTGGACTAATGGATGCGGTCATAAGGTTAAGTGGCGAGGTGAAGGGGAAGAGAGGGGATGGGGAGGGGTAGAGGAGCAACTGTCAGGGAGCGAGGGTGGAGCGGAAGGATGTGGTAGTGAGGGTAAATGATGACGATATGCATTACGTATGGTTTGAAAGATCAAGTTGTTTCTTGGCGGTCTAATATTTTTTAACCATTTAATTAAGAGATCAAAAAGAATATTAGGGGCAAACAGGACGCAGCTTTTTGATCTCTTAACTGCTCAAGGTGAGTTTGTTTCTAGTCGTTTCTCGTAATTTCTAGACATTTCTTTTTATCCTTTCCTTCCTATCTTTTGCCTAATTCGGCTTTTAATTTCTTCTCCAGGTTTCGAAACCCCATATTGAAGTGAGAATTAATTCTTTGGGTCTAACTAAGTCGATCACATGATCGTCTATTCTTCCGGAAACAAACCACAGATCAAACAAAGTGTCAACTTCACATGACTCTGCAGCGTATTTTCAACAAGATTAAAGAGCTAAAGACATATACAAGCTGGACTAACCACCATGTGTATAAAACAACGGAGCCATCATCATTTTTAAAAAGGATTTTATACTAGAGTGCAATGTCATCATGAACCATATTTTTATTTAATATTCATCTATGCAGATGTTACAGTGTGTTTTAAATTGTTTTAAAGTTGTTTGTGTTTGCCTGATTTGACTCGTTGGCTCATGATGGCACGAGTTAAGTGCCAAAACTAGTACCTCGTATGAACAACATGTGTTCAATTCACGATAATAAATGTCTTTGTATTGAATAAGAGGACCCCTAATAATTTCAATGATTGTAGTACACTCAGTTTCTACAGCAACTCACCCACAAATTTATTCACAAGATAACCACTATATACTATACTAGATATTACCCACAGCTTCGCTCGCGAAGATTTCGTAATTTAATAAAAATTACTTGCTCCTCGGTACTGCACTAAGACATTGACTGAAAATCCCTAAAGTATAAAAACTCTCAGAAAATTTGCATTTCATTTACCCCAGAACCTCTGTGTAAACCTCGTTTGTGGCATTGCCTTTTGGGGCTAAGATGACCAGGCTGCTGGCAGACCTAAACCTGGAACATGCAACATGAAACTCTACATGTGAGAAACAGACCTCTTTTAAGTCTAAGAAAAAGGGTTTCTTCACTTCTAAAGGAGATTTCAAACACCAAATTTCTTAGCTTTTGAGATATAAGTATCCTCATAAAGAGAATTAAACTACTTCTTCACTTATTTTCGATCTCCAGCTTAAGTTGATTTTCTGAAAACAAAAAGTACATGTTTGTTTATTTTTAAAAGAGATTACAAATACCGGTACCCATTCTCACGCCTGTAACATGTTAAGTTTATGAGATATACTGTAGATATACTCATTTTAAAAACTGTCCCACTCCTTGGCTGTGTTCGGCGTTCAGGCCTTTGATTCACAGGGTTCCGGTTTTGATTCTGGGCTGGGTCGGAGATTTTAATCGCATGTGATTAATTCTTCTGGCTCGAGGACAGGTTGTTTGTGTTTGCCCCAACACTCTCCTTTTCTATTCACTCAGCAAATCACATTACCAACCACAACAGGAATACGCAATAGTAACTACAGCCTTACACATAGGGTTGGCATCAGGAAGGGCATCCAGCCATAAAGCAGCGTCAAATCCACATGTGCGACGCAGTTCGCACCCCAACCCCACAGGTGTGAGAAGAAGATAATACTCATTTTAAAAATTCGCCTGCTTTTTTATTATTTCACCCCCTTAAGTGGATTTTCCAAAAAAAGTTGTTCATTTATTTTTAAAAACTAAGATAGAAAACAACAACATTTTGGTAACTAAGGCTGACAAGGGGGGATCAATAGTTCTCTTAGACAAAGAAACATATATTAAAAAAACGGAGGATTTCTTTAACAGTAATAGGTACACGGTTGTTAATAAAGATCCACTGGTTAAAATACAATGTAATTTAAAGACAATAATAAAGATTTCGACATTTCTGTTTAATGAACAAGATCAACAGAAACTCATAAATATGAATCCGAATATTCATGTGGCAAGAGCTCTTCCTAAGGTACATAAAAATGATATTCCAATGCGTCCTATTATTAACTGCCGCAACAGTCCAACTTATAAAGCCTCTAGGTACATCCATGGCTTCCTTAAGAGACATTACGTATTTAATAACAAGCAGCCCTTAAGGAATTCAAAAGATTTTTGTGAGATTTTAAGCAAATTTAATCTTCAACCAAATCAAGCAATATATTCTTTCGATGTGATTAATGTATACCCAAATATTCCCACTAGTGACACAGTTAACATCATCTATGATAACATCTGTAAACATAGTGGCCTCAGTAGAAAGGAGATTGATGAATTCATGAAACTATTGAATTTTGTTCTGGACAACATTTTATATATAACAGAAAAATTTATAAACGGAACGGTTTGGCAATGGGTGACCCAATATCGGGCATCCTAGCTGACATTTACATGGACTCAATTGAACACACAAAAATAAAAACTAATATTAAAGGGATTTGCTTATGGTTGAGATATATGGACGATACATTCGTAATAATTGATAAAGATGTTTCCAATAGTAGCGAAATTTTGGAAAAATTAAACAATATCGACCCTAACCTGAGTTTTACTAAGGAAGATAAAGACAAGGGTTCCTTAAATTTTCTAGACTTAACAGTTACACGAACCAATAACACTTTTCAATTTCAAACATATAGAAAGCCTACACATTCTCCGATAACTATAAATAATTCCTCAATACACCCTGGCTCCCAGAACCAAGCATCTTTTCATAGTTTAATTTATAGAGCACTAAGAATCCCTCTTTCCCCTACTAACTTAAGGAATGAGTTAAACTACATAAGAAACCTAGCCAGACTTAATGGGTTTAAGGTCGAGATGGTAAACCGCTTAATTTACAAAATCAAAAATAAGTTATCCACGAATCTCATACCCGACAAAACAAAAAGAACTAAGTATGCCACTTTCATTTATAGTAGCCCAGTGGTCCACCAAATTGCGAATACTTTCAGTAAGCATAATATGAACATAGCCTTTCAAACAATTAACACAACTCAAAACATATTTTTAAATCATAATAAGATTAATTACGACAATAATAGACATTCAGGTTCAGGAGTTTATAGATTAACATGTTCTCAGTGTGGAAAATCTTATGTTGGACAGACTGGGCGCAGCTTTTATATAAGGTACATGGAACATTTCAATGCCGAAAACATAATAAATACTCGGCAATGAGCACCCACATGAAGGAAACTGGACACCGGTTCAGTACAATAATCAGGAATACAGGCAAAGGTAAACTTTTGAATGAATTAGAGAGCATTTACATTTTCTTGGACAGGACATTTAATAAAGATCGTAATCTTAATGACAACACGGAAATCAGAAGTCCGCTACATATTTTAATGCCTAAGTTACTGAATACGGTCAACCCAAACCATAGTAAAGTCCCTCAGATATTTAAATCCTTAGAATTAAAGAGTCCCTCTATTTCGTTAAATACCGACCCCATACTTGCTCCTTCAAGTAACGCCCCTCCTATACTGGCTACAACACGCGAGGCTCCGCCTACCGGTATAGGTCCCGCAACAAGAGCTTGCCAAAGAAAGCTGCGCAGAACATCGGCAGTGTTCGGGTGGGCTCGGTAGTAGCACTGCACGCCCCCCTCACTTCGCTAAATCGCCTTACTCCCAGCAGTTGTTAATAAACCGTCTGCGCTGGCGGTCTGGCCAGCTGGACTGAGTGAAATCTCAGTGCGTGTGTGTAATGCCTTATTGTAATTATAACCAGAGCCAGGACACATTACCCGATAGCATAATGATATTGTTGTACATGCAGAATCAAAAATATTGAATGAAATAACAAACAAAGAGATTAAGAATTATGTGATCGTAAAATGGCAGTTAACTTGCCCAATGGCTTGTTCTAGTCCGCATCTTCTGAAAGAGGTTGAAAGCTGCTCATATCGCCTTCACTGTCATCCGCGCTATCACTAACGCTCTCTCTGTCACTGTCACTATCGTCCTCCAGATTAATGATTATGCTGTCTGATACTTCATCCATTATGTGATTATGTACTTATTCTCAGTGTCGATTACGTGCCTACATCGACTCGACCATTCTTCTGCCCCAATTGACGCAATTCCTTCCATCAGCAATGTTCTTGCATCATCGAGTCTGAAAGTAACATTCTTTTGTGCTACATAATCTTTAACTTGAGCCCAAATCATTTCGATTGGGTTCAAGTCTGGATGGTATGGTGGTAGACGCAAAATCGTATGCCCATATATAGCAAGTAGTCTGTCGATTTGATATGACTTATAGCGTGATTTATGGGATTTAATCAAAGCGTACAGTTGGGGTTTTATCATCTCTGTAGAAAACGGAATACCCTTATCAGTCAACCAATCCTGCATAACTGTTTTTCTGGATGATGATGTGGGTGCACGCTCACATTGGACATTATGGTACGAGGCATTATCAATCACGACTACAGAGTTGGGTGGCAAATTAGGAATTAATTTCTCTGTCAGATATTTCTCGTAGTTTCTATAGTTCATCTCATCGTGATAATCCCCTGTTGTTTGGTTGGATTTGAAAACCAACAAAGCATTTGGAATGAAACCTGCATCTGAACCGGCATGTACCACTATTAATCGTTGCCCTTTCGAGATAGGCGACTTCAGTCCATGAGGAGTACAGTCACTCCAAGCACTTGACTTGGTGTGCGAACTATGCAAATATGTCTCATCAGTGTAAACAATAGGCCTACCCTCTTGTCGGTACCGCTTTATGCTTCGTATGTACTGCACACGTAGGAGCCTTATGTCAGGCTTCTCCATAAGTATTCTACGCATGTCTTCTGTCTTTCTCCATCGAAAACCTAGGCCTCGAACTATCTTGCTTAGTGTTCTTATGCAACCTTTAAACTGTATATCCTCTACCAGTTTCTTACGGATCTTTTCAAGCGTTGGTCTCTCGCCTTCGGTATTGTGAAAATTGTGAATCGTGCGCCTGACCGCGCATTTCTCAAAATCGTCTAATTCACACTTCTTGACAGACTTCGGTCTTCTCTTTCCAGGCGTTGAAAATGAATCCACTTCACCCCTTTCGATCTTCTTTGCGTCTCGTATTACATTCCGCACGGACCTTTTCGACACACCCGTAGCTTCGGCCACTTTCTTTTGAATAGCACATAAGTTCCCAGTGGGGTGGGTTTCGTTTTTCATGAATTTATACACATTATAAATAACTTCTCTAGTTTGACTGTGTAAAGTTTTAGCACTCCCTAATTTAGAACGAAACGGGGGCATCGCTACATACACTGAATATCATACTACAACAAATTCACTTTCAGCTACGAAATATAAATAAAATATTAATAATACAAGCACACGCTTCTTGCTTCTTTTCAATACACGCTTGATAAAGAGCTGTACACTGTGCCTCTCAGTGAGCGGTTGAGTAACAATGAGCCCGGTAATCAGCATTCGGGCGACACACAGGAGCCCCGCAACAAGCTTAAACTTCGCCAACAGATATTGGTCTCTGCGCACGTTGGAGTTTCGGCAAGCTCTTGTTGCGCTTAGTATACCCCCTCTTCCCCTCAGCATTCCCCAACACCTCCGCAGCGTCGATACTAGACTAGAAGTAGGAACTTCAAACAGACTAACGCTGCAGGTACATTAGACACACATTACATCTTCAGAATAAGTAAGTACACATTATTCAACATATAGTTTTCAGTGATAACTCTCGGCCTAATTTCCCGTCGTCAAGTTAGTTTTCCGTTTCATTCCAGATTGACAACATTATTTACTACGGACATCCATGTCTACAGGAGGCATTTTCTGGTTACACGAAATTGTCATCCAACCTACCTTCTTTTATTTAGATATTTTAGCAGCGTTTTACGGCAAATTCGATGATTTTTAGCACTTCACGACATACGATTTTTATCCAACTTTCCAAGACGTCTTAAACTATACCGCCTTCAATTCAACTACATATTTCCATCCTTATTTTAAATATTGGCCTCAAACATGAGCATATACTGTATCTTTTAACAGTCTTGTTCTTATCCTGTGACGCATTATTTTTGATATTCTGTTTTCCAAATGTAATATATATTGTTCAAGCTTTTGATCAAAAAGATCCATTTCAGTGTCAGACATGGATTACTTTTTAAAAACAATGTATGACAATTACTTTTAGATGAACATTTCAATTTTTCAAAGAGATTTTAGTATAAGTTCTGTTTTATTCAATATTTTTGTACTGTAAACATTTTGCATCCACCGTATTAACACTTATAAATATTCATCAATACGTTTTACGTAAATTATTATGACTCCTTAGACCATGTGTGTTTTAAGATTGATTGAGGCTGATGATGCCAAATAAATAGTGGGCAAAACATGTACCCTTCAAATTTCTGGTAATTTCCATGTGTATTTAACCACACTATCGTGGAATAAATTGTATTGAATAGGTGGTATTAAAATTACTCCTTGTATAAACTTTGTGATTAGCTATTTTTCAATACGGAATAATGGTTTGTAACATCACACATCTGCCGCCAAAGTGCAGGTCCGGACTAGAGGCTCCCAGTTTACACAAAACCTGCCTCCACGATCTTTGCCCCATCGCCGTTGGACTCGACTGAAGTGAGGAAAGTACCTGGAAAAGTGCCACTGGCGCGGATTTGTTTAAGGAGGATCCTGACTTGCCAGGGAGTGACCCTCACACTATGGTCTTGAAATCATATCCTGCGGCACATGTGCCATGAGAGGTGCAGGGTTAGGCATCGAGAATGCAACAGACTGCCGCAGACTCCAGTTATGAATGAGTAACGCCTTCAGAGCCAGTCTGTCTGGCATGACTGCATCCGCCTCCACAACCGCTGGGAACCGAAGTGAAAGGTTCCTCCTCCGCTTGTTTGCCGTTGGGTCTTCAAGCGATAGATTCCAGTGTCATCACCCCGAAGTCCTTCACCCTTTTAGGAAGTCAGGTTATTTACCGCCGCCGAACACAATATAGGAGAATAAGAAGCAGCAAAAGAGAGAGAGAAATATATTTTTATAAAGAATGTAAAAGAGATGGAAGGATTCTAAGGTTGGAAGTGAAAGAATACAAGTTCAAAATGGTCTGAAGAGAGGAATAGGAGACAGAGTCAGAAGATGGAGTATCAGAGGAAAAATAATAAAGTTATTAGCTTTACGTCTCACTATCCACTTTTATGGTTTTTGGAGATGCCGAAGTGCCAGAATTTAGTCTCGCAGGAGTTCTTTTACGTGCCAGTAAACCTACCGACACAAGGCTGACATATTTGAGCACCTTCAAATACCACCGGACTGAGCCAGGATCGAACCTGGCATGTTGGGGTCAGAAGTCTAGCGCCTCAGCCTGGTTATGGAGGAAGAAGAAGGAACAACAAAGGACGAAGCATTGAAACTGGCACATGGTCCCTAGAACATTTAACGTAAAAAGAAAGAAAGAAAGAAAGAAAGAATAATAAGGCTCTTTGCAAATGACAACAGTTTATGTTTCTAATACTATTCTTGTTTTCATTGCCAGCGCTTAGAATTGATTTAATCTTTAGTTAGCAATACTGTTCTCTAGTAGAGTGTTCATTAAAGTGTTTCATGTCATTTTGTTTCATACGCTTTAGCATGAGAAAGAAACAAATTATTTTACAACAGGGCTAGTATTAAATGGTGATTAAGTTTATGATGATGGGACTAGACTATACTCCACATGAAAACATGTGTTTCAAAAACAAAGTGGAAGTGAACTGGCCTGTAGTACTGTTGAAGTCAGTTCGTCTTTTGTGTTCTGTGGAAATAAGATGTCAAACATCTTTTCCTATTAACACATTGCGGACGGGAGAAGAGTTTACTTGTATTTGGCTGACCAAGCATTGTGTACAGAAGACGAGATAACTCGTCTTCACGAGACTTGTACGTTCTGTGACGTGTCGAAACTTCTGAAACTATCTGGCAGTCAAGGTTACTAGAATCTCTGTGTTGGAAGCTTTTGTTTATTCCATGCTAGCTTTGCTTTACATCATCTTCTGTTTTATGATTCATTTGCTAAGTTTTCTGACCTCGTGTTTACATCGTTCAAGGAGCCATGTGATTGGTAAGATGGTGCTTCCCAGACTGAACATGAGCGTAGATGCAGATGAGATTTTTAATGAATTATATGCAGGGAAGTATTCAGATTGCCCCAGTGATGTTGATCGAGAGTTCTATGTTGATATCTATTCTGACAAAAGTGTCTCGGTTGATAATAATGATGTGTGCCCTCCAAAACAACATGAAGTATTGGTGGTTGAGAGCGCGGCTGAAAGCGATGATGTGAGTGTAAATGGAAGTGATATGTCAATTTCTTCTGATGAATGGGTAGAAATTAATAGTTCACCGACTTTAACCTCCTGAGGCCCAGAAAATTTCTCTTTTGGTCAAATGTCATAAAAGTGTATACTTCTTTAATGGTGTCTTGATGGGAGAC
The DNA here is from genome assembly GCF_040414725.1 of Anabrus simplex. NCBI lineage: Eukaryota > Metazoa > Arthropoda > Insecta > Orthoptera > Tettigoniidae > Anabrus > Anabrus simplex. Next base: position 149,432,665 of record NC_090269.1, on the reverse strand, counting down.
AGTGAGAATTTTTATTTATTTTACTTTTAAAATATTTCTTTTATGGGATATTCTATTTTTAAACAGTGTCCTTTTAAAAGGACACCAGGCCTCGGAAGGTTCAAGGATTTCCCAGGAGTTCCTGGCATAACGATAAGACTTGATGAACCTCAAAACATGGATGAAGTCATAGGGCTTATTTTTTGTGATGATTTCTTTGAACTTGTTGCCGAGCAGACAAACTTGTATCACCAGCGAACTACTTCATTATACAAAATATCCCCTAAGGGCTTGAAGTGGCCTGATGTAACTTGATGTGAATTGCAAAAAATTTTTGCTTTTTTTTTTTTTTTTTTTATACTGATGGGACAGCTGAAAAGTCATATTGGAAAGACTACTGGTCAACTGATCCCCTCAAAATTTGCCGTGTGCCCCTTCACAGAGGACAAAGCTACACAGCCTACAACACCAGGAAATATTAATTATTAGGACTCTTAACAAAGGTCTCCAGGAAATTTCACCATAATCAGTAGAAGGTTAGTGTAGTTAGACTAATTTGTTTATGTGCATGCACTGTAGCAGTAAGTTACACAGAAAATGGCCGGACACAGGGGTCGAGCAGTGTGATGAGTACCCGGTCCGCAATGTGTTAAAAGGAAATTCAAGGCCATTTTGAGTAGTTGTTATATGACAATGCAACTAGTCTTGCAGGGTGCAAATATGGTAAACAGATGCCGTTCACTTTTAATAACATTTCAGAGTTGTCCACTTCCTCTCTTAAGAACCTGAGGAACTAGGAAATGCCTCTATGGTCCTAGTTACAATGATGGGGAAATCCAGGCATTCACTTCCCCGTGGTAAAGAGGGGGCAACGAATGTATGTATGACAATGTTATTACATACAGGCGGCTAACGAATGATGGGACCAAGTGTCTCCCGGTATGGTTCAGGGCACCCTATTGCCCATGGGATGAGGAGTTGCCCCTAAAGGTGGATGAACCAACTTGTTTTGGTTAACGGGATGCAGAAGGCAATGGGAAAGTACTGAATTACCGTATTTACCCGAATAATCACCGCCGTCGAATAATGCCCCACCCTCATTTTAGAAAGGCTTATTTTGAAAAAAATGAAATGAACTAAAATTCCTTTCATCGGAAGGGTAACTTACGCATAAACAAATTTTTCATATCACTCCGCGAGGTCCATGTGGTCTTTACACAAATATCACTGCTATGAAATATATTTTCCATGAAAATGAGCAAGTAGGTCTACTTACGTGACAGGAATTTCATTAATCTGAACTTGCAATAGGCTCGATTCCCTGTAGATTGGAAGATTCATTGTCTCTTGCATCACTAAAATCCTCTCCTAAATTACTTACAAGTTCATCACACCCCACGTCTAACGCCTGTAGGCGGCTGGAATATATAATTGAAAGATAAAATTACAGCGACGAGTAATATGATCAAGATTATGCAATTAATAAACGTCCGACACATTTTAGGTTATCTAAGCTTCCAAACATAACCTGGAATTCCCAACACATAGGTAGGCCTAAAATGAATTCTCGATTATAGCTATTATCTTGTACGGTACACTACTGGGCGACTTTTAATAAAGGAATACCGACTTATTTTTTGAGTGACGTACAATGTGTAGGCTATAATTGGTTTTTCTTATTCCCTTTGTTAATGCTTTCTGCCACCAAGTTCAATAACAATTCACTCTCTTGGAAAGTCATATTAGGCTTCTTTCTCTGTTTCTGTTCAATAGCGGACATAATTTATGCAAATTATTTGCAAACCCCGGATGGAATCAAAAACTTGTTTACAATTCGATAGTGGCGGCAGTACGTAGTCATTTGTTTTCTGTATGGCAGTATGAAAAAATGCGGTTCAAACCGAGATTGAAACGAAAACTTAGTTTTGGTAAACCGAGATAATAAATTCTGTGGTGAATATGGCAGCGAGCGTTATTCGAAATAATGACATATCCAAGTTTTGAAAATCTAAGATAACAGCAAAAGCTACCGACGTTGGTGAACACGGGCTTAGAACACTTCTCATACGTGGCCTCTTTTTACTGGACAGCAACACGACCGATGGTGGATAATTCTTTTCGTGCAATGTAAGCACTTGAAATAGACACACTGGCAAAATCTGATGTTAGTTTTGCGATACAGTAAAACCTCGTTAATTCAAAGTCTTTGTAATACAGAAATCGGACTTCCAATTATGTGATTTCTAATTAACAGCCATCTTGTAATTAAGAAATGCCAACCCTCACCAGTTTTTGCGATTCTGCTTTTCCGCGTACTGCCTGCTACGTGATATTCTGGCTTTCCTTAAAACGCTGAATACAAAAGAATTACGATTTCACTCTATTTTCAACTGTGAAACACACTATAGATACACCAAAGTGAGTGAAAGTGCGGAAAGCTACCCCTGCACGTTCCGGAAGACGCGTTCTATCGTGACGTGGAGAAATTTTGAATTTAAATTACTCGTAAAATAAGGTACTATTAAAAAAAAAAATGTAAAGTCAGTTTAGAATTAAAAGTCTGAATTGTTTTCTGTTTAAATATGACATATGGGGACAGTTTTCTTCCATCTATGGTTGCACAAAGCATAACTGTACACGCAGCATCGAAAACTAAGTGAGCCAGGAGCGTGTTGGCAACCTTGACGCAAATAAAACCCGCACCCCAATTTCGTGCCTCGAATTTTAAAAAAATATGTGGGGTTTATTTGCGTAAATACGGTATTATCCCTCGTAATGCAACTATGCAGTCATCTCTACTTCAGCAAATAATTTCTGACCATGAGCATTGGAACTCAAGATCTGACAGAGGAAGACAGACTTGCAAGGCTTCCCAGGTTGTCAGTCAGTGAAATCCTTGCAAAGGACAGGAAAAACAGATGAGAATCACATCTTGGAATATCAGAACACTAATGACACCCGGGAAGTTGTATGTATGTATGTTTAGTCCTCAGCCCGAAGGCTGGTTGGATCCTCAACAGCTCCGCCATCAGCTGTCATAGATGGCCTAGGCATCACTGAAGAGGCGTACTAGGGAAATGAGGAGTGAGGTAGTTTCCCGTTGCTTTACTCACCGAGCCAGAAGTTGCTATTACATATCAGTCTGCCAAGCCCACTGAAATGCATGCAACAACCTACCCTATGAGCAATATTTTCACACCATTCATAGCAGGGACTGGCTGCAGAAGGAATTGCATTACTAGCATCACTCATACCTCAGTCACTTTCATTTTGTCAAAGCCAAGGATAAAGCTGAGACAGATCAATGAAAGTAACAAGATTGCTTTAGCCCATACCAGAAGACGTAGTGCACTGTAAACACTAGGTCCCGCCAGCAAAGGCATCCCGGGAAGTTAGAAGAGGTAAAAAGAGTGATGGAAGTAATAATATTGAATTTTTAGGACTTCGTGAAACACGATAGTAAGGAAATGGCGATTTCATTAGTGATGCATTTAGGATAATCTACAGCGGAGGAACAATACTTGGTCAATACGGTGTGGGACTAATTATTCTTGGAAAGAGCTGGGCAAAAAATATTGAGAACACCTATCATGTAAATGACAGAACACTGATGGTGAAGATCAAAGCAAAACCTACGGATATGACCATTATACAAGTGTACTTTCCAACATCGAACAGTAATGAAGACAAGGTTGAAGAGCTGTATGAGTGTCTTGATGAGCTACTACAACTAAGTGATGGCAAGGAAAATCTGGTGATTATGGGAGATTTCAATGCTGTGGTTGGCTCAAAACCAGACAGAATGGGAATAGGGAAAATGGACTGGAAAAGAGAAACAGTCGAGGTGAAAGGCTACTAGATTTTTGTGAACAGTATGATATGGTAATAACTGACACCATGTTTGAAGTGCCTTTGAGAAGACGATATACCAGGAAAAGTCCCGGAGACATGCAAAGATACCAAATTGATTTCATATTAGTTAAAGCTAGGTATAGAAATCAAATCAAATCAAGCCACAGCTACCCTGGCGCTGAAGTGGACAGTGATCGCTGATCACACACTTGTGATGGCAAAGTGCAATTTCAGATTTAAAAAGATAATCAGAAGGAAGAAAGTCAGATGGGATTTAAACAGATTGCAAAACGAACAAATTAAACAGTAATATGCAGAGGATACAAATGCACTCATAGAATCTAAAAATGGGAAATGATGAAGCAAGGTATCTCTGAGATAGCACATAGAACTTTAGGGAATAGACGACTAGAACCAAGAAAACCATGGATTACTGAAGAGATATTAGACTTAATTCAGAAACAAAACCAGTATATGAAGATGAACACAGCAACATACCTGCCAACTTTCAAAAAGAGAAATCCGGAAGATACTCAAGTGGAAAATTTTTAATACCACGCGCATGCGTAGCAGTCTTGAGATATAATGATAAAGGACGGCAGGGGGGGAGAGATTATAAACAATAGTAATACAAGTTAAATACAGTAGAATCTTAATGCATCATTCCCGAAACTGTCGTTTTCCCGCATTCATTGTTAAATTTATTCGGTCCCAAAAAAGTTCCATACAAACCAATGTTAAATTTTTCCTAATTTATAGTTTCTTGAACTATCGTTTTACGCATCGATCACCGAAAAATTATTTGTTCTTGGTTGTAATTTTCCCGCACTGATTGATCGTAGAAAAGTATACGCAAAAGTTTTTAAATTTTTTTTTTAATTAACAAGAATTAAATCGTAGACAGCATAAAACTCAAATTTGCCACCATTTTGTGTGTTGGTATAGGCTGGCTAAGGCTACCAACTTTGTTGAAAAAAAAAAAAAGAGAAAATCGCACAGTGCACCAGATACGATTTAATTAGTCACAGGGTGATTAATCGCATCGTACCTTGTGGAGTGTGTGGGGTGCTAGAAGCCTGGTTGACCGCTTTGTTGCCCTCTGCCCAATAGTCTTGTTACAAGCCGGACCTACCCAATCCAGACCAATAATCTTTCCTCATAGCCAAGTCTTGTAACTAGTTCCTAAGTTGGCAGCTTTGCACAAGTCGCTGCGACATCGTTCAAGACGTGCCGCGTTGAATTTCTAACCTCTGTGACATCGTCTGAGCTGAGTTGCAGGAGCCGCGCCGTGTTGAGTATCTAACCTAACGTTCGCAAAGGGTCTACGGAATCTTTTCCTAAATACAGGTTATCGGTGTAATATCCTCGTATATTTTAAATTTGCAATAAGAGAACTGAACATAAAGGTTTTCAATTATTATGAAATGTGTAAAGAAAAGTGAAACAAAACTGCGTAAAAGTCGCGCTTTTTATTTTCATCCTGTAGGCCTATATCATGGTTGCAATATTTTGATACTGTTATGTATAGTATGAGCAAAATGGCTAGCACTTGTTGGCCTTTGGTTCAAGGGGTCTGGATTGGGTCGAAGATTTTAACTTTCGTTGGTTAATTCCAAAGGTTTGGGGCTGTCTGTGTGCCGAATTAAACACTAGAATTCATCTTCGGCAGGGCCGTGTTTTCATATGTGCGTAGATCGTCTATCACGCGACAACTCGAAAGACCTGCGCCTGGATCCGGAGGCCACGTGCCATTATTGTTGTTTTTATAATAATATTTACATAAAGAAAAATGTCCCAATACAGTACCCGTATTTTATTATTTTGCTCTCCCCCTGTTTTTTATACTGCCTGCATTTATAGTTTTCCCGCATCTGTTGTCATTTTTCCTCCTCCCCCCTGAAAAACGATGCATCGAGGTTTTACTGTGTATGTTATGATCACCCCTGAAATTAAATACACAAAGTTACATCTTGATAAGTGCTCATCTGTTTTCACTTAACACTGGGAACACTTTCCGGTGATCATATAAAACAAAGAAATTAAGCAGAATATGCCTCCCAAAAGACTGATAATATCATTTCTTAGTTGAACTCATTACGAACACCACTAAAAATACTAAATCGCTGAGCCAAACCTCCACCCCAAACGCACACGAAAGTCCCATGTATGCAGTCCACAGAGGCACAATAAACAAAATAAATTCAAGTCCGATGACCGCAACTGAGAAAGGCTGCAGAAACAGGCCTTGAACAGGAGACCTGCCCCTTAAATCAAATCTACCAAGGACTGATGCTACTTGAGAATTAAAGCTGAGAAGTACTCGAATACACAATTTATTCAAACAAACATCCAGGAAAGAAAAGAAGGAAGGGAAAATGTTTAACATGAAATTAACCAGGTCAAGGAAAAATAATAAAGGTTTTATACATACGTGCAATTTCAAATGGACACGACTGTCGCCGACAATCAAGGCAAATGGGCGACTACATTCAGTAATTGATTATGCCAGGAGGTTCACACAGGTCACGCTTCCCACCTGATTCTTATTCAAATTCATAGCACGAAACTTATTATTTGGTCTGTGCATGTAAGCATCATATATCAAATAAAAACGCCCACGCAATACACGCCTACACAAAATTAGACGTATCAGAACGGCAACAATCCACTCCCCAAGAAAAATCAAGGAGCAAAAGGGGAAAAAGTACCTAAGCTCACATAGGGTGAACAGGGGGCTGAGGACCAAAGCATACGCAAGATATGACATAATGAAACAACAGATAGTGACCTAAATAAAAGTCAACCATACAAGAAAAGGCGATAACGTATGATCGACACACGTACGGACTCAAAGAAAAGAAGACTAATCCCAAAGGGATCGAATGAAATGAAAAGTAAACATTCAATAAAATACAAACATAAATACGTCTGTTGTCCTCCATTCATTCAATCACAACGTTCGCGTGACCTTTCACTCCCAACACAATAAGATACACATGGCAGCAATATCGCCAGCAGGTTAAAGGCCGGACACAACCAAAATAGTGACCTCCAGAGTCACAGGATAACGGGCGCAGACACATCAAATGCCAGCACTTCACAGGCCACGAGTAAGGCAATAAGCATATGCTTCGGGCCATATAATAAACCATGCATACGTTGCCAGTATATCGCGATTCGTACAGATCTGGCCATCGTGGGCTCCGACATGGATCGCGAGTTATTTCGCACGGTTAATTCTATGCAGACAAAAGGTACGAGAGCAAAGGTGCAGGCCCATATCATTAACAGGAATAATGTTTTCGAGGCATCACATACATCCATCCCATTCAAACGACGGTGGAAACAGTACGTAAAAAAAATATAAGACAAGAGAAACAAATATTAAGCAAGGAGTGCATATACCTGCCGATATATAAATAAATGGTTAGAAAGATCAAACATTCTGATATGCCATAAAGGCTGATCCATTCCACATGGGATCCATGTTGATTTTTTACGTTATAAAAACTAAAACTCGGGCAAAGAACAGCAAAATGCTATTCTTCCGGTAGGAAGCTTGACCTTCACTGACAAAGGGCAGAGAACTGCCACCTGACGAGTACATCGGGAAACACTTAACTCACGTAGTGCGAACTAGTTAAAAACATGCCAGAACGACACACTATCGGTACAGGGCCACCACCAAATGGCACATCGCTTAGAAATTCATTACACAATTATACGAGTTTCAGAACTACCGCAATGTTACACATGCACACGAACAAAGCCTTTCAGCTGCTACGAAGCACGACATAGTTACTAAAGTTGTTTTATATAAATTCACAGCCTGCTACTTTTCACGGATTTCTTTTCTTCAAAATCACAGCCCGCTACTTGTTTGAGAACATCTCATTGAATGAAGTAGCAATTGAGGTTGAACAGGTGACAAAAGCACGGTGATAATCGATAATGTGATTATTGATACATTTTCCGGTCGAATTTCAAACACTTGATCTTGTATTACCAGCTACTATCGAAAGTCAAACAAACCCGATTTGACCGCAGAAGTGAAACCAAGTGCGGATATTCAAAATCCGTACAATAACGTTGGTCATCCGTACAACTGTAAAACACACTCAAAATCCGTACATTTTACAGAAAAACCGAAATACTTGGCAGGTATGCAGCAGTAAGCCCAGATCAGTACAGAAAAACAACGTATCTCATGGTGACAAAATGTAGCAAGGCAAAAGTATGGGTGAAGGAAATTATGCAACTATAGAGAATGATATAATAGGAGGAAGAACAGATAGAGCATATGACATGATCAAATCTCTCCAATATAAACCCAAAACAAGAAGTTCAGTTATAAAGTATAAGAATGGGCAACTACTTTTTGATACTGAAGATATCGCAGAATGCTGGAAGGAATATCTTGGAAGACCTGTACTGGGATGAAGAAGTAATGGCAATTCCAGACTACCTTGAACCTGAACAGATGGGTGAAGAAGAAAATATAGGCCCAATAATCACATGGGAAGAATTTGACCGAACACTAAAACAATTAAAGGACAACCAGACGACATACAAGCAGAACTCCTCAAGGGAATAGGAGAAAGAATGAAACAACAACTGTATAATATCATTGCAAGATGCTATTACAATGGCAAAATTCCTGGAGACTTTACTAAAAGTAGGACAGTTACCTTACCAAAGAAAGGAAATGCTACTGACTGTTCCAACTATAGAACACTAACACTGATATCGCATGCATCCAAAATACTGCTTGATGTAATTAAGAACAGGAATCAGGAGGACGATTGAGATTGCTCCAACTAAACAAGCCTTCAGTAACAAGAAATAGCTTCTGACAAGCAGGAACATTTAACATTAAAATTAGGAAAGAATTTGCCAAAATGAATATTGAATTTTCACGACCGCATTGTAATCGAAACCGACTTTCAACCTATTAGGTCGTGTTACGTACATTTTGCGTCGGGAGGTTGTGGGTTCGGATCCCACTGGTGTTCGGTTGGCCATTTTTGTTCTGTACTTAACATCTCTTCAACACGTACTAAATGTACGTAAAACGACCTAATAGGTTGAAAGTCGGTTTCAATTTGCCAAAATGTTTGTGTGGAGTGTTTTGTTGTATGGTTGCAAAACATGGGTCTTAGCAAAACAGGACATAAAACACCTGGAAGCAATGGAAATGTGGATATGAAGGAGGATGCTGAAAGTAAGTTGGACAGATAAAAAGTCAAACAATAGGGTCCTTAACACGTTCAATGCTGAGGGACCGGATCCGGCCCATACCGCGCTTCCCGCCAGTGCACGTGATCCGGATCCGGCCCGCGTTGCCATGCCATTTCTAAGTAGTCAGTGTGAGCTGAAGCTCTTGACAAAGACGCATCGTATGTTGTACGCACCTTGAGTAGTAGTGGCGTGATATATTTTAGCTCGTCGTTCGTCGCTAACATCTTTTGGTGATTTTTTACAATTGTGGCAGTAGTGGGCCTATATGTTATAACTCTGAATTATATTTAAATTGTTTTTATTGTGAGTGTGTGATGGCTCAGTGTCGTGTTGATTTGTCCGGCAGTAATGATGAGTTTACGAGTGAAGGAAGTGCTGATTCTGAAATGGAAAGTTCGAAAAGTGAGGATGAACCGGAACTCAACCCAACCTGGTCAAATCGAACATTCGGCTTGAAGAACATACCATTTAACAAAGAAAACAAACTGCTAGTGCCATTACTGGGAGAAAACAACTCAATTGAGTGGTTCTTATTGTCGCTTGATAACAATTTTTTGGAATTTGTTTGTCATGAGAAAAACAAATACGCGTTGGTTATTTTGTGGGCCAAACATAAATAGAAATAGCACATTACGAGATGGAAGGATGTCGATGTCAATGAACTAAAGACATTTTTGGGTTTGCTGATTCATACAGGAATATTGCGAATGAGCAGACTCCAAGATTATTGAAAAACTCACAGGCTTTTCAACGTTCCTCCGTTTCGACAGTATATGAGCCAGGATCGTTTTCTACTTATATTACGATGCCTACACTTTTCCCCGGGTAGACCTATCAATGATCCCAAACCCCAGTCATTAGACAGTCTGGAAAAGGTAAGACAAATTACTGATTTTTTTTCAACAATAAAATGTCTAGCTTTTATTATCCTTCACGGGAACTATCCATTAATGAAGCTATGGTACTTTGGCAGGGTTGCTTGATTTTCAAGCAGTATATAAAGCGGAAACGGCATAAGTATGGCATAAAACTTTATACTCTAAATGAACCTGAGGCCCTCACTTTCAAAATTATTGTGTATGCCAGAGCCAACGACCAGTTGACTGGGAAAGGACACTCTACAAAAGTGGTCATGCATCTTTTGGAGCAACTTCTGAATAATGGCCATGCCGTGTTCATGGACAATTATTATAATAGCTTTGCCCTAGCGTCTAAGCTGCTGTCAGAAAACGCACACAGTACAGGAACACTCCGAGCTGACCGGCAGCACAACCCTCCAATTGTGAAGACGGCAATACTGCCTAAAGGTGGAACCATCACTCAGTACGCTGAGGGAATTATGGAGGGCAAATGGAGGAACAAGCGAGTGCTACAATACATTTCCTCGCAATTTGAGAACACAATGGTTACTGTCACAAATAAAAGGGGCCAAGAAAAAGAAAAACCTTTGCCAATAGTGCAATATGATGCACACATGAAGGGGGAACTGATCGGTGTGACCAACTTGAGGCGTACTATCCTTTCAAAAGGAAAATCCTTCGCTAGTACAAAAAAATGTTGTCCACATCATTCAGTTGATGATCATCAATGCTTTCCACTTATACAACATGCACAATACCAGGCTTGGAAATCTGAAAATGGTTTTATACGACTTTCGCCTACAAATAGTGGAATCACTTCTGCCAAGCAGAGCTAGTGCGCACTCCTCTAAGAAAGAACAACTTACATCGGTTGGTAAAAAATGATGAGCGAGACTCGAAAGGAGGAACCAAATGCAAAAAGTGCAGAGTCCGCTATAAAGCAGGAAGTAAAAAACAATCAACATTTGTCTGTTCTGGCTGTCCAGATTTTTTTCCTTCTCTACACATATTGAACTTTATAAAATGCAAGAGGCTGCAATATTACAATATTTTGAAAGAAGTAACTAGGGAGTGACAGCCAAATGAAATAAATTAAAAATAATGACCAAAAATATTTAATATAAAGTAATATTTGTCCGTGTTCAATCAATCAATCAATCAATCAATCAATCAATCAATCAATCAATCAATCAATCAATCAATCACTTGTGATACAAAATGTTATAATTTTGTTAAATACCACCTATTAAGAATGGTAGTATGGCACACGCAATGATAGGCGAAGTCTCACAATGTTTATGAATATTGGAGAACAGTCAAAAGGGTCAGTTTCCACACTCTGTCAGGCACAAAGTCACAACACTATCAAATAATATATGAAGATCATAAATAACTTGAAGTCGCAGACGAATAGATTTGTAGAAGCAAACCGCCAGCTCCCGGTGATCAGCGCGGCACATTCAAGGTCATGCGCTGCGGTCTCGAACGCCAAAGTAGAATGGAGAATATCCTGAAGGTCCAGTATTTGTCTCGGTTGCGGGAAGTTAAGTACGTGTATATAGAAATATACAACGCAAATCAGTATAATTGAATGAGTACTTGTGCTCCTGCTAAGTTCTTGGAAAACAGTTGACTTGAAAAAACAATTGTAAAGAGAAAAAAATATAGTAAAAAGCGCAATATCGGAAAACAAATGAAAACTTATATGCACAGTGCGCTATTTTTTAAATTGAAAACATTTTAGGTCATGATTGAAGTAGTCGAAGTTGGCGCAAGACAAGAGTTAAAATTTGAAAGAGGAGAACCGAAATGAAGGTCAATGTTTTTTTTTTTTTTTTTAATTAGAGAAGGTAGAATAAATTAACAGAGGAAGAGTGATAGTGAAATAAGAGAAAGAATAAAAGAAATTGAAGTTAGATGGTATTGAGGAAGGATAAGATAGGGAAATGAAGGAGGGGTAGTTTAGGGTGGGTTAGGAGGGTGGGTTATTGGAGGTAGAAAATGTGGGTGGGAACTTTGTAAGGCATGGAAAATAGAATTGGGGTTTTGGAATTTGGAATTTTTGAGAAGAAGAATTAGGAAGTCAAAAAGGATATTGGGTTTTTCAGAAATATCGTTTAAATTGAAATTAGGGTTGAAGTACTGGTCAAGGTGGATAAAGCAATTTTCAGTAATGTTTAAGAGGGGGCCTTTGTTAATGATTTTAAGTATATTCATGTCATTGTCAATACTGGTGAAGCTATGCTTGGAGTCTTGTATGTGCTGTCCTATGGCAGAGAATCTGTTGTATTTAATGGCGTTGACATGTTCAGAGTACCCGATATTGAAGTTGCGGCCAGTTTGTCCGACGTAGGAGGAATTGCAGTTGTTGCATTTGAATCTGTATACACCAGATTTAGAAAAAGCATTAGACTTATTTAGAGATTTAGAGTTGTGTAAGATATCAAGATTTCTATTGTTAGTTCTAAAAGAAATTTTCATGTTATGTTTTTTAAAAATATTAGTTATTTTATAAGCATCCTGAGTGAAAGTGAAGGTGGAAAAAGCAGTGGGTTTTATTGTGTCTTTAGATAAAGTGGTTTTTGGACGGTGTTTGAATTTGTTGATGATGCGGTTGATGCGGTTTATGAAGGAGTTGTTAAAGCCATTGAATTTAGCAATGTTGCGGATGGTGTTTAATTCATTATTTAAATCTTTTTTGGGCATAGGGGTGTTGAAGGCACGAAAAATTAAGCTGTTATAAGTAGCACGTTTATGAGCTTGGGGGTGCGAAGAATCTTGTCTTATTGTGGTTGCTGTTTGGGTTGGTTTTCTGAAAATTTTGTAAGATAAAGAAGAAGGATGTCTAGTAATGGTTAGGTCTAGAAAATTAAGAGTTTGGTTGTGTTCTGATTCGAGGGTGAATTTAATGTTAGAGTCTAAGTTGTTGAGATGAAGAAGTGTAGAGGCTGCGTTGGTTGATTCCTCATTTAATATTACTAATGTGTCATCGACATATCTCGCCCAAAAGAGGATGTTGGAGAAATTATTATTATTATTATTAATTCTTGTGTTTTCTAAGAAGTCGAGGTAAATTTCAGCAAGAATGCCAGAAGCTGGTGAGCCCATAGCCAAGCCATCTTGTTGATAAATGGTGTTGTCAAAGGTAAAATAATTATTGTTGAGAACTAATTTTAAAACAGACATGAAGTCTTGAATTTCAAGTTTACTTAGGTTACTGAATTTGTTTAGGTTGTTGTTTATAATGGGGAATAATTTTGAAATTGGAATACTAGGGTACATGTTCACAATGTCAAAAGAATGGAGAGAAAAATTTGGTTGGATTTCAAAATTCTTTAATTTGTTGATTAGATCAGAAGTGTTTTTGATAGATTTGTTGGATAAAAATCGATAATTTTTAGTAAAAATGTTTGGATGAATTTAGAAGTGTTGTATAGGGGACTGGGTCTGTAATTGATTATTGGACGGATGGGAATGTTAGTTTTGTGAATTTTAGGGAGGGCTTTGGCAGTGGGTAGTCCTGGGTTCATGTTTATTAATTTAGTTTTTTCTTGATCTGTGAGGAGAAAGGAAACGTTTTTTAAAGTATGTTTGAGTAGGCGTTGGATTTTTGTGGTTGGGTCTTTTTAAGATCTGAAATGATTTTATTATCTTTAATTTTATTATTATTATTATTATTATTATTATTATTATTATTATTATTATTAAAAGAAATGTTTTTGTTATTGTTAATGAAGATTTTTTCGAGTTTCCTTTTTACTTCATATCTGATTTCATCTTGTTCATCTGTTGGCATTTTGTTAATGGCTATTTCAGATTCAATAATTAAATTGGTGGCTACATTGAAAGTGTTGAGATTGGGCCAATTGTGTTTGAGGCCTTTCGAAAGAATTGAGTTTTCAACATAACTCAGAGTTGTTTTAGATAGATTTACGATGGGAGGATGGAATTGTTCAATAGTTTTGGAGGGTGTGTTACGGTTCTTAAACTGGAATTCATGTGAAGAAGAGTTGTTCTTAAGAATTTTGAGTTTTTCTCTAGGGTTTGTTGTTTGATTGACAGTACATGAAATAATTTATTGTCTACTTGAGTTAGGAAGAGGTTCCATTGTGCACTCGGGAGAAGATTAGCAATTTCTAGATGTGTTTCGTATAATCTGTTGTTTAAAAATGATTTTTTCTTTTATAAGAAACAAATTTCGTTTTTTAACCAAATCTGGTGTATACAGATTCAAATGCAACAACTGCAATTCCTCCTACGTCGGACAAACTGGCCGCAACTTCAATATCGGGTACTCTGAACATGTCAACGCCATTAAATACAACAGATTCTCTGCCATAGGACAGCACATACAAGACTCCAAGCATAGCTTCACCAGTATTGACAATGACATGAATATACTTAAAATCATTAACAAAGGCCCCCTCTTAAACATTACTGAAAATTGCTTTATCCACCTTGACCAGTACTTCAACCCTAATTTCAATTTAAACGATATTTCTGAAAAACCCAATATCCTTTTTGACTTCCTAATTCTTCTTCTCAAAAATTCCAAATTCCAAAACCCCAATTCTATTTTCCATGCCTTACAAAGTTCCCACCCACATTTTCTACCTCCAATAACCCACCCTCCTAACCCACCCTAAACTACCCCTCCTTCATTTCCCTATCTTATCCTTCCTCAATACCATCTAACTTCAATTTCTTTTATTCTTTCTCTTATTTCACTATCACTCTTCCTCTGTTAATTTATTCTACCTTCTCTAATTAAAAAAAAAAAAAAAAACATTGACCTTCATTTCGGTTCTCCTCTTTCAAATTTTAACTCTTGTCTTGCGCCAACTTCGACTACTTCAATCATGACCTAAAATGTTTTCAATTTAAAAAATAGCGCACTGTGCATATAAGTTTTCATTTGTTTTCCGATATTGCGCTTTTTACTATATTTTTTTCTCTTTACAATTGTTTTTTCAAGTCAACTGTTTTCCAAGAACTTAGCAGGAGCACAAGTACTCATTCAATTATACTGATTTGCGTTGTATATTTCTATATACACGTACTTAACTTCCCGCAACCGAGACAAATACTGGACCTTCAGGATATTCTCCATTCTACTTTGGCGTTCGAGACCGCAGCGCATGACCTTGAATGTGCCGCGCTGATCACCGGGAGCTGGCGGTTTGCTTCTACAAATCTATTCGTCTGCGACTTCAAGTTATTTATGATCTTCATATATTATTTGATAGTGTTGTGACTTTGTGCCTGACAGAGTGTGGAAACTGACCCTTTTGACTGTTCTCCAATATTCATAAACATTGTGAGACTTCGCCTATCATTGCGTGTGCCATACTACCATTCTTAATATTACGTACTGTTTCATCTTATACCGATCCAGAGTTTAATTAATCTTTTTCTTTTTTCATATGCATTGTTTTACATGTTTTTACGGCTGACGATGACCTGGACTAGGGTCGAAACCGGTCCCATTTATATTTACTATTAAATAAAAGTGTAATCACTACATTTCTTTCCTATGTATTGAATAGGTTGAACCTCTTTCAATTATTTAATTTTTAACGTTAATACTTTCAATACGGAACAATGAAATTTTTATCTTTAAATACCACCTATTCAATACAATAATAACGTAATAAAAACTTACATATTTATTAAGTTGTTAATATGGTACATGTTTCGCTCCTTTTTCGTGAACATCATCAGCCAATTATCATTTACTTAAGATTGGATTAAATTATGCTTGTAAACCTGATTGACAAATCGTATAATATTTTAACAAGTCATATCACAATAAAATTATGTCTAAGTTAAAACATATTTGTCTAAAATCTATCTAAGTCTAACATTTTATTGACGAAACTCATCTGGTGAACATCCTTTAAAATTATTTTAAAAAACTTTTGAGATCTGGCTAATTCTATTGATTCAATGTTGCTTGACTTGTATGATTGTCGTTGAAACTTCGTTAACTATATTAACAGTTTTCTACAGTTGATAATTGCCTATGTTATGAACATTTAACTTGTTCTTGATGTTACTAGAGTAACATTTGTACCAAATATATTGGCATTAATCTTACGTTGTCAATACGAGAGTATTGTTTATGAACAGACTTGTTGGTGAATAAAAACTTTCAAATGTGAGGTAGAATGGTTCTCGTATGTTCCAAATTGGGCTCGTTTGTATATCTGTAATGAAAGAAAAAAAATATATGTTTATGGTTTTGATTATAATTCTGTATAAATTTCTTATCGAAAGAATTGTCACTTACTTTTCTATCTGCTGTGTAACTGTCTAGTGTTACTCCTAGCCTCTTGAGAACTACTTGTTGTTCTGTTTGTACTCCTTGTGTTATATGAGTGAGTGTAGATGAGTTTGCGTTTTGGCGGGGAGTTGGAAGGGGAAGTGGAGGTAGGCAGTGCATTGATAGCTGCAGTAGATTGTGGAGGAGACTGCCTAGGAGAAGTAAGGGGAGGAGTTGAGTTTGTTTGGGTCAATAAGCCATTAACTTTTGTCGGATTAAAATGTTTATAGAATTTATTTATATCAGATTTAAGCATTTGTATTAATTCCGGTAATTGTAATAAGATGGGGTTCTTTATTTCAATTTTGTCATTTAAGATTTTTTTGTTGTTGTATTGCTGATCTAAATGAATGTATGTGTTTTCCAATTCCATCATTTCTTTTCCTTTTTCTACTCTTCTTAAAATTCTTAAATCTCTTTCAATAGTTGTGAAACTGTGTCCAGTTTCTTGCATGTGTACTCCCATTGCAGAATGTTTCCTGTGTTTTGCTGCATTTACATGTTTGCGATATCTTATCATAAAACTCCGGCCAGTTTGGCAAACATACAAAAAATTGCACTCTGCACACACAAGCCTATATATTCCAGATCCTTGATATTGATTACTATTTATATTAACTTCACTGTGATTGAAGAAAATATTTCGGTTCGTGTTTTGGGTTTTGAAGGCAATGTTAATATCTTGTTTTTTGATGGTATTAGTGACTTTGTATATAGCTGGGTTAGTAAATGTAAAAGGTGCAAATTTGGATCTTATTTTTATCTGGTATGAGATTTGTGGCCAATTTTATTTTCAACTTATTAATGACCTTGTTAACCATCTCTATTTTAGAACTGTTATTGAGTGCCAGGTCCTTTATGAAATTAAGTTCTTTCTTTAAACTCTTACTTGTTAGTGGAATTTTTAGGGCTCTGTAAACCAAACTAAAAAATGCCGCCTGTTTGTGAGAATTGGGGTGGAGTGACTAGTTTTTAATCGTTATTGGAATAAACGTCGGTTTTCTATAAATCTGGAAATCGAATTTATTTCCTGCTCTCTTTACATTTATATCTAGAAAACTTAGCGAATTATTACTTTCATCTCCTTTAGTGAATTTTATGTTATTGTCTAATTTATTTTAAAAATCCAAAATTTATCACTATTATTCAGTTTACCGTCTATTATAACAAATGTGTCATCCACGTATCTCAGCCAAAGGTTTAGTCCTTCTATGTTATTCAAAATTTTAACATGTTCTTAATGATCCATATAAATATTAGCTAGTATACCTGATCCAGGGTCACCCATTCCCAAGCACATTTGATGTTATATCTTTTGAATAAATGTGAAGTAATTATTATTTAAAACGAATCTCAATACATTTATGAATTCTTCTATTTCACACCTACTTAATTTGCTGTGACTGAATAAATTGAGTTTGATTATATTAATGGTTTTATTAATTGGTATGCAAGGGTACATGTTAGTTATATCATATGAACACATTTTATGATGTGGTTGTAGTTCGAATTTATTAAGCTTATCAGAGAATTCTACTGAGTTATTGATCATAGAATTATTGTAAAATTTATAGTGCTATTTTAAAAAAATGATGTATAAATTTAAAAGTCTTATACGTTGGGCTATTCATGCAATTGATTATAGGTCGCATAGGTATATTAACTTTGTGGACTTTGGGCATGGCTCTGGCTGTTCTACCTCACATTTGAAAGTTTTTATTCACCAACAAGTCTGTTCATAAACAATACTCTCGTATTGACAACATAAGATTAATGCCAATATATTTGGTACAAATGTTACTCCAGCAACATCGAAAACAAGTTAAATGTTCATAACATAGGCAATTATCAACTGTAGAAAACTGTTAATATAGTTAACGAAGTTTCAGCGACAATCATACAAGTCAAGCAACATTGAATCAATAGAATTAGCCAGATCTCAAAAGTTTTTTAAAATAATTTTAAAGGATGTTCACCAGATGAGTTTCGTCAATAAAATGTTAGACTTAGATAGATTTTAGAAAAATATGTTTTAACTTAAAGAAATAATTTTATTGTTATATGACTTGTTAAAATATTATACGATTTGTCAATCAGGTTTTCAAGCATAATTTAATCCAATAGAATAGATTCACGATCTTAAATAACCTTAAGTAAATGATAATTGGCTGATGATGCTCACGAAAAAGGAGAGGAGCAAAACATGTACCATATTAACAACTTAATAAATATGTAAGTTTTTATTACGTTATTATTGTATTGAATAATTGAACAAAATTGCAAGTATTTGTATCACATACCAATTAGTCGAGCAGCTCGTCTCCTTTCTCCCAAGTCTTTCCAGCCCAAACTTTGCAACATTTTTGTAATGCTACTCTTTTGTCGGATATCGCCCAGAGCAGATCGAGCTGCTTTTCTTTGGATTTTTTCCAGTTCCTGAATCAAATAATCCTGGTGAGGGTCCCATACACTGGAACCATACTCTGGTTGGGGTCCCACCAGAGACAAATATGCTCTCTCCTTTACATCCTTACAACAACCCCTAAATACCCTCATAACCATTTGCAGAGATCTGTACCCTTTATTTACAATCATATTTATGTGATTACCCCAATGAAGATCTTTCCTTATATTAATACCTAGGTACTTACAATGATCTCCAAAGGGAACTTTCACCCCATCAACGCAGTAATTAAAACTGAGAGGACTTTTCCTATTTGTGAAACAACCTGACTTTTATCCCCTATTGTCAATCTCACAACATTATCGAGATCATTTTGCAGTTGCTCACAATCTTGTAACTTATTTATTACTCTGTACAGAATAACATCTGCGAAAAGCCTTCTCTGATTTCACTTCTTTAAACATATCATTGACATACATAAGAAAACATAAAGGTCCAATAATACTGCCTTGAGGAATTCCCCTCTTAACCTCTTCAGTGGCACGCCCGAGAAATTCTCGGGTGGCGCACGCCTGCCCATAACGTCACCGCCCGAGAAATTCTCGTTTAGCTGCAGTGTTCATTTCGCGATCGCCCAATAATTTCTCGGGTACTCTAATCGTTTGGGAAAATGTTTTCAAGTATTCTCAACAGATGGCTGGAGGATTTCCAGCTGTATTCACGTAGCGTCTGGCTTAAAATATGCCTTATCTTCTCTACTTTACATATACGACCTCTGGCCAGCTGACGAGGTAAACAGAAATGGCGAGCGCGAAACGGAAGAGAAGTTTGTCTGAAGACAAAATAAGGAACTACATCAAAGATGAATCACTAAGTGACATTAGTACTTCTGATAGTAGCTATAATGATTCTATTGATTCTTCAGATGATGACCTTAGTAATTCTAGTGAAAGTGAAGAAGATATTACGTCAGACGCTAAGGTGATGGTAGATGTTGAATATACATTCGTTTGGAAAAAGTGTAAGCCTGGGCATAGTGTGCGACCTAATATTATTCCATTTACGGGAAATCCTGGTGTGAGGCTTAGCTTATTACCAGAGGTGAGTGCGATTGACTGTTTTGAACTGATTCTAACAGATGAAGTTGTAAATTTGACAGTGACCAAAAAAAATTTGTTGGCCCTATGCTAAAAGTGCATTGAAAACCTTGTAAATAAATCTCCGCATGGAAGG
Organism: Anabrus simplex; assembly: GCF_040414725.1. NCBI lineage: Eukaryota > Metazoa > Arthropoda > Insecta > Orthoptera > Tettigoniidae > Anabrus > Anabrus simplex. The sequence continues at coordinate 149,412,777 of NC_090269.1, read as the reverse complement.
GTACAGTTTTGGAAAAAAGAAGCTCTTACAAAATTTGGCAATTTATTGCGTTAGTATTGCTGATGGGAATAATACAAAAGCCTGAAATAAAAATGCATTGCTCACAGGACAGTATATGCCCTACTCAAAACACCAATATTTTATGAAACTATATCACAGGCCTACTCTAAAAAGTGTAAATAGAGTGTAAAGTAAGTTTTTATTAACCTTGAATAATATATGAATGTGTTCCCTTAATAATTGTTAATCATTCCTTGCTTCCTAAAAATAAATAAATTCCTCCAAAAAAACCTCACTTTTCTGGCACAGGAGGTCTGCCAAAACCCGCCACCGAAGGGGTTAATTATTACGGGGACAGATAAAGCTTCACCTACTCTAATTCTCTGAGTTCTATTTTCTAGAAACAGAGCCACCCATTCAGTCACTCTTTTGTCAAGTCCAATTGCACCCCTCTTCTCTTCAGCTTACAGTATAATTATCTGAACACATTAAATAATTTAGCTCCTTGTTGAGCTAAAATCTGAAGGAATTTAAAAATTCTAGGAAAGAGTACAATAAACGTCTAGTAAAGTAACTAATAAAAAGGTTCGGATATCATAACGACTTGTAAATTTAACTAAACATATGATACTTGCAAAATAGAAAAGAAAAATGGCAATCATTGCTTTTCAGAACACAAAACTTTTACAATCGTGGTGACCATGTTCAAAACGATCAACTTAAGGGTCCATCAAATCAAACACCTTCCCATTCTCGTTATCTTCACTGCTAAGTAGGCGGTCCTTTTCCTTGAAAAAAAAAAAAAAAACAAAACACCATACACACAAGATTTTCTAGCTCCTCCCAGTTGTCTCCATAGCGTTTTTTGAGTAATGATTCAATTTTTGGCTCTTGCATTGTTGCATGGAATTAGGAAGAAGTTTGTTCCAAACAGACTTCCCTCGTTTGTTCAAGCTCTCTGGCTGGATTGGAAATTATAAAACGATTCTCCTTGAACAAAGCAAAGAGTCTTACTTTTATTCTTCATTAAGTTTTTTTAACTTTTTGAAACTGGAACAGCCACTGCCTGGTTTCCTTCAATGTACTGTCTGACCAGTGTTTCCAGTCTCAAGCAATATACAGTGGAACCTCGATTCTCCGTTTTTGGAGGGAACACAGAAAAAAAACCATACAACACGGGAAAACGGAAAATCCATGAACGAATGAGCCATCAACAATTTGCCTAAACATCACAAAAATGAAATATGTACGGTGTACTTATAATAAAAACGCCCCTAAACCAAACCAAACTACAGCCCCAGTGGGCCTTCCACCTACAAAGTGACCGCCCTCGGTCCGAAGGCCTGCAGATTACGAGGTTATTCATGGTCACTTTGGCGAATCCTCTTGGCCGTTATTCCTGGCTCTCTAGACCGGGGTCGCCATATCACTATCAAATAGCTCCTCAATTAAAGGTACCATAATCGAATGACTGAACCTGGAACCAGCCCTCATATCCAGGTAAAAATGCCTGACCTGGCCAGTAATCGAACACGGGCCCTCCGGATGAGAGGAAGGCAAGTTAGACCATGGGGCTGGCTTCAAACGTTTATTACCGGTACACGACTTAAAAATCTCGAAACTTTACATTCAGTTTTACCAGCGAAACTTTGTCAGTTTCCTCTGAAAACTTAGTCATATTCCTTTGAAAACTTCTTTCGGTTCAGCAACTTTGATCTGCCAAACTCTTCGAAAAATCTAATACCCGTAACGCCAAGCCAAACAATTGACCCCAAGTAGTTTTTCATTCTCTAATCTAATAAAATAAAGCACATTAGATACAAATGCGTCCAACATGATGGAAAAATCCTCTTTTTTTAATCTTCCATTATAATTTGGTCACCGGTATACTGTTCCTAGTGAGTTTACGGGAATCTTGTACCGCGTAAATTAGGCCTACATCGACCTTTAAAGGTTATGTTGAGCTCGAGAATATGGTTCCAAAAGTATCAATCCTCAAGTTCTCGAATGCATTATATTTAGTTCTGCCCATCACTAACCAAAGGCTCTAACTTAGACACCTACTATGGGATGAGAAGGTCCCACAAAGAACAAAAATGACCCTGTACAAGTCATATTTCATTCCCATCCTTACATATTCTCTGGAAACCTGCACACTTACATCAGAGAATTGTAGTAGGATTCAAGCCTGTGAAATGAAAGTTCTTAGAATTGCCCTGATGATGTATATGCTGATTCCCATAGGGAACCTAAAATATTTGTCCTGAATGAGTAAATTTATAATACCAATATAATGGTCCGTTATTGGACATTATAAATTATCCAGCTAACTCATTCTTGGTTGCCTGCGTTTCGCCCTCGTGTGCTAAGTTAGGCTCATCAGTTGGGACTTAGCACACCACCCAAGACGCAAGGCTAGTGCATACCGTGGAGACCACTGCATAGGCTATTTGAAGCCACCAGCAGTGCCAATGCACTATGAGAGCTGTCTCAATTTCCAAAAATAGATGCCTGCCTGGCCATCAAATGATGTAGATGTTGATTCCCATAGGGAACCTAAAATATTTGTCCTGAATGAGTAAATTTATAATACCAATATAATGGTCCGTTATTGGACATTATAAATTATCCAGCTAACTCATTCTTGGTTGCCTGCGTTTCGCCCTCGTGTGCTAAGTTAGGCTCGTCAGTTGGGACTTAGCACACCACCCAAGACGCAAGGCTAGTGCATACCGTGGAGGCCACTGCATAGGCTATTTGAAGCTGATATTTGAAGTTGATGTTGATGTACATCATTGATCTACATCATTTGATGGCCAGGCAGGCATCTATTTTTGGAAATTGAGACATAGCTCTCATAGTGCATTGGCACTGCTGGTGGCTTCAAATATCCTATGCAGTGGCCTCCACGGTATGCACTAGCCTTGCGTCTTGGGTGGGGTGCTAAGTCCCAACTGACGAGCCTAACTTAGCACACGAGGGCGAAACGCAGACAACCAAGAATGAGTTAGCTGGATAATTTATAATGTCCAATAACGGACCATTATATTGGTATTATAAATTTACTCATTCAGGACAAATATTTTAGGTTCCCTATGGGAATCAACATCTACATCATTTGATGGCCAGGCAGGCATCTATTTTTGGAAATTGAGACATAGCTCTCATAGTGCATTGGCACTGCTGGTGGCTTCAAATAGCCTATGCAGTGGCCTCCACGGTATGCACTAGCCTTGCGTCTTGAGTGGTGTGCTAAGTCCCAACTGACGAGCCTAACTTAGCACACGAGGGCGAAACGCAGGCAACCAAGAATGAGTTAGCTGGATAATTTATAATGTCCAATAACGGACCATTATATTGGTATTAGAACTGCCTTCCAAAAGACCTGACTTGATCATGTGAAAAATGATGAGATCTGATCTAACCTAGGTCTAAATGAATCAATAGAGGAAAGACTTAGGTCATCTAGACTTAAATGGTTTGGGCATGTTAAACGAATGAATAGCACAAGGTTATCCTGTGCTTATTTGGAAAAGAGAATAACAGGTAGAAGACCAGCTGGAAGACCAAGAAGAAGATGGATGGACCAACTGAGGGAAGACGTGGAGAGAAGAGGATGGAATTGGGAATCTGTCTTGGACAACGAAATGTTTTTGAATAGGCAACTTTGGAAGACGCTCGTTTTCAAACACCCTACCCGGCTCGCTGGAAGGGCAAACCGATGATGATGATTATGACTAATCTTAATCAAATTGGAAAGAAAAAATATCATTAACACTTCCGAAATTATGATTATTCGTGACCTTGAGCTCAGCTGTAAAGCGTGCTCGCTGTACAAGTCGGTACGAGTGCGAAATTATAAAAAAAATATTTAAATGTAACATGCGCAAATAAAACGACTGCGGCTTTTATAATATTTTAACACAAAAACTTGAAATTCCCAGCCTTATATTAGGACGAAAACAGTAATAGGCAATCCCAAAACCTCCCATGGCTTTATGTATGTAAGGTGCAACATCTGTTCTGGTCTCGATAACAATCGTATAGGATAATATTAAAATACTAAATTTGTGTTACTTAAGAAGGAGCAGTTTCGATTCTTGCCTGAAAGCCCAGTGACTATACAGGCCCCTGAAGGAAATGCCAAAAACCTGTTCGGTGATACATTCGAAAAAAGTAAAAAAAATAAACATCTAACCCTGGACATAATGTAGACGTTTTGCACGTATGAACATTTGACGAAACTCGTTCCGCCTTCAAATAGAGCTGTTGAAATGCGCTCTGTCTCGTTCCAACTGGCGTGGGCACTCTCTGCTTTATTTTTTCCGAGGATTCTCTAAACAATACTACCCGAATGCAATACTAAGATGATCCCTTATGCAAGTTCACCGCCAATTGCTTTTCCAGTACAGTACTTCTTCAAATTATCGCAATGACGGGACGTCAACACCAAGACCTTAAGTATGCCGTAGCCGTCCTTTTGTAAGATACAGCTTCTTGAAAAACGCGTGATTGAGAATTTAGCTTTAATGGGACTGAAATTTCTCAACAGCTGATCCAGGAAATTGTTTCTTCGAGAAATGGGTAATGCAGGATTTTTACAATGTGATTTAATTAGGATGCTCGCAGGACCACGTAATTTTAACAAATAATACGGGAAAGCGTTTACGGGAACGTATAATCGAGGTTCTACTGTATTCTTATCCTAGATTTATAACATTGGTATTTTTTTCTTCTTTCACAATATTAATGTAGGCACCATGACTCTTTACATGGTATTATGACAGTGTTGAAGCAAAAAAACTGAGCAGGCTTTACATATCTTCGCCACTATGGCAAACTAGCAAAAGTGATGAACTAGGGAACCCCGTAGTTGTCAAGTTTTGGTCTAGATTTTATTATTTATATAACATATACCCTCTGACAAAAGTCTCACATCGAGAGCTCATGCTGTATCGCTAACAAATAAAACCAATCTTTAAATATAAAAATTAATTTGACATGAGTAATTACAGCTTCTTTCAGCTCTCCTAATTTTTTGACAATTTGCACATTCATTAGTTTGCTAGAGTGGGGATGATATGTATCCCAACAAGCAGCTATGTTGCTTATGTTATCTGATTCCATCACATAAGCAGGTTTAGCAAGCTGATCCCTGTGGGTGGGGGCGGTAGAATAACACCCACGGTAACCCCTGCCTGTCATAAGAGGCGACTAAAAGGGGCCCCAGGGGCTCTGAACTTTGGAGCATGGGTTGGCGACCACGGGGCCCTTAGCTGAGTCCTGGCATTGCTTTCACTTACTTGTGCCAGGCTCCTCACTTTTATCTATCCTATCCGACCTCCCTTGGTCAACTCTTGTTCTTTTCCGACCCCGACGCTAGTAGGTTTGCGAGGGCTAGGGAGTCTTTCATTTTCATGCCCTTCGTGGCCCTTGTCTTCCTTTGGCTGATACGTTCATTTTTCGAAGTCTCGGACCCTTTCCAATTTTCCCTCTGATTAGTGTTATATAGAGGATGGTTGCCTAGTTGTACTTCCTCTTAAAACAATAATCACCACCATCACCACCACTTAGCAAGCTGACAGAACTTTCTTTTGGCCATTTCAAGATATTTTATCAGGGTTTACAAATGGAAATGCAAATGCAACCATGTACAGGGTGCTGAGAGCTTTCCATTGGTATAAATAACTCCTATTTGAAGAGACTGTCATTCAGCAAAGTTTGCAAGTGACCACAGTACACAGGAAGTCCAACTGAACAAGTCACAAAGGTTTACTCACTTATTTATAAGAGCTCTGTGTGCAGTGAAATATGGCACATAGAGAGATGCTCCTTGACTGAACGTCAACTTCTCTGATAAAGGAAAAACATGATTCTTTTTGCAGACCGCGTATTCAGCATATCCTCCATCGAGCAGGCATCCAAACACACGATCACCTTTCTGAAAAGAAGGCAAAGGGAAGCACAAATAAGTCCTCGGTAAACTACACACACAGAATTTGTAGACATAATATGGGCTTTTGGGAGACTCTTCTGAAGATGCAGAGCAGAGTTCTCTGCAAAACGTTCTTTTACCTTGTTTTCTTGACAGGGCATAAGCCCAAATGCTCACATCATATCTACAAGTATGAGCCGTGAAAGCATCAATGTTAACACACAGAACTGATAGCCAACATATTTTCCTGCAGATTCCTCCATAATATCAATAAGCATGCTTCTTAAAATCATCATGGAAGGCACAATTGTGGGGCAATGTCTTTGCTGGCAGGACCTAGTGTTTACAGTGCACTATGTCTTCTGGTATGGGCTAGAGCAATTTTGTTACTTTCATTGATCTGTCTGTCTTATCCTTGGCTTTGACAATATGAAAGTGACTGAGGTATGAGCGATGCTAGTAATGCCATTCCTTGTGCAGCCAGTCCCTGCTATGAATGATATGAAAATGTTGCTCATAGGGTCGGTCGGGGCATGCATTTCAGTGGGCTTGGCAGACTGATGTGTAATAGCAACTTCTAGCTCGGTGAGGAAAACAACAGGAAACTACCTCACTCCTCATTTCCCTAGTACGCCTCTTCAGTGATGCCTAGGCCATCTGACAGCTGATGGCAGAGCTGTTGAAGATCCAACCAGCCTTAGGGCTGAAGATTGAACATACACATACATACATACATACATACATACATACATACATACATACATACATACATACATACATACATACATACATACATACATACACATACATACATACATACATGGGGAAAGCGTGTGCTATCCAGAAATTATGTTAAGGCAGAACTTGAGTATTTCCTAGATAAAGCATCCAGGAAATCTTAGTGATATTTTTTTGTGTGTTTACAGCATGAATGAGGACAGGCATGAAGGTAGGTCACCCTCAGTCCATGTACAGGATACGATAAATACGCAAGCGGAAGGGAAAGGAAAGGGAGAAGCTGTGAAGGCAGGTAAACTAATGTTTTAATCCTCTTGGAGCCAAGAGCCGATCTGATCGGCCGCTCCCCATCAGCTGGAAGAGGCCAGAGCTCCGCCTCCACTCTACTACTGTAAAGTGCCAGGCCGTTTTCAGTGGAAATACATGTATTTTCAAATTCGCGTATATCTACCGGTGTATAGCAAATACCGGCATGAAATTTTCTACATATTGATTACGTAGAATAAGAAACTGGTCTGGAGTGATATAAAGAGTCAAAGACGTTTTATTGTTGATTTATAGTTGTCAATAATGTTTATTTTTAGGAAGAGAGAAATATTTTCGCACTTTCTCTCTCAATATCTACTTTGAAAAAATAATTTACGATACAAAAGAATATATATTATTATGTATAATGTATTTCTAAATACAATTCTATAGAATAACTAATTTGAACGAGAAAAATAAAAACGTAAAAAATAGAAAATCAAACGTATGTCACTAATAAAAACGAGACAATTTTACTCACCGATAACATTCGCGTGTATGTATCGATGTTTGGCAAATACTGACAACAAATTTTCTACGTGGGGACAACACAGTATTAAAATAATTCTGAATTATTAAATAAGTAAAAACTAGTAGTTGATATTATAGTTTTTTGTTTTCAGAAAAAATAGTTTCTCGTTTTCGGTTGTAGTATATATTAGAAAAATAATTTTACAATACAACAGAATTTAAGAAATTTATGGCACTAAAGCCGTGATTTGCTTTGACCTACTAAGCGACCGCTGCTCAATTCGGTACCTGCAGTTTACGAGGTGAATCATGGTCAGTGAGACAGATCCTCTCAGTAATTATTCTTGGTCTTCCAGACCGGGGTCGCCCTCTCACCCTCAGATATCTCCTCAATTGCAATCACTTAGGGTCACTTTGATTGAGTAAACCCTGAACCAGCCCTCAGGACCACGCGAAAATTCTTGACCTGGGCGGGAATCGAACCCATGACCTCCGGGTGAGAGGTAGGCACGCTACACTTGGCCCGCGGAGACCGGCATTTAGGTAATGATAGAGTACTATATGTGACTATAAGGTTTAGCAGAGAGTAAGTGAAAAGTAATTTGAAGTGTGATACGGGCGGAGAATCAGACGGTAGGGCATGTTTAGGTCCAAGAACTTCCTTGAAGGATACAGGAAGTTGAGGAATGTTGTCGGGTTCAGTGGGACAAATTTCCACAAAATGTTCTCCAGAGACATCATCATCATATCCGTTATCACTAGTTTCATCTATCACCATATTCAGAGTAGCTTTAGTGCTGTTAGACACAATTAAACGTCTCTTCTTTAGCTGCGGTGATTCCACGGACCTGTCCGGTATAATTTCGTCGCTACTCTCTGAAATAAATTCCATATCGCTGTCCGATAAATCATCCGCGTTAAATTCGCACTGTTCTAAATACTGCATTAATTTGTTGTCATCAATACCTGCTGAAAAATTATCATGTGGATAACATGGCATTTTCCTGTCACAAATCCACTCACTGCAAGGAGCAATATCTTACTGACCGGTTAGCGGTATTTGTAAACACAGGAAACGACTCTTGTGAAAGGTATAACACCCTCTTAGAACTGCCAAAGCAAGGCCAGGCACACAATAACATGTAGCCCCTTTACTACAGGTTGTAACAAAAGTATGCACGTCACTATAGGTTGCCTCAAAATTATGTATATCACAGAATTTTAAGCCGGCCGATGTAATCGGCTCTGGCAACTTCCGACGGGATTGTTAACGGCCGACCAGATCGGCTCTGGCAATTTAAAGGGCGCATGCTCGCACTACCGCCTGGCACCAAGAGAGTTAAGGGGAAGGAAAATGAGGTCTATGGGTTCTCATCAAGCATGACAGTACTGGAGAGGAATCGGCATGAGTCACTGCAGGTAGACCAGTAGAGGGAAGATGGGAAACAGGGAAGTGTTACAGAAGAGGGCTGAAAGAGAAAAATAGAATCCAGGATAGGAATATGAGGTGGAACAGGGTCATGAGATGATGATTTGGGTGGTGTTGAGGCTCTGGTCTTAGGAGTCACAATGGTTAGGCATGTGGGCATGTGTGGAGGAAAGGGAACCAGGGTAGAGTATCATAGTGTTCACAGAAATGTTCTCTCACGTTTCGCTGACTTTCCCCGACCTACTAAGAAAAATTTCCCCCAGTCACGAAAATTAAGTGACACGTTAATTCGCAGAACAGCAAGTTTTACAAGAAACAAAAAAGGAAATTCCAGCCTTCACCATCCCCATAGCTGGCCTAATTCTCTCCCCAGTTTCTTTTTTAAAAAATTATTTATTTATGGAAAAACAATTACACTGATGGCACTTTACATATAAATTAATGGTAACATATAGGCTACATTTAACTTATCATTTCCAAGGAACAAAGTTACAACTAACTTATTAAAAAAGTAATTCAAATATGAAAATATTTTTTTTACCACAGCATTCTAATACTATTTCATTTGGATATAAAGCACTCCTGAGATCAAAAGCAATTAACTTGTGTTTGTAATGTAGGCAAATATAATGAATTCCAATTAGTCTAGGTCTATATTCAAAACAGTTTTAAAATTTGGAGACAAATCAGTCAGAAAAGATAGGATTGAAAAAGAAAATTTTGCACTTATCAAAAAGATTACTGTTTCAATTTTATATTTTCTAAAACTACTTTCTTCCTTTCAATTTCAGCATCCTGCTTTTCTCTTTCAATTTTCAACTTTTTCTGTTTTTCCTCCAAATCTTTCAAATGTAATTCAATTTTCCTTTTCTCCATTTTCTTCCTTTCCTCTTCCGATTGCTTTTCTTTTTTATTTTCCAGGTATGACTGATATCTTCTTCTTGAAGCTTGGATTGAAGTCAGCATACTTTTATTTATTTATTTATTTATTTATTTATTATGGCTTCTTTCATGTGGCGAAGTTAGGGCACACAGCCCTCTCTTACACCTAACCACAATACAACAAATAATATTAAGGTTGCCTATTACTAATTATATTACTTATACTATTTCCTAAATTAAGCTTAAGTTACCCACCCACACAATATGCAGCTTATTAGCTCGTTACTTCAGTCCTCTTTTCTATCTCACACAGACACTTGCACACACACTTACAACGTACACACTTCCCTTACATTTACATTATATAAAACTAACAGAAATAATTTTTAATTTTACAATTACCAATCACACGCACACAATACACACCAATACACACCAATACACACTTCAATCGGTAACTCTCAACAGGTAATCTCGGCAAGATATTTTAAATTTGAGGAAAGAGTCAATGCCCCTGACACTTATTGGCAGGGAATTCCAAAGCCTGGAACCGGTTACAATAAAAGATTTATTATACACAGAAGAGTGGTGAAGAGGAATAGCTAGAGTGGAGCCCGAGCGAGTGTTAAGGATATGGAAGGAAGAGAGGAAGTGAAGTTTAGATGAAATATACTGGGGGGAGTTACTATGCAGGAGTTTGTGTATTAAGACAAGTATATGATATTCACGTCTCTTAACAGGTTTTAACCAGTTCAGTGCTTGATAGTAAGGAGTAATATGCACATCATACCTTACGTTAAAAATGAATCCAAGGCAACAATTCATAATACGCTGCAGTTTCCTAGTTTGTTCTTTAGTAGCGTCTACCAAGATAACATCACAGTAGTCAAGGATAGGAAGAATTAGGGTCTGTGTTAATTTTTGCCGCATATTTAGTGGTATAATATCTTTATTTAATTTCAGTGGATGTAGAGTAGCAAACACCTTCTAACTTACATTTTTGATATGTTCTGTCCAATTTAGAGTTTCAGTCATAGTCACCCCAAGATCTCACTGTTTTACTGTATGGGATTGTGCTATTATTTATTTGTAGAGGAGGAATGATCGAATCGTTGAACTTGTGTAGGAGCTTCTGGGAACCGACAATGATAGCTTGCAATTTTGATGGATTTATGAGAAGTCTGTTTGCGAGAGCATATTCACTGAGTTTTTCATGTCATCATTTATGCATTTTACTGAGTTTGGTAATTCGCTTAAGCTGCAATGGTAATAAATTTGGAGTTCATCAGCATATAGGTGATAGTTACACGTTTTTAGAGAAGATGAAATGTCATTGATATACAATGTAAAAAGCAACGGTCCTAAAATACTACCTTGTGGCGTGCCAACTTTCCTTGTACTCCATTCTGAATTTCTTTCACGAGTTATCACCCACTGCCTCCGATATTTCAAATATGACGTAAAAAACTTCAGTACTGAAGGCTCAAACAAGTAAGATTCCATTTTCTTAATTAGTAGCTGTAAGTCTATTGTATCAAATGCACCACTGAAATCCAGTAGTGTTAGTACTGTAACTTGTCGTTGTTCCATAGCTAGTCTGATGTCTTCTGTAACTTTAAGGAGAGCCGTGGCAGTGCTGTACCCTTTCTTAAAGCCCAATTGTAATGGGTCAAGGAGAGAATAGTTATTTAAATACTTCAATACTTGCTCGTACACCAGTCTTTCCAAAGCCTTAGAAAGCGCTAGAAGAATAGAAACTGGGCGATAGTCAGAGGTCAGTTTAGGATTGTTTATCTTGGGCACTGGGATGACATTAGCTTGTTTCCAGAGTGCAGGGAAAGTTCCATTTCTAAGACAGTAATTGAATATATGTGTGATAATCGGGAGGATAGTGCCTATTATATTATGTATGAAATGCATAGGGATGTCATCTACTGCTTTAGATTTAATAGAGTATAGTACTTTTTTAATTTGGTTGCTAGTGACCTCTTGGAATGAAAATTGAGGACGGTTAAGTGGAGGGATGGCTGGTTGATTCGTATTTAATTCTGCCTGATTGATTGGTTTAAACGTGATTCGTTCTTCAGAGAAATATGTAATAAGCTCGTCTAGGGGAACAGTTGGTTCTCGTTGCTGTTGTTGGCCCTTTACAATACCAAGAGAGCGTAGTTCTTTCCAGGAATTCCTGGCATTCAGTTTACCTGAAAGACAGTTTAAGTACTTAAATTTCTGATTTCTTGCTTAATTCTGTTCCTAAGTACCCGATAATTTTCAAAATCGGATTCGTTACGGGTACGTTTGTACCGTCGGAACCATGAATCACGGCGAGCCATCAAATTCTCAATTTCGTCATTTAACCATGGGCGCGGGACTCACTTTCACTTGTCGTTTGGGAGCGTGTTTGTCGTATAGACTAGTAATGAGGGAATTTAGTTTGCCTATTTTTGTGTCAATATCGTCTAGTAGTAGAATATCATTCCAGGGTAGGTTGTAGGCATCATACTTCAGTTGATCTAAATTAATATCTCTTATATTCCTACAAGTGGTGAACTTAGGTTTGTATCTGGGTATGCGAAGATAATAGGATAAATAAACTAGGTCGTGTGTTGAGATTGATGGAACAGGAATTTGGCCGTGATTTAAGGTTTTCTGGGGATTGTTTGTTATGATTAGATCGATTAGCGAGTGTGAAGTGTGATTATTGCTATATATATGGTTGGTAGGATTTAATGGGAGAATCGCAAGGTTACAGGAAAATAGTATATCAAGTAGTTTGTCCTTCTGATCTGATTCTTTCAGCAAGTTTATATTTAAGTCTCCTAATAGTACGATATGTTCATAAGTAGGCACTAGGTTGAATAAACAAGCTTCCAACTCCGTCATGTTCACTATATCTGGAGGTTTATAAACTACGGCGAAGAGGACTTTCGTCCCTTTAACGGTGATCTCCACGAACATGAACTCTGGTCCCGGTTGAGTGGCATCTTGTGATGTGCATGTTACTCTACTTCTCAAGTCATTTCTGAAATAAAGGGCTACGCCAGCCTTCCTACCATCCGTTCTATCCCACCGGACAAGTTCGTAATTATTATTTACCATGGTGGAAGGGATGGTAAGCCTTAGCCAAGTTTCACTAATACAAAAAACATGTACGTCATTGTCGTTAACAATTGTACGTATTTCATCTATGTGAGCAGGGAGAGAGAGCGCATTCACATGGCAACATTGCAAACCATGTGGCATGGAGGAGAGAGCCTGTCTCAACAAGAGACTTGTTGCAACATGGGGTTGCGGACCGGACCCAGACTCAGGTAGCGGGCGTTGAGCTAACATTACAAGGGGATTATGTTTAACTTAGATTGACAGAAACAATGGGTACTCACCGCTGCCTCTTGTTGAAAGAGACCGCTGACTGTTGCACACACACATTCACACTCGCATTTCAAAAAAATATACACATAACTAACACTATTTGAGGCAAATTTGAAACTCATGGTAAACAAGAGTCCTGTTACATATTTTAAAACTAGCCCTATTATTACACATTTACTCATTGCCACTGATTCTGTGCTCCGCTACGCTGCCTGATGAGAACGTTTAGGTCCCTAGGAGTGATCAGAGTGGTTTTCTTGCCGTCTGGTGTAATTACAGTCACACGTCCATCCTGTGTATACACATTCCGCAGTCCAAATGTGTCGCGTGCCTTATTCAAAATCCCTTTTCTTGTTGCCGTGAAGGATTCCGTGACCATGATGTTTGTGCCCGCCAGACTTGGTCCCGCTGATGGTAACGCAGAAACTTCACAATTATTGGCCTGTTCCCAGTGGCCACTACGTTGGCAGTCGTCCTGCGCTGGCCACCCAATCGATGACATCTATCGATACTGTCCATGCCAATATCTACCTTAAGTCTGTTCTTAATGACGTCTATGACAGCCCCATAGGTGTCCTCCTCAGGCGATTCCTTAACCCCATGTTTTCTATTGATTGTAACATTCCTCGAGCTACGAACGTGTTTTGCAATATCAAAAATTATTCTCTGGAACACAAGTGATTCTTATAGAAGATTTTTGAATGGTAAATGCTTATTGACAGAAAAGTCTGTCTTAAATTCATTACCATAGGATAAAATAAAACTTTCATTACAGACCAGAGATCTTCATATTTCTCATCTTTTCCTAAAATATTGTAGTAAAATTCATTAAATCTCTAGTTATCCGTTCTTTTAGAAATGAAAGTCATTAATTTGTTGATTCCTGCACTGTTCTGAGCTTCCTCGCTTAGCAGACGGAACTGTCGTTTGGCCTTTTCAGCACTATTCTTGTATGGCTGTATAAGTATTCAAAGACAACATCAATCCTTTTCATTGCCAAACTGGATTTGAGCAATATCATTTTAGGATCTAGGGTAGTGAGACCCCTTGCTACATGTGATTTTAGAGGACTTTTCTCTCCGAGTTTTTCTAACATGGTGATCAACAGATTTTTGAACTCATTCTTAAAAGTAACTTTTTTCCTTTTCAGAACATTTAATTTGTTTGAGCAGCATAACCAATATCCACTTTTCCTCCTGAACCTGGCCTAATTTGGAACGAAGAATTCCATTACATTCCCGTCCGTGACTGTCACTGATCAGCAAGATCTTCCTCATCTGGGTTGTTTTCCTCGCTCCAATGCTACAATAGCCTGGGTTACAACAGAATAGAGCATAAAAATATCCCTTCAAATCCATCATTGGGGAAGATTTCCCTGACTTTCCAGATTTCTTGTCTATTACCCTGACTTTACCTGACCAAAATTTTTTTCTCTGGCTTTCCAGAATGTGGACACTATGAGTATTAATTGAGAAATTAGGTAAAGGCAGATGTTGAGGAAAGAAGAAAGGAAAGAGGAGGGTAAGGAGAAGGTGGTAATTTGCCACGTTGGTACCAACAGTGGTTCATGGTGTGGGTTATTGTAGTTATGTAGTCACCACACCATTGACTGAGTGACCTAGTAAGTGGTCCTGAGTCAGGATACCAGATGCTATGGAATAGGAGGCATTTCAGATATAATTCTGAGTCACAGCCCTCCTAGTGTTCAGGCGGCAGTACTATACAATCCACCATGGTCCCTAACCTGTTAGAGGAGAGATCCTTACTGGCACTATGTGAAAGTAGGATAGCCTCCTGCTTCACAGAATTTACCAAGGTTAGAACCTTTTAAACAAGTCTTGGACCTACAGCAGTAAGAGAGTCCCACTTCCATTTCATAGGCGAGGGACTCCTTGGAAACAACTAGGCGAACAAAGTGCAATTTGATGGGGAGCTCTCAGTATTAATAGGCATATGAAAGAAAGAAAGAAAGAAAGTAGAACTGGCTTTGTCAGCAAAGAGGTGACTGGATGTTTTAGGGGATTAATGATATTCAAGTAAGGAGATAACGAGGAAGAGATTATAAAGTAGCGTTACCAGGTGTTAAAAAGGGAAGGGCAGAGTATGGGGTAGAACTGTCCATCAGGAATACTACTGCACGCAACAAAATTTCTGTTAAGCACATAAATGAGCGAATGAAGTGGGTAGATTTAGCTGCTGGAGGAATTAGGTCAAGAATTGTCTTACTGTTTTCATCATGTGAGGGTGCAGATGAGGATGACGTTGACAAGTTTTATGAAACAATGGGTAATTTCAATGCGAGAGTTAGAAATAGAACTGAAAGATACATAATAGGAATGGAAAGTGTTTATTGGATTTCTGTGCTAGTATGTGATTAGCAGTTACGAATACATTCTTCAAGAATAAGGCTATTCACTGCTACACATGGGAGGGTAGGGCACCAGATCCACAACACACTATATCGAAACTGACTTTGAACTCCAGAAATCTGTTAGGAATTTGCACCTATTCTGGGGAGTTTTTGGCGATACAGACCCTTATCTGATCTGTAGTGAACTAAGTATCTATAGGCCTAAGACAGAGAAAATGAAATATGTCTGCAGAAGAATAACAATAGAAAATCTCTAGGACGAGATAATTAGAAGTACATGGATATGATTAGTGGAAAGTTCCAAACAGTAGACAGTAAGCAGGTTCAGGATATAGAAAGGGAACAGGTGGCATAGAGGGATGCTGTATTCCTATGGAATACATAGGAACACCTGTGTGTAAAGATGAGAAAAAGCAATCATCATGGTGGAATGATGAAGCTTGTAAATGTGAAAGACAGGCATAACAAAAATGGCTCCAAACAAAATGAAAGAAAAAGAGTGAACCAAATATTGTTGAATACAAGAAGGCATGGGAAGATTTTGGTAATAACCTGGAAAGGCTAGGTCAAGCAGTAGGGAAACCTTTCTGGACAGTAATAAACAATTTTAGAAAGGGACGGGAAAAAGGAAATTTGTAGTGTTTTAGGTAAATCAGGTGAGCTCATAATAGATAGCAGGGAATCATTTGTCCCCCCATGAACTCTGCTGTTCACAATGTCACCAAGATGATTTCCTTTAACAATAAGATGATTTTCAAAATATCCCTTTAATCTGTCCAGTAATAACAATGGTGTGTGGCCTCCAAAGAGGACTAGTGCATCGCCAAGACCTATCCGTGTCAGTGCGACGTAAAGCAAATTGTAAAATACTGACATTCTGCAAGTCGGAACATGGAATCTTAGAAGTTTGGATCGTTGTGGTAGGCTAGAGAATTTGAAGACTGAAATGAAGACTAAAATTAGATGTAGTTGGCATAAGTGAAGTACAGTGGCAGAAAGTGCAGGATTTTTCATCGGGCAACTACAGAATTATCAACACAAAATCAAACATGGGAAGTGCAGGTGTTAGTTTAATAATGAATAAGAAAATAGGGCAGCAGGTAAGCTACTAACGACCAGCATAGTGAACGAATTACAGTACTGTTATCAAGATAGACACCAAGCCAATGCCCACCACAATATTGCAGGTCTATATATCTACTAGTTCAGCAGATGAAGAAAATAAAAGAATACATGAAGAGATAGATTTAATACAATATGTAAAAAGAGATGAGAATCTAATTGTGATGGGAGACTGAAATGCAGTGGTAGGCCAAGGAAGAGAAAGAATGATGTAGGAGAATTTGCACAGGACGAAGGAAGGAAATAGGAAGTCGGCTAGTTGAATTCTGCACTGATCATAATTTATCCCTTGCTAAAATTTGGTTAAAACACCACAAACGATGGCTATATACGTGGACAAGACCTAGAGACACAGGAAGGTATCAAATAGACTTCATTATGATTAGGCAG